>NC_087100.1:4855825-5458428 GCF_963855985.1 Ostrinia nubilalis
ATTGTCTATTCAATCGAAGTAATAAATTGCCTTAATGGTTACGCAACGGCACTCTTATCGGAGAACAGTCAGTAGCAAAAATACAGTTAGATTTTTCATCAGAAGTTCCATTGAAGTAAAGACTGAATAAGAATACCTGTGTGTGCTCTTGACTCTACAAAAAACTGAATGTTTCAAAGAAAATGTCATCGAGGTATCTAGGAGATCGATCTTAGATTTATATTCATCGACGATCAGGCGACGTGCGATCGTTAAGTTTCGCTATTATAAAACTCTAAGAAAAATAATTAAAGCACTTGCCTCGGTTCTATAAGAAGACCGTTTATCTTGATGTTCCTCATGCATCCAATCAATCCTAGATTGGCGGACTTGAGACCACTCCCAATAACAATTTTATCTTGAAGCTGGAAATCCAGACCTGCAAATACTGGTCACTTATTGAAAAAGAAAAGTACCTTGTTATTAGGTAATTTACATAAACTGTTAGTAACTATACTCGTAGAGAAAATTGATGTCTCGTAGCCTACTTGTAGACCAATAGTAGTTATGGTTTTATGGTTAACCTTTATAGGCTGAAGTATTTGCTCACCGTTTAGACCTACCCTGGACTACGACAAACATTTTAAAACCAAAATCGGCCCAGCCGTTCTCGAGTTTTAATCAGACTAACAAACATCAATTCATTTTTATTTATATAGATTATAGATTTTCTAATCAGCCATGAAAATACTGAAAAGTGTCGCAAACTTTCAGAAGAAGTTAAGAAGAGAACAATTTGGTCGAAACTGGGTCAGTTTATGAAGGAGAGAAAACTGATAATCTAATTGAAAAATAAGCAAAATTGAATTAGGAAGTCTACTTCCTAATTCAATTTTGCTTATTTTTCAATTACTTATTTTTTAATTAGGTAGATATTGAATTAAAAACCGACGTTAGATATCTCGACAGTTTGTCTAGAAATTTAATGTTATTTATACTCGTGACTGTATTAGAGGTATCCGAGACAAAAATTGACTTCAACCGAATAATTTCGGTATTTTGAGGTTTTTCTTCGGCATCTACCATAAAGTGATGACAACTTTTTCCATAAGTAGTCATAGGAAAGTTAGTTGTTTAGGTCAGAAGTACATTTTCATAATAGGTGTCTTACCAAACATCTGCGCGTGTTTATTGTGATGATCGACGGTAAGCTTGATGCGCCCCTTCCTGTAGTCCAGCTCTACATTGTGCCAGTCGTTGCTCACGTTGAACTTGACCGACTTCAGCACTGTCACATTCTTGCCCACATCTGGGACTAGCTCGAACCTTATCTCTTCTTTTATCATGCGCACCTACAAAGTGCATTTCCAGTGTTTTGACATAAATCCTGTTTTCAGTATAGTAATCGTATTGATATAGAAAGTAGACCAAGAATAATTTTAATTCATTAACACAAACATTAATAACAGTTTTTTAATTGGAGTTTGATAGTTACAACGGAAATTCAACTAGTTACGGGTTAAACCTAACTAAATAATAACATTTACTGTTTACACGCACGTTGAACGCTAGTTTAAAGAGACATTTCCATACAAAACGACACTTAGGCTGAGTTGCACCATCTAACTTTGACCGTAACTTTAACGATAACCGGTATTTTTTGTATGGAATTTGACGTATTTTTGACGTTTGTCAAAGTTAAAGTAAGATAGTGCAACCCAGCCTTAGAATAGCGTTCAAAGTCCTTAAACTTCTTTGCGTAAACAAATAATACTTTCTTATTTTTTACGCGTTACCATATTTATTTTCGCACGAACCTAAGCACGAACCTCATCAATAAATATCGATGGTATGGAAAGCGAATAAAATGGTATAGCACCCAAAGCGTTATCGATATCTAAAACTAAAAAGCAAGACGAACGCGAATCGCTTGGCAACGCCTATAACTCAAAAAGATGCAACAAATTAATTTCTCAACGCACTACTGATTCGAATCCTTCACTTTTCCACATTTCGACTGATTTTTACGGTTGCTTACGTAATTTTGCTATGGATTTTTGAATCGTATCCAATTCAAGAGAATGGTAATCAGGTACTAATTTACTTTTGTGGGAAAGTTTATTATTTTCTGCGAAAGAAAGCTCTCCGTTGTCTGACTCTACCAAAGACACAATCGTATTTTACATATAACTATCAGTTTTATCATCATTCATGAAAATCAATAAGAAATGTGAAATGCATGAAGCTATATCAATTGATTTAATACCAGTTGGACATAATGCCAAAAAACTTTCCATATTTCATTGAAACACTGTCGTTAAATTCTCCACATGGCCATATGAAGAGAGCGGAATAAATACATTAAAAGCAAATAACATAAATTATGACTCCTTACCTCCCAATAGCCTTGTCCCGACGTGATCTGACTGTAAGCCAAAACAGCCATATTCTTACTCGTCTTAAAGTCAAATATCAGGTTGATGCTGTTACTCTGATTCAATGGCCACCATATATGGGACGTCGCAAAAGGATATGTGATCGGTATCACCTCTATATCAATCTCTTCGAACTCCGCGTCCAGTACGCCGATATAATGCACTTTAGTGTTGTTCTGCTTCAGCTCGTAAAGGATAGAAACGTCGTTGTAATAAACGTATTTCAAGTTGCCAGCGAAATTGTTGAACGACTTCAAGCCTTTCATCTTGTGGAGATCTGGCCCACCGCATATGTAGATCTCTGGGTCGATACACACGTATCTGGTGTCTCCAGGGACCTCGTAAGTCTGAGTTACATCGTCCAGGTACACGTTCACTGTTTTCTCTTGTAATATAACTGTGATGTTATGCCATCGATTGTTATTGACTTTCTCGCCAATATAATCCTCTACGGGCCCGTCGCCTAAGTCGATTTGGATGGCTACTTTTTCGTCGTGAATGGATAAAGCAATGTAATGGTGTTTGTCGTCAATCTGACCGCTGGCGTAAAACAAAGCTGAGTCATCGAACCGGGTCTGAAATGATTTATTGAATCTTTGAACACACCTGCAGTTGTAGGTAATATACGTTTGTTAGTGTGCATGTGCAATTATTCCGTAATAAATATAAGCCAAATGCAATTGAGGTAAACGTGTTAATTTGCTCAACTCTACTTTGCATACAACAATCATAATTGCATGTGTAATTTTGAGGATCTTTCCATCAAGTGTCCACCATTATGTAAGGTGAGCGGCATAATAATAATGCTACTTATTTACCCTAAAGTAAAAGCTGTCATGCTCCTCCCTAAATATGGTAATAATTGAAAACAACCTCCCACATTTCGTCTTTATTGACTTTAGCATTAAGGTAAAATTGATAAAAGAATTTATGTTATAGTGACGTCGAAACACACCTCTTTAGTCATAAATTATTTCAACGGTTCGTCTAGACACATTTTTTTGTCTAAATAATTAGTCTCAGTGGGTTTCATGTTTTTTCTCTTTTTTACGTCTGTGTTAGAACCTTGGTAATAATAACTTGTATAATTTCGAATTAGAGAGGATCAGTTCAAGATCATCATTGAATTAATTAAGAAACTTCTAGAAACTCCTACAAGTTACTTTGCTTAGAATTTGAGGAATGCTCAATTTGAAATGCAAAAATATGTTTTTGCATTTTGCGAGACTTACTTAGAGTTTGTTTTACTACTAATAAGACATTTACTTATTGCTCCAATTATTAATTGTTAAGTATGATATTTTATTTTACCAGTTTCAATAAGTACTAATAATGTATTTAACAAAGAAAAACAAATTTCATTTTATAAAACCCAACTTTTTCTTAAATATAACAGTAACTTTCTTTCGAAGTAACAATAACGATATTTTTTTCAAAATTATGTAATTGTCGGCAAAGTATAAAACAATTTTAGATTATAAAATATAAAAAAAAACAAATTTATATAGACACATTATTGAATAAATATGTTTGTATATTATTGTAATTAACGTTAATTAACGATTAGATTATATTTTTAAATAAACAACTTGAAAAAATCGAATTGCCTAAGGAATCGAACCCACGTATATTTAAAATTTAGTTTGAGAAGTGACTCTAATTGCTAAAAAAATGTAATAACGATTAATAATTTATATTTTTAAAGTTGAACGTCTTTTTTTTTTAATTCACAACGAGGAAGCTCTTAGCCTGTATCACCTGATGGTAAGTGATGATCAGGCCGAAGGTGGAAGCGAGCTTCACCCGGAACTGGCTATCTTACCTCTAACAGTCGGAACACAACAATGCTGTTAACATTGTTGTTATGGCGACAGACTTAGGTAAGATGGTGGTAGCTAGCCAGGCGGACTTAGAACAAGCCCTACCACCAACCAAACCGAACAGAAAAATCTGCCCCCACTGGGAATCGAACCCGGGACCTCTGCGCCTGAAGCAGGTGGTCTTACCACTAGACCACAGAGGCGGTTGCTCATGATCATCATGGTTACTTAACAAAAGTTTACCTTAAAGTGCAAGCTGACTCTGGTGTTGGTAGAATGTACTCGATCCTTCCAGTCGTACACGCGGTAGGACACGTAGCTGGACCCTCGTAAAGTGAGCACTGTAGCGGCTGAATAACAAATAACAACTTTAAGGTATTCTAGATGTTGGCGAAAGATTATATTGAAATGGAAATAATTGTAGTGGTAAAAGAACTTTAGGTAAACAACGAAGAAGCTTTGGCCTGCATCTAACCTTATGGAAAGTTATAATCAAAAGCTGGAAGCGAGCTTCAACCGGAATCCTCAACCACAGAGGAACTGGCTATCTTACAACCTCTCAAAGATATTGGTCTTCGATCAGCTGCTAAAGTTAACTGCTGGACATATACAGTCATGGTCATTCTATGAATGTCTCAGAGAAAATATAGCCGGCTTGACATCAAGTAATCTCCATAACTCTTAATAGGTCATCGGTCCACCGAGACCCGCAGTGCATAGCATTTTTTAACCAGTAGGTAGTCGCCACAGAAGTATCTTTCTTCTAAAATGGACTAGTTGAATTTGGTAAATTGAACCTGTTTTTGTCTACGCACACACATATTGTTACAGATAGTTCGTTCGTTCGTTCGTTTCAGCCAAATGACGTTCACTGCTGGACAAAGGCCTCCCCCAAGGTTTTCCACAATGAATGTTCCTGCGCTGCCCGCATCCAGATATTTACTTAAATGGAATTTAAGTACCCATAATAGATTTTTTTTATAGTTGCAAGTTGAAAACATAAACTTTGTAAACCGAGTGTACTACCTTCTCCTGAAACTGCAATGATGCAACAACCACGTACAATCGCACAGCGCAATTAGTGAAAGTGACAAGTTTTCGACACAGCCTATGTATGCAGATACCGCATTCTCGTATTTGGTATTGTGGAAATACTCGTACTTATTACATTTCAAAGTGGTAATGAATGTTACAAAATAAAGTAACGGATTTAATTAGCTTGTAACATAGTGTGGAAATTGCAAAATTGTTAAATTACCAATATGTTTGGTAGAAAACTATTTTACAACTATTCGGTTTCGGATTGAAGGGCAAGAGTGCAATGACTGGCACAGAAAAACGCAATGTATTGCAGTTTTAATATTATCTAATCTAGGATAACATATGCGATAAAGGATCAATTAACGAAAAAATAAAATCTCAAGAAAACCTACATTTTGAAATAGTGTTTCTCCTTGATGTTGAAATATTACATTAGCGGTCACATCTTGTGGTTCAATTGTGATTAATTATAATATGACGGTAACCAAACTAAAAATTAATTCTCTGTCTAAAAAAGATGGATATTATCCATATACAAAATATGTTCAGGAAGGCTTGTAGAACGTAAGGTAGGTAATTATTTGTTTAATACTTATATGGCTTATTCGTGTCAGCATTTATACCGAAAGTTTACTCACAGTTGCGGTATAATGTAGGCCAATTACTTAAATGATCTCAATCTTACTGATCGGTAATTGAGTTAAAACAATGCCAACACCTGTCAAATTTAAAACAGGCCTTAATTGCATAAAAATCTGATAAAAAATGTTAATTAAACTTTCGATAAGTATTACTTTCATTATCTTTACTGGTCTAATGCTCGTTTTTGCCCGTAATTTTTAAGTGACCCCTTTGAAAAAAAATCCTGTTATGTGTACCATTAGGGGTACTTAAAAATTAGGGATTGATGGTGAAAATGGGCATAAGACGAACAGGTCCTTATTTATAAACTATATTAATAATCATAGTTTAGTATGATAATGAAACCGTCAGATAACCACTTAGATTTCTACGTTATCTGCAACTCAACTTCGTTAGGTTTAAAGCAGTTTTGAATTTCGTTATCATCGCTTATAGAGAAAGTAAAGATAGATAATATCCAGTTCTACGGGATCTAAAAAGTATTTATTCCCATAAATACTTCGTTTGTTCGTTTCAGCCAAATGACGTCCACTGCTGCACAAAGGCCTCCTCCAAGGTTTTCCACAATGCACGGTCCTGCGTTGCCCGCATCCAGGCTCTTCCCGCGACCTCTACAAGATCGTCGGTCCACCTAGTAGGAGGCCTGCCCACGCTACGTCTTCCAGCCCGTGGTCGCCACTCGAGAAATTTTCTTCTGCCCCAACGGCCATCGTCTCTACGAGCTATGTGCTCCACCCACTGCCACTTGATTTTAGTAATTCTGCGAGCTATGTCGGTCACTTTGATTCTCCTGCGGATCTCCTCATTTCTGATTCGATCACGCAGGGAAACTACAAGCTTAGCCCGCTCCATCGCCCTTTGGGTGACCCTGAGCCTTTTCTTTTTATAAATACTTACCATTAGGTTAAAGTTAAGTAGACAGTATTGATAAATAGCAAAAAAAATATATGAAAATTAACGACATAGAGCTTTATTTACGCTACTTTAGACACATCTTGACAAACTTTCCCCAGGGACAAACTTGACCTTCACTGGTTGGGTTTTTATTGGCGGTCAAGCTGTAGATCCTGGCTACACAGGAGTTGCAGCGGTGGGTACGAGAGTTAGGAATAGTCCCGCACTTTATACAGGGTGTTAGGTAAATGGGTATATGAGCCGACACTAGCCCATGTTAACATAGGCATATAAATTTATAAAATCCGATTTGTATGAAAATTAAAATAATTCTAATGAAGATATCAATTTTCTGACTTCACCATACCATTTATATGCCCATGTTAACATGGGCTAGTGTCGGCTCATATACCCATTTACCTAACATCCTGTAGACCAGGCAAAAGTGACAAGGGGTATTTGCCCATAATAAGCACACATATTACAACACCTCTTTACCATCAAATGAAATGAAAATAAATAAGTAAAATAAAAAAAAAAACTAAAATTAAAAACACTTACTGTAAACATCGCAAAGCTGCTCCTCATACAAGGTCCCGAAGCAGTCACATCTGTACCCGTTATACTCATTGATACATCTGGACCCTTCGAAGCAAAGGTTCTCCATAGTCCTGCACTTGTCTATACAGCCTTCTTTAACATTTTCGTGCTTCGTAGCTATAAGGGGTACTATAGGGAGAAGGTCTGATGCAGCCTTGCCAGAACTTAGAACCATGTCGCTGATACAACCGACGAAAGATTCTATTATGTATTTCACTCCGTGCAGCTTTTCTTCTGAACTAAGACCTAGAAATGTTTTAGATTAAGAAGGATCTATAGGTCTCAGTCAGTGTCTGTGGTATGGAAGCAGCTGGAAAGTCTTTTTGAGAAGTCAAACGTCAGCGAGACTTCAGACATGGTACAGATTTGTATACTCTGTCACGTCTTAATATGTCAATGTCACCCCTTCCGTGCCGCTCCCCTAATTAAAGCACTGACTAAGGCCCAGTTTTTGATTCATGGTTAAAATAACTAATTGTAAAATTTTGCTACTAATGGTTAAATATTAACAAAATGTAAACTAATAGTTAAAAAATGTACTAAAAGTCAAGCTAACCATTGTTCGAAAAACATTTTTTTCTGATATTTAACCAGTTGTCATTTGACATCTGTCAAATTTGACTATTAGTTATTTTAACTACGAATCAAAAAATTGGGCCTAAATTATGCGCTAGACCAATAATACTCGTATCATGGACACCAAAAATATTAGACACATTAATATGGCAATGACTTAATAAAAACACTTAAAGAAAACAAAAACGAAAAAGAAACAAAAATAGTGCAGTAAAATGTCAGAACGAACGTAATATAATTTTATAGCTTAGCAACTGGACGCGCGCTATTTATGTTCTTTTGTTGACCGAAGAAATCGTAGGTGGCACTTAAGACATAAGCCAGCTGAATCATAAGATACAAGGAAACATACATACAAAGAAAGATAGTAATAAAGTTTAAGACTTACCTCCGATAAGTATGACCGATGTTAGGTTGTCCGTGATTCCGTAATTTGTGTCGAAGCTTAATCCCTGCAAAAATGATTTGCGTACAGTTTTTATTTACATTATAATTTAATTATGCTGATATTAGTTTAGCAAATAATTTACTTGGGACAAGATTAAAATTCCTTAGTTAATAAAGTTACCTATCTAATGCTAAGACAGTAGAAAAGAACATTAATTTCAGAAACCTAGAAAGCATCTTGTCTTATTTTGTTTGTCTTACTTGATATTATTAGGCTGAGTTGCACCAACTTACTTTAACCGTAACTATGACAATAACCGGTGCTTTTTGTATGGAGTTTGACGTTTGTTAAAGCCTAAAGATGGTGCAACTCAGCCTTAGTGTTAGGAGCCCAGAACTTTAACGTAAGTTAAGATAGGGTTAATGTAAAAGTAGTTGATCGCTAATAAGCGAATTTCCCGAAAATAAAAGAATTTTCTTGCAGATTTTTTACATGCAGATGGTGACATACCTTTAGATAAACTTCTTCTTTCAAGTGGTCGACCTTAGCAATGAGCCGTGCCCCGTGGACATCTATGGTGACCACCACGTTATGCCACTGGTCTCTATTTAATGCCCTTCCTACGGTAACTGAAGTTAGGTGCTTGCCAAATACGTGGACCACTGGAAAAGGGTAAGTCAAAGTCAAAATTTCTTTATTTGCTTAGATATCGTACAAATCGTCAAATATTAAAAAAAAAATTAAATTAATAAAAAAAATTTTGCTCTTCTGGATTGTCAATGTCTCATTATCTTTTTACCCTATCAGAGCATCCGGTAATCTTGATAAACTCTAGAAGCTGTGGAGCTATTTATGTAACTTTGTGAAAATGGGGTTGTTGCGATGTATTTGTATTGTCACTTTTATTTGTGAAAAAAATAGTGAAGATTTACTTATTTACTTACTTCTGGCCCAATGTAGGGCCTAGGCTATAGTTTTATAATACGTGGGAAGCCTTCCACTAGGTGTACCGACGATTTGGTGAAGGTCGAGGGAAGCACCTGCATATGGACAGCGCAGGGCCGGTGGTTGTGGAAATCCTTGGGGGAGGCCTTTGTCCAGCCGTGGACGTTGATATGTATAAAGATTTGATTGATGTTATAATGATCCGACCTTCCGACCAAGCGCTGTTTTAGCGGCCACGCTATAATGCGACGCATACTAACTTCTTATTTTACAAAAATTACTGAAAAAAATAATATGTAGCTACAAATTAATTTTATGACTTGTGTTGGTACAATGCAATGACATGACGATTTTAAAACGGTTTTGTCCAAGAATTATAAACACGAAGGACAATAAAAACGACCTAAAAGACTTGACCTTTAAGTTCCCCTTTCTCCACGATCACGTACAGAGCATAAGGCTGCATCTTGAAGACGGGATTCTTAACGTTGTGGTAGACCAACAACCCGTGAGGCAGTCGCGTGCGGAACTTGAAAGAAATCTCTCTGCACAACCTGGTTCAATACATAAAAGACATTATACCCACATAAATTATACAGGGTGACTTTGCAAACAGTTGCCTAATTTTTAGGAGCAACTCCTAATCAGTAACTTTATCGATTTACGTAAATATATTTTTTTATATTTAATTATTTATATCCTCTGCGCGCGGTTTCAAAATTGGCACACGTCGATAATGTTACTTCGTTCATAGAAAAACACGTACACACACAGTTAACTGCAAAGCTTAGTAGACATTATGGTGCGTGAAAATAAGCCTTAGCCTTTAAAACTTAAGATATGGGCACCCGTGAATTATAAATCTTTTAATTATTTATTTCCGAAAAATATGCACCACGATTAAAAATAACTAGCTGACCCGGCGAACTTTGTTCCGCCTTAATGGCAATAAATAACGGAATAAAAAGTATCCTATGTCCTTCTCCTGGCTCTAAACTACCTCCTTGACAATTTTCAGCTAAATCGGTTCAGCCGTTCTTGAGTTATAAGTGGAGTAACTAACACGACTTTCTTTTATATAATAGATTACGATAAAGTTCAGCATTATCATCATCATCTCAGCCATAGGACGTCCAGTGCTGAACATAGGCCGCTCCCAATGCTTTCCATGTTGCCCGATTGGTAGCGGCCTGCGTCCAGCGCCTTCCTGCTACCTTTATGATGTCGTCGGTTCACCTTGTGGGTGGACGTCCCAAGCTGCGTTTTCCGGTACGCGGCCTCCACGATAAAGTTGTATGGTTGTATAGACCTTATAAAAAAATTTTGGCAACTGTTTGCAAAGTCACCCTGTATTTAAATCAGCCTTAATATGAATTACGAAAATGTTATTTATACTTTCGTGCGTAAAAGTACGAGCAATACGCAACGCGGGCTATATTTTTATTTTGAAATCGATCGGCACACTTACACTGAAGTTTTGGAGTCAGGTTTATTTATTGCGAAATATTACTTATTCCATTTATCGTTTCTTTACAATAATTCCAATTATTATCAATTGATTGGTATACTACGAGTAATTAGGAAATACATGCAATCAATTTATGTAGGTACTTTAAATACCTAAGTGGTGCCAACTTGAAATAATTAGAATGTATTTAGCCTTAATTGATAATGATTTGCCTCAGAAAGCAGATATAAAGATCTTGTTTTGATTTAAGTCACGCTAATAAATCTAGAGATGTAAGAATACTGTATAATTAATGGTCATAATTAATCGATGTACGCATCTCTTATTAACTCGTATTATATCGTATCTTATTTTTATATCTATGACCAACATTTCCTTTTAAATATTAGATTAGCTACTGAATTTGCAATTTAAGATTTGGGTACTATTTGAACCCCCTTACTAATAAAACTTACACGCTCGTTGTACAGTGTTTTAAAGTGTCGTTTTGTATGGAAATGTCATTTTAAAACAGTGTTCAACAACTGTGTAACTTTTTATTAGTTAGGGGGTAAAACTATTTTTTTAAAGCAAAATCTACTGTACTATATTATGGAAGCATTGAAGATCTTGAGTATTGAGTAAGACTACATGATTCTCATCTTAATAAGTCAACTAGTTTTCTATCAACGTAGTGTTGCTTTGATAAAAAAATAAGTCAATTACCTATGTTGGCAAATAGTGACGTTATAGGCTCTATAAAATCTAATAAAGAAATGGTTCGAACCCTATATTGATTTCGTCAGTTATTAGGTACATTTAAACTTAATAAAACGCACTAACCTGAGTTGGAACCTCTGTATTATGTCTCCATCCAGCTGTATAAACGTATTGTCCTTAGCAAACATGAAGGTCTGGTAGTACCCAGACTCCGCGAAGGTCAGGAACCTGTCCCTATTGCTTGGAGGTATCGGAGGGATGACGGTGGCGTAAGTTGACGTTGAAATGTTGACGGTGGTGGCTGCTGATGACGTGGAAGTGAGAGATAGTGTCGTTGGGGGCTGAACTGGAATGATAGTGAAAAGAGTGTTAATAATACGACTAGGTATACCTACAATATTGATGTAGGTTTAAATTTTATTTTTTAAACTTAAAAAAGATCGATCACCCTCAGGTGGGTTGAACCCATGATTGAAAAAAATCTTAGAGTCGCTTGACAAGCGAAAGATCGCTTGCGAAGAACCTCAAGTTGCGAAATAGGTTCGATCTTTGTTTGATTAAATTTTTATCACACCATATTTGACATACTTACTGGAACACACGGACTCAACATTCTACAATATTGACTAGTAGATACTATTCTAAATTAGCATCTAGTATAATCACACACTCACGTCATGGAAGATTTACAATATAGCAATAATCTTATTTTATAATGTAATTAAGTATAATAAAACTACAAGTTATTTTAATCCGAGATAATAATAATAATAAATCTTTAGACAATTTCACACATCGCCAGCTAGCCCCAAAGTAAGCAACTTATATGCTTTGTATTATGGGTGCTAGCTTAACGGATATACTACTTACATATATTTTTTAAATACATACATATTATAAATAGCATACGAGATGCGTCTTTAATGTGTGTAGGTACATAGTGGTTTAATGTTATTTTACAGCCTTCATAATAATGTAAGTGATTACTAAGCAATAATTTTTCCCACCGTTGTTTTCCTTATACGTGTAGAATTATACTCGTAGAAGAAATAATTATTATTGTATAAAAATTGTAGAGATTTTTTACCTTTTTCTTCAGAAGCCAAATCCACCGGCAAACTGCTTCTAACATCAGCTGTTCCATAGAATATTAAAAGTATGATCAACTTTATTCTTCTTCTTTGCGACATTGCTACCATCTTGCTCGATTGCGTTCATTTATCTGAAAATTTAACAAGCACATTTTGAAATTTTGTCATCAGTGAAGACAAAGGAGTAGGAAGTGACTCACTTCAATAATTTTACCGCATAATATCTGAATTAGCATATCTTTCATCATACGAGACAAACACTCTTAGAGCTATATTTTCAACCGACTTTAAAAAAGGAGGAGGTTATCAATTCGACCCGTATGTTTTTTTTCTTTTTTTTTCTATGTTTGTTACGCGATAACTCCGCCAATTATGAACCGATTTGAACAAATCTTTTTTCGGCGTATAGGTAATACCTCAAGGGTGGTCCCATTTAAATTTAATAATAGAAAAAACAACCCCCAAGGGTGGAAAATTGGGGATGTACTTTTTTATACGTAATATCTCCGCCGATTATAAATCAATTTGAACGATTATTTTTTTGTTGAATAGGTATTATCAAAAGGGTGGTTTCATGCGAATTTGAAGAAAATATTTCACCCCCAAGGGTGGAAAATTGGGGTTGAACTTTTTTATACGCAATATTTTTAATTTTTAGTTTTTTTTTGTGTTCACGCATTTGAAGTCGGTTTTATTTTTAAAAAAAGTTAATTATGTTGTTATTATAGTCGATCAATGGTGAGTTCCAGGAGTTCTCTAGAAGAGAACTCTCTCGCGTTTGTGAGCTAGGAGACTAAACGCCAAATTCTGGAAACGGTTGGAAAGAAATAGAACAGGAACAGGTTCAGTTCATTGGACAAGGCTTAACAAGTACTGGTGAAAAGTGAAGTTGGTGTACTAAGAAAGAGGATCGTTCCTACGTGCCTACTTTGTAAATTCTCCATGCTTGCCTTGCTTTAAGTAGGTACATAAAGTTTGAAGGCAATATCATTATGGGTAAAATAACCAAATAACAATCTTGACCCACTAAAAAGACCCAATAACGTTGTCCAAATAAAATCGAGTGTTAGGATAATTTTCTCAAAAACACATCCGCTTTCATAATCCGCACATTGGAAATTGAATCTTAGCTTACCAATGTTAAAGCTTCAGATCGTTTGAGCAAACACCACGCGGGTATTAAGCGGAAACACGGAATCAGAGTGTGTGGTGTGGGCCGGCTGAAAAGCCACCAGTATACCTAGAGCCCCGATGTCTCTCACCATTTACAAACTTGTTAAAGGAAAGAGAAATTGTCACGTGGTAAGGGGTCTCTCGTAACTGGTCGTGCAGTACGACTAAATTGGCTCAAGTAACCGCCGTTGTCTCGAGAAGTGGCTTTGCGTTGACACATCGGTTTTAGAGTTCGACTCTGGATTCGACATGTTTGAAAATCACGATTGCCCTTAAACGCAAATTGGACTTTGCAAGCCTGTTCTGTTTACATAATTAATTTTCATACAATTCACTTTAAAGAGCAACAGTTTAAAGGACATGTCTAAGTTTATAGAGTGCTTTAAATACACAGGTACCCTAAACAGTTTGAAAGGTTAATAAATACTTACACAGTAACGAATAAAACCTATAAATTAACTCCCAATCACGGCACTAACAATAAAAATAATCACAGGTCACTAAAACTTCGAGCATTTTACGAGCAGAAAAAAAAGACGATCGGCTGGTTTTCCCGCGCTTTCCATGTTTTTTTTTCTGCGCACTGTGGCGTTTTAGGTTACAACCTCCTTGGGAAGTTTTGAGAAAAAAGGTTGGATGGAAAAATAATTCCTTGGGTTGATTTTTTTTGTAATCAGCCAGGACGGTTGCTAGTCCCCCGACTGCCGCGGCGCACTGAGTTTAACAACGTGTAATAATACTGACAATTGTCCTCGTGGGTCACAGTTCTCAGGACCAGGATACGGTGCGGAGCGGAGAGGATATTAAAGCGGGAATAAAAATAAAAGTTATATTTTGCGGCATTATCCAAAGATCCATCCAAACAAATGACTGAGCTCATTAATATTGTTAATGAACACAGTTAAGGATTTTAATTACATGACTGATGAAATAATGAAAGGTAGGTAAATTCTATAGCTAAGTTTGCTCTTAAACTCTACTATATTTTGCATTAGTACGTAAGTGTAATAATTGTAAATTGTAAATATTTTAAAGGTACTATACTAAAATTGAATAGATATGCCACGAAGGCGAATAAAATATGGCAATTTTTATTGTATTTTATTCGTTACTCTGCACCCGTATTATTCATTGGAAAGTTACTGTGTGTTCTCACTGTAAATCTAATATCTATTTGACATTGTCTATAACATAATGGTTACAGATGGATGGCCGCGTCACCGCCAGTACGTAATTTGGCTTCAAGAAGTTGAACCCCAGTAACATTCTGGGAATACAATCAAGAAAAACACTTCTAGATAAACTGTTTTAGCTATTATTTATATTAATTTAATTTAGGTTTTTACTCGTACGATGAAAATACATTGACGAATAGTAATTACTATATCCTTTGTGGGTATTTCTCATCGCCACGGTTCTCATCGTCACCTTCGTGGCGAATTTCATTTCTAACTTATTTCAACTTTTTGTAAACAAAAATTGTAGCGCTTGATGTGAAGATTGTATTCTCAGTAAATCAGTCAAATAGTGAGTCTCGTTTGGAAACTTTAACGTTTTGAATTTTTTGATGCCACGAAAGTGATTCTGTACTTCACAGCAATATTTTTTTCAAACTTTACAACTGTATATGACTCTTAAGTGTTTATAAAACATATATTTTGTCTTATTTTCATAGATAAATAGCAATAACATAATATAAATAGGTACCTACTTAAATACAAGATAAATTTTTACCGATTACGTCACCTACTAAGTTACAAGATTCTACGCAATTGGTTTTAAGGGTGACACTGGTGGCATTCTGAAATGCTAAAGAAGCAAAAAACGGATTATCAGTACCTCAATAAAAAAGAACTCAACTGATTATCAGTCCCTCAACAAAAATATATTTTTTATTTAGGCCAGAGGGCCTCGTATTTTTGCTGTACAACTTTTAACTCAAACTTCAGATTAAATTTATCTTACAAACAGAAACACAGTCACATATACAGACATACATACAGTCATACAGACAGACAACAAAAATACGAGGCCCTTATTTATTTATTGATGTACTGATCTCTACTTACCACGTATAATTTATTAGTTATTAAAATATTGTAAAAACATAAACACCAGTCACTATATTTTAAAATAAACCAAAGCAAGAAATCACTTTCGTGGCCTAAAATCACCTTCGTGTATAAAACACCACGAAGGTGATGCCACGAAGGTGATGAAAATTTTAGTTTTTTATGAATTATCCTTAAATTTGAATTTAACGGTGCAAGTTGAATACTACACAAACAAGTCTAACATGTTAAGTTTTCAATGGCAAAGTTTCAATTAAATTGTTTAAATTTTAGAGGTAGAAAATATTGTTCAAGCAAGCGACGGTATATCTATGGATAATCACAAAAAGTTACGTATTTCTTTCGCGGAACGACGATCGACCTACCTCACCTCCCCAATGGTCGAAGCGCGACTGACGTTAACCGAATAGAACGCTGTGATTGGTTGCTGGTGTTCGGTTTAACGGCAATCTTGTATTATTACTCAAAATTTTAGGTACCTACCTAAAATCGTGTGACCAACGTATTTCGCTTTCTCAATTCAAAATAATTGTAAGAAGATATTTTTTTGACTGTTGTGTAGAAAGTATATTTCATTACGATGATTTTAGTATATGCTACACACAAATTGAATGAAAATTGTGAATGCAGTAACCAAATGTTTCATTGCAACCGAAGGTGTGACACGAGGAGAATGCGAAAAATGACCCCGTTTTTTATCGTTCCATGTGATTTTTTCGTATTATTTTTGCTTCTATTACGATAAAATTTATTTTGTATGTAGCTAAATAGATATTTTATCATCTGATTTCAAAGTTATTGTTCTAACTTATACCGTTTATGAACTATTATCGTGTGACCATCAAGTTTGAGTGTAAATGAGAAGTACCCTTGTATATTCCACACAGAAATTCGTATTTAAATTGTGCAATTAAATGCGCGAATTAAAACTTGCTTGAAAGAAGACTTATTTTCAGAAGAAGTAATATTATGTATCAACAGTGAAATGATACAATACTTGTAATAATAATTACAGGTCTTGTTATGGGCTATTTTGGCCAGGATTTTTTAGAAATTGAATTAAAAATAATCTGGCGATCTACGTCCTAAAACTTAAAAAAATCATCTCTCTCAATCTTCACGAAAAGCAAATAGTAATGGAAAAATCCGGCAGTTTTATTAAAGCAATTTATTTGAAAATAGCCATAAATGACACCTGATTCGATACTAAGGATGCGCCTGAAGATTGCATGGTTACGTTACGTTTAATTAATGAACTGCATTTGACACTGTAATGCAATTTAACCGTTAATTGAAGACTTGCATTCACGTGATTTAATAAGACTGGAAAATTTATATTTTTTTATAACAAGGTGTGATGCCACGTTTGGTGCTGATTACTTGTTATTGCAAAACACAGAATAAAAACTGGTTATGAAAGCCTACAAGTAAAAAGAATATACATATAGTATTGCAACTGATCTCACGTTCAGGTTTTTATTTCTAAGTAAAAAACTTGCATTAATGTGATAATAATATAATAATATTATTACATACAATAATAATGTTCATTGAATAAATTTATTGTTATTTATTATTATTATTATAATATGAATTTTCATCCTGTACCGTGAAGTTGCTATGGGGATTTTATGGGTACCACGCCATAGGATAAAGGGTCAACCTCTTTAGGATCGTTGTTTTTTTCGGAAAAACAGATAGTAGCTATAGGCGGTTTCCACAGCTTTAAAGGACAGAGAACAAGTTAGCAAAAAAATTCCTGTCACTAGTACTTACGTACTTGCGTTACATCAATAGCATACCTAAAGGTCAAGGTTTTTTAGGATCGTTGTTTTTCGAAAAAAAACAGTAGATAGTATCAACTATAGGACATTTCCGCTGCTTCAACGGACCAAAAAAAGTTAGCAAAAAAATATCTGAAGTGACGATTAGCGGCGTGCTTACTTGTACGGGGCTATCTTGGTACACGATTTATTTTTATTTTGGTAACGGTATATTTAAAGACGAAATCCTGTTATTGACAAGTCTATCAAAAAATACAGTCAAAGGTATTTCTTTTCTTTCCTAGATAAATACTTTCCGATGACAATAACATTTATCTGATCCAACTTTCTTTTTGCTTTGATCATCACAAGTAATTTAAAACGCTTTCTTTCCGATATTGTTTGCTCACAATAAAATGCGTGACATTATTTTTGTAGCGTTAAAATTATTATTATAAGTCTAATTTTAAGGCACGAACTTCGATTGAGTCTATTCATTTAACAGTATAACAGTACTTATTAAATAGTAAGACTAAACTTTTATTAAAAACATTTGGTATTAGGTATTTAGGTATAATATTTTATTGATGAGTAACTTGGTTGACACACTATTATTATTAATGTAAGTCATCATCATCATCATCATCTCAGCCATAGGACAGCTGAACATAGGCCTCCCCCAATGCTTTCAATGTTGCCCGGTTGGTAGCGGCCTGCGTCCAGTGCCTTCCTGCTACCTTTTTGATGTCGTCGGTCCACCATGTATGTTAAGTTAAATGTTTCTACAATTTTGTAATAAGGTCTTACTTAGTTAATCAGAAAATCGGTGAAATTCAGAGCGAAAACAATTTGCCTGTAATTTTTCATGCTTGTTTGTTTCAGGTGTTACAAGAAAACTTCAGAAAAGTTATTATTTTGTTAAAACAAATCGTTATGATCGACTTTATTCGCATGGGCACCCATACGTTTAAATTAGCAGATTGGACTGGTGAATTCTGACGTCAGACACGTTAATTAAATACACGCTCTATCGATTCGCTACAAATGCACACATTGTATTTTGGACTTTTTAGCACCATCCTGATATTTGTCTAACTAGTTGATTTTACATACTGAAATAGCTATGCTGGAATCTTACGCCCGTATTCACAAACGAGGCTTACTTAAGTGAAGCAGCAAATCGAACGCACAGCGTTGAATAGAGCTCTCTGATTGGTTCGTGTGTCACCCTGTGCGTCCACGCGCACTGTGAGACCTCATAGTAATGTTTGTGAATACGGGCGTTATAAAGTTATAAAATTACTTACTCTAATATAGGTACCTACTAGTATCTTATTTATGATGTGATTGAAGCTACATTTATTTCAGCTAATTAAGTGCCTAATACCACATTGTTACAACAACACTCGTGCGTAACCGTCAAAAGCATCCTAACCACGCAAAGGCAACAATGGTCATACATCCTTCAAAGTTAATTCCAATTATACCGGTCCGGAACAATACCAACTCTAGATCCTGTAGAACGGAGCACGACGCGGTTGACCTCTGGAAACGCTGCGGCCAGCGCCCACGACGCACGCGCAGCTTATCGTGATAGCTATAGGAGACCGAGGTGAGTTGTAAGGCGATTATCACACTGCACCGCTCTCCGCCGCGGTCCGCGTGGCGACATATAACGAATCCCGCGCAAACGCGTTGTCAGTGTGTTGTGCCGCGCGTGTTTTCTATACAAACTGAGGTAGGTACTTACTTGCATATAATGATAAAATGAACGAGCGCGGTGCAGTGTGATAATCGCCTAACAGAGGGGAGCTGTAACATTGACGATTTTTTGTAACTTATTAACTATTTTTAAAATAACTTGAAAATTCGAACTGCCTAAAATGAGAATCGAACCCACGACCTTTCGCTTGCCGGGCGACTGCTCTTCCATCTGAGCTACTTAGATACTGGATGAAACCGTCGAAATTTTCAAGTTATTTTAAAAATATTTAGATCGAGAGCTCTTAACGCCAGAAAAACTACTACTAGCGAGCTCATAGCAGTGCGCGTTTTTTAGTTCAAGTCTCGAGTTATCAAATACGCGTGGTTTCCAAAAATCGACGATGTTACAACTCTTTCTGTTACAACTCTCTCTGTTACAACTCTTTCTGTTACAACAACTCTGTTACAACTCTCCTCGGTCTCCCATACAGTCAGTGTCAATTAGTTCTTAACACCCAAAGTGGCCAAAAAGTTGACTTGACAACAACCTTATTCCAATTGGAACCTTATTCCAATTGTAACAAAGACGTGTTACGAACTTATTGGCTGCTTTGGGTGTTTACTATTGACGCTGCTGTACAGCCAAAAGCACATCAGATTATACATTTTTGTTCTAATATAACATCTATGTCAACTCCATAAGGTGCTCTAGTCTTTAGTTTGTTGTGCTGTCGTATAACTGGGGTCTGCAATTTAGATATTAAATTAAATATGTCTAACGCACACATTGATGTGTAAGGAATTGTAAGCGGAATTCATATTCCTACATCTTTTTCAAGGTGTTAGATAATGGATTTATTTGTCTGGGCGTCGCCTAAGGCATGATAACCTTTTTTTAGTTTTAGTTGCTTTGAAATATTTTTTGTTAATACTCTATTCAATTAAGCTGTTTGAGCTACATGATATCTCCTAAAATCTGTACAGAAGAATTATTCGCAATAAACATGTCCCTTGTTATAAAAGTGTATTTTAAAAACCACAGCAGACACGTAGTCACCACTATTAAGTAGTATTATTGCCTAGGGCCAGAGCCTCGTCAGCAAAATAATACTAAGATTTTTCTATTCCAAATAATATATCTCTCGTGTAGTCCCTGCCTAATCTAGACCTTGTTTAGAACATTCAGGATCGGATTGTAGTCAACCTTACATGTAAACATACATTCTAGCGTCGTAACTATAGCAGATACAGCAAAAGTAGACCGTCTGCATTGCTAAATCATGCATTGCCAATGAGTCATACCGTCTGAGCAAGCTGGCCGATTATATGCTGTTACTGATCTAAGGTCGATGCTATCTCAGGATGGTATGATTTGGAACTGAGATAGTAATTCGTGTTTAATGTGTACTTGAACTTACAATATTAGAAACTACTTATTACTGTTGTAATAACGAAGGTACTTTTCGGCGGTGCTATTCTGATTTTGCATAAAAATTGGATCAAAATTTTTAGTGTTGTAGGTATGTCTGGCAAGTGTGGGGTGTATGGGCTAATTATTTTACTTGCCTCTGATAAATTAAAGGGGTAAGATTCAACAGAATAGACCAAAAGACCTGACAATAATAGCTTAATTCACTAATAAAAAATCCAATCTAAAACATTTCGTTGTTAACTCTCGAGCTACAAAAAAATCTGATTCTGGAGCTATTTCTTCCTTTAACAAGGTGTTCTGATGAAGTCTCTTGCGAATTTCCTTTGATTAAGATCGTTTAACGGTTGTTGTAATTTTAAAAATAGCTGCATAAATCACAACTATTTCTTAATAGCGCCGGTTAGTACGAAAGGGAGCGTACGTCAATTATTTTGATTATTGCGCTGTCTGTCGGCGCTTTAGGCGATCATCTGCTAATAAGCTCATAGCTTGATCAGCTCAGCTCGTAAAATCATTTTAAACTTAAATTAATTTCTAGTATGGAACGGTGCTTTCAGATGTGGTTTATTAAAAATGCGCACAATATGATAATACGTGAGATATTTTTTTAAAATGACGACGTGAACTTTTATTGCACTAGGTAGCTGAAAATTTGAGGTAGACGCGTCTAATTTTCTGCTTGGATCAAAAGTTGACTGGAAGAGAATGCCCATGTGGCATTAAGTTCTCCTTTTGTGCTCTGATATTTTATGCAATGCAAAAGTTTTAGGTAAAATTTAAAAGCGGGAGATACACGCTGCTATTGGAATCACACATCTACAAAATTACAGTGTGGTTGCGACCACGTTTCTTTACACATGTTTCTTCTACTAGACATGAAAAAAAAAAATGTTTTGATTTGAAAAGATTTGTTTTGGTAAAATAGCACTTAACACTTACGTGGTACCCTTGTAGCGGTTATGTAGCGATACAATCAATCGGATGTAAAAGAAATAAAAATATTTTCGATATTATGTAAGCGAGCGAGATACGGAATCGGCGCGTCTGTTAAAACGGTGAATGGCGATAGGCTATTGAAGAAAGAGTGTGTCCATTCTACAACGAATTTCCAGAGACAAAATGTTATGGGTTCTTATTTATGTTTATCAGTAGGCCTAAGATGCGCGCCGCCGTGATAACTTTTATCGACGTCAAAATGTATGGGCAAAATCGATAAAATGGCGTGATAAGTCGCAGCGCGCATTTTAGGTCTACTGTTAACGTAATGTTACCTATTTGAAATTGGTAGAATATTAATTTTCAGGATTTTGGTTATCTTACGTCCTTTACGATGAACGAACTTGCTATGGCTGTCTAATAATTATTATGTAGGAATTACAGTGTTTGAAGCTGTTTTTATTTTGACGTTCATAAATTTACTGTATTGACGCGATGATTGATATGATATTAACATCTTTTTATTATTTCTTAGACGGTTTACAAGTTTTATCGTGAAATATTTGCTGTTAAACACTCTCAACAAAATTACATTTACCATTCCAAATATTTATAAAATAATTTGAAAAAATCGAACTGCCTATGGTGGTAATCGAACCTACGACCTTTCGTTTGCCGGGCGACTGCTCTTCTATCTGAGCCACTAATCGAGCTGTCGAGAGGCGAATCTTTATCCAGAATTTTTTTAATAACTATTCATTTCACCCATGAACGGACTCAATTGAAGATTTTTTTGTTGAATGAAAATAACGCCTTACAACTTAAATGTTACAGTATTTAGCTTCGTGCTCCGTCATTCATCCGACTTTTTCTCGTGCCGTCTAATCTATTGGAGACTCGCGACTGCGTCCGGCACCCACCGCCGGATGCGTTGACGCTCTCTGTCCGTACCCATCGACTGTTACGATCAACCCACATTCGTACAATGCATGATGCATTCAATTCGCCAACCTGCGACGCAAAAAATGACATTGTGCTTAATTTATTAGATGAATGTGTACTTTATTAACGCAGAAAAGGAGTAGTTAAAGGGTTGTTTTTGGATTTGAGTGAATTATTGTCACTAAATCAGTGATGTTTTGTGTGTATTTGCAGACTGTTTGAAATCTAAAGTGAAAAATAATCTTGATAACTTATTTTTTTTTTCAAGTTAGACCACTTAGGCGATCTTTTAAGTTTATTTTGTGATTGTGCTAATTGACAACTTTGTAAAGTGAAAGTAACATTAGTTGATCCTAAAATAGATCTTAGATTTAGTCTCATGACATTTATCGATTTATTATCATTATTTTTTTAAGTTCACCATCAAGTCATTAGCCGAGCAATATTTACTAAAAATATTAGCAACTGCTAAAGTTGAAATTGTATTCAAAATATATCTCATCAATTACCAAAATAGCAGGTAAATACCTAGAAAAAATGTGTAATGTAACACAAAAATTACTGTGTCAAAGAAAATGAGTCGTACACTCTGCACCATAAAAATTTGGCTATTCATATTATACTCGTAGATATGATAGACAGTGATTGAAGAAGAAGTAAGTATTAATTTTGTTAAGTATAAGCTTTTCCTTGGAATTTATCAAATATCCTGAACCACGGAATGAGATGTTAGTCATATAGATTTGTACATAAAGATAGTTTCACATATTAATTTATATGTGCTGCATATTTTGTCACTTACCCACCACGGAAACTTCTTGCATTCGAAAAAGTCTTGCATTTCACCTGATGGTGTGATGATCAGGCCGAAGGTGGAAGCGAGATGCATTCGGATTCCTCAATCTCAGAGGACAGACTTAGGCATTTATCTAAACGGCCTTATTAAAGTATCTTCAAGAGTAAGAAAGAAAGAAAGATACATTTATTATAATGGACATCGCATAAAACATGACAGTGACACATAATAATGGAAGAAGAAAAAATAAAAACAAGAGTAAACTGAGCAGTGCCGCCCATCCACAAACAAGATGCCCACTGCAACGGGACCCCACTCAGCATATGCCGTGGCCCACGGTTACGAAGGCCACGGCGCAAGTAATATTTTTTATTGATGGAAACTGTACCTACTTCTTTTTATTTTCACTTTTCAAACCCATTGCGAAACGTCGCGTGACCGCCTCCATAGCCGTACCATTTAGTTGTTACATTGTTTATTCACATGTATTAAGTTATTTCGGTATGTTAATGTCTCTATAATGGCGCACGCGGTGTATCGTTCTAAATACGGTTTATTGAGAGCAATAAAATGTACATTTCAACGCATAATGAGTTATCATTAGGCTACCTTTATTACGAGGTGGATTGAAAATAATAAGGCGTTGTAAACAAAGCTTTAAAGCAACTACCTACGTACTCGTAGTTCTCGTCGTGAGTTTTAGACGGCTATAGATTGCTGCTTAGAAACTTTAAGGTTTTGAAAAATTCAAATCGAATATTGCAAATTGCCATCTTACCATAAGGACTTAACTAAAAATTACTTACTAATCTTAATTTTATTATAAACGACACACCCTAAAACAACATATCTCTCTGGCGACCGCATAGGTGCCCGGTTGTATACCAATATGCTAGCTGCAGTAGCAGGTTCAAATCTCGCTGGGGGCAAAAGGTACATAATTCTATTCGGAGCCAACAATTAAGAAAAGACAACAATGCAAATATAATAAACATTACCACTCCTTTGCGTCGCGCAGTCGGGTAAAAATAGAGTGCATTCACACTGTTCATACAATATGTTAATTAACTGTAACTATATTTATACCAGTAATGGTATAATATAGCGGATGAAAGTTATTAAAAGCTTCTTCCGCATAAACCAGTTGTAAGAAATTAAGTACCTATTCAAATATTACGTTAATTACCCAGTAATGAAGATATTAAAATATTATTGTCAAAAGAAAGCATTAATATCTAAATCGAAAGTTGAGTAGGTACCTACCGTTTAATGGAAGTGGAAATGTTAAAGTTATTCATAGAATTTTCCATTTACTTTCAATTTAACAAGGTGTCAGTTAAATCCAATAGAAGTGATTAATGAACACTGATAAACGTACCTATAAATAAAATCGAACGGTAACTTTTATAAAGTACAACTATCAACTTATTTTAAACTTACTCAAAAAAGAGGGTTATCAATGTGATGTTACGCATGTACCTATGTAATATTTAAAAGATAAATAATGATAATGTAAACGAGAAGGTACTTGAGTAATGAACGCCTTCGTATTTCAGTGGTTAGAGTAGGAGTTTTATGTCTTCTAGTTTTTGGGATCGATTTTTAGGTCTATTCTTTATTTATAGGTGATCAAAGGAAACTAAAATAATATTAAACTAGAGTCCACTTTGATCACTTAGGTCATCTTTCGACACCAAATTGTCGCTTGGAGTCCACATTGATCACCTGGGTGATCAAAGCCAGGTGATCAAAGTGGAATAGACCGATTTTTAATCCGTTTAGATACTTTTCTCCAGTTCTATTAGCACATTGTAGATTGAATGAATCTGATTATTCGAAAAAAATATAAGTCCTTGCTTAGGATTGTAACCTGAGTTAGCTCCACATGATAGAAAAGTGATTAGTTTTTAAACAAAAAGTAATATTGTACCACTGTATGTACCTATGACACAAATCTATTGCTTATTGATATAATATAAAACAAAGTAACAATGGTCTGATTAATTCGATCCGTGAAACAATAGATATAAACAAAATCCGATCACGGTTATGTCATATCCAATCACAAATAAAACAGTGCTCTTAATAAATACATACCTACATTTATTGATGTAACGTTATCATCTTTTACGTAACCTAGTTGTGTAAGGTTACATTCTATGTAAAATATTTGTACCATTTAGATTTTCTGATTATGAAAAGGTGGATAAATGTTATTAGGAATATTTTAATCAAACATTACAAGAATTACATCTATCTTACGTAAATTTTGATTATCGTAGTATTTTGTTAATAGTCTCACCCAAGTGGCTCAAGGTAGAGACTTTTTTAAGTGAAAAAATAACTAATAGGTACCCGTTTTCACCAACAATCCCTAACTTTTAAGTGACCCCTATGAAAACAAAATTCCTGTTATGTGTTACCATAGGGGTCACTTGAAAGTTAGGGATTGATGGTGAAAACGGACATTAGCCATATTATTAATAATTTGGTGACTAAATGCTAGTTTAACATTACCATAAATGAAATCTTAGCTTCCACTGCAGGTCACTCACCCTTTAATACACCAGTGACAAATGGAGGATTTAGCTTACCTCACGTTGGCCAGAAGTGGAACACCTCAAGGATACAGCCTGTAGAGCAGTATAGTTTACATTGGTTTGAGTCCCACCTAAGGCAGTTAACTTTTTCAAAAGTGACAAATCATATTCTAGAGAGGGATAAGAACAGTAATCCCAATATCTATTGAACTGCCAATTTATTTTTAATACATTTTTGATGGAAAGTATGTTGAAATCTTTACTTGATAGAGCTACACTAGCTACACGGTAAACTAAAAGTGCTTACAAATTGCATGCAATACTTACTACCTTTATCTCTTCGCTAAACAGCTTGCGCAAGCGCTGCGTTTCGTCCCATCGCGTTGCTCATTATTTCGAATGTTCGCACGTAACGTCCGGATTTGCTTGCTTCTTGTTTTAAGCTTTTACTGCTGTATGAGATAGATTAGTTTGTAATAAGAAACAAAACGTTATGCTATTTTAACAGATTTATGCATCACCATTTTTAACACACAAGGAGGACAGACGACCTCATAAAGGTAGCAGAAGGTCACTGGATGCCGGTCAATCTGGAATCATCGGGGAAGGCCTATGTTCAGCAGTGTAATGATGATGATGATGACGACATTTAAGTATGTATAACTAAACTGGGAATAATTAAGGATTTTTCTAACTGGGAATTGATCTCAAGAACTCCGGATTGAGACAGTCCACGGAAATGATTTTAGTAAAATTTGATGTTGAGTATTTTCGTGACATAATGTGCGTGTATGCCCTAGAATCAGTACTTCCTAAAAATAACCCTCTTCGAAAGTAAAAATGGCAGTAGTGGCTTACAAATCTCTGATATTTCGATCTGTGCGTACGTAGTATTTGTACTTGCAAGGCAATATTATGGCAGAATAGCGTGATGAAGGGCCCCAGCAGTTCGGTTTAGTGTTGGGGCACTAAAAGTGAAAACGTAACACTTGGCACGTTACATCGATGTGTAACACGTACTATGGCCTGGATGGAACGTTGTTTAGTGTAGAACGGTGTTTAGACAACGCTTTTCTCTTATAGTGCTTGATTAAAGGCACGTAGGCATGTGTATCTCTACAACCTACATACATTGTACTCGTTCGTCGTAGATACGATAAGATTAAAGTTGCATTTTAGCATTAATGTAATCAAAATAGGTACTATTTCAGTTTTAATCAGGTATTACATTCATCATCATCATCATTTCAGCAATGGGACGTCCACTGCTGAACATAGGCCTCCCCCAATGATTTCCACAATGGCCGGTTGGTGAATTATATTGCAAGGTTTAAAAAATTTGGCTTCAATAAAGTTTGAAGTGTTTATATTACACGTTCATTTAATTTAATCATGCAAATTAATATTGTAGCTCAGTAAAAGCGTAGATTGAAATATAAGATATTGAAAGAAAGCACTAGAACTAAACAATTGTTGTAATCCGTGACCATTAACAGCGTGTTCAACAACGCTTTGTTAAAATAATTTTGCGAACTTTCGTTTTTCCCATCATTTATCTTGCTATCTGTACTTGCAATTAATGAAGTAAAACTTAATGTGAAAAAAATATTTAAACAATTGTTTCCCGTTTGGAAATTAAATATAGGAATGAGGAATGAATTTAAATATTCCGTAAAGTCAAAGTCTCGAGATGAGTTTTTCATACAGATTAAAAGTACAAAAACTGCTTACTTATTAGGTTTTCTACATTTTATATTTTTTGTTCTAATACAAAAGTTAAGAGAAGATTTCTATCACAACTAATTTTACGCTTGTCATTGTGATTTGATATAAATTTTGTTAAAGCTTTTATTCCAGCGCTGAAAAAAATGTTTTTCTATACATTTTAGCGGTAAGACCACCTTAATTGTGCCGTATCTTTTGTATATTTCTTTCTTTTTCTTCTTGTGTAATGATCAATAATGTGTTTTCTATATACTACGTGAAGATTTACTCCAATCAAAGTACATAAATACATGAAACAGACACAAAAGTCCGCAATTTCGTATGTAAAAACTCTATTTAGTATGCAAGGAAAGCGCCTTACAAAAGATATCAACGCCCCCAGAGCTACGCGTCTGAGGCGTCGGCCATCAACACGGTTAAAAATCACATTCGTCATGAAGTGTGACTATTTCATTAGATATGACACAGATTTACAAGTTTCGTCATAATTTCTCATGTACACATTACTATTTAGGTCTTTATTTGTTGTCAGTTTCGACGTTTTTTCCAAAATTAAGGAAAACATGGGAAGTGAAAAGTAAGGAAAACATACGACGTTTTTTACACCTGGAAAATATGAAAAAGGCAAAAACGCTGTTAAGATTAGAAATAAAGAAAGAGAATTTGAAAATTACTATAGGCAGACTAAATCTGATAATATTCTCTAATAAAAGAAATCGAATTCGCAAATGAATATATGTAATGTTCTATATTATAGTCTAATCTAGTTAATTAGCAATTCAACATTAAGTTTATAAACCGGTTTGAATTCAATGTGATAACATTATAATAACAAAATGCAAGTCTATGACTTATCCACTACTTACAAAAGTCACGATAGCCTTTTAGTAAAAATAAAATAAATGCGTGTCGTCGAGGTGACCCATAATTCGGTTCCCAGCTTGTACTAGCACACCAATATCGTGTGCTTGCTTACCAAAGAAATAAAAAGATTGGCATTATTGAAGTGACTAACAGAAAAGCCCAGTCTTGTTGTTGGTACCAAGTTAAGATCACGAACGTCAGCATTAAGAAACACGACTGGAAAAGGCGAAGTTTTCTTTGATTCAAACTCCGCTTTCAACTCTTTCTCTCTGTATTTATAACAGCACTACAAAGCATCACGATTGAAAAGATGCTGCCAAACAAAGGGTACAGTGAGATAGTTGGTAAACATTTTAAAAACAGTTGCCATGCAACTCGGTGCAAACCTGGTTGCGAAACACCCGCGCTAAGGTGAAGGCGCCAGTTGGTGCCTCGAGAGAGCGGCGAGCGGACGACGCCTGCGCGACCCACCACGCGACACGACGCGCGCAACTAGCACGCGACGCGCGCGCATTGCGCGACAAAACAAGTGAACGACCAAAAATAAAAAAACAAAAAATAACATTGTGCTGTGCCAGTGTTGTGACTGTTCATATTGTGAGATTTTAACACCCCAATTTGACACACATATGACGTGAATAACGGTGACGGGATCCGACGGCTGATCGACTCGCTAAAATCAAAGTGTCAGTGTTTCTTGTGCGAAGGAATTTTAACGGACTTGCCTAAGCAGAGGTAAGAGCGGATGTTTACAGTTATGCTTATTGTATAATTCTGACGGAGAAAGCCGAATTAAAATCCCATTCGATTATCGGAAGCGAATAGATAGCGATGACTCTACGCGTTTTTTGTTTAACGGATTCAGCGGTATCATTACCGGTTGCAGATTCTGGCTCCGTATTAAATTGTTGGCACCAATAGCGATGAAAAACCATGAGAATCACGAAGCGGAAAGGATTTGATTGATTGAGTGTTGAAGGAAAGTTTTTTATCTGTAAATAATAGGAGACCTGCCAGAAAATAACAATGAAAAAGTTAAACAAGTTTGTCGAGTCGTAAAGACGACACTAAAAACTTTAAATTTACTGACATTCATAATTCATAGGAACGGTCTATGAATATTCAAACGATACGTTTGAAACGTTAAAAATTTTAAGTCTGTAATGAAAACGCGGGGAAACCGTGTAGGAACAGGTTTGCGTCCAGAATAAACAATGGTCAGGTGAAAAGGTCCCTGACTCATCTGCGTACGGCACTCGTGTCCCGCGCTTCTGTTAAGAATAAATTTACTTTTTAAACGAGACTTGAACTTCTTTTAGTGCACTGATCGAATATTAATTAGGATTCTCCAAAGCTCTTTGTCCATTCTCGCCGCATCCTGCCGGCTTGAAAGGAAAACCGAACACTGATAACAAACACAGGTGCGTTAAATTTCTTTCTTTATAATTTCACCGGCAATTTTCGGTTTACAAAGAAAGCTTGAACCGCAACGTTTACGTAACCGTTAATTAAATAGTTGCTGGCGATCATAAAATTGCCGGTTCAAAAGCTACGAACGCGAAACCAATTGAAAATGACATTTCGAAAGTTGTGCTATGCAGCAGTCAATATACACTCGAAACAATGGATTTGAATAAAATTAGCGCGGGCTGTTGTAATGATATGTTTTCTTTTTATTCCATTTTGGTCAGAAACGTTGTGCAAAAGTGCGCAACGGCTGTGGTGACAGCTTGTGACGCCATCGTCATGAAACAAGTTACAAGTTACCAACAGTATTAGTTATTATCACCGCAATCATTTATCTTGCTAAGCGAGAACGGGATAGACGCAGAATATTGAGAAAGATATAGTAGAAAGGCATGTTTTTGTTGCATTCGTTTATGACTGCGCCTATAGAAACAGGCAGTTTTGTGAATATAGTTTTTTTTTAATAAAAATTATCTCAAACAGAGGATAAACTGTCTAAGGCTGAGTTGTGCCATCTTACTTTACTTTAACTACGTCAAAAGTCCGTCAAACTCCATAAGAAAAACACCGGTTATGGTTAAATTCACGGTTAAAATAAGGTGGTGCAACTCAGCCTAAGCATCGTTAACATTACCTCTTTGCAATCAACGATTGATTTACTCAAATCACTGAAAACAGTTGATTCGATGTCAATTGTCATTCGGCTTTATTAGTTAGGAAAATTGCCTGTTTCTATTGCAGCTGACTATAAAACTATGTTGATATGTATGATGCGTGCAATAAAAGCAAGTTTTATCAAACAAGTAGTACTTTCTTCTGCTACCGGTTGCACGCCCATCTTTGTCATATGAAACTTTGGTTGCCTATTACTGGTTAGGTAAGATTTTTTCTGTCATAGGATTTTCTCATATCTTGTATTTTCATCTCGCAGCAGCATTATAAGTTTCTACTTCATTGAATAAAGCCTTGTACATGATAGAGTAATAGTATTTTATTTTTTTCTGCAAATAAATGATGAAATCTTATGGCTCAAATAATAATTGTGACACAGATTCTTATATGTGGAAGGACTATTCCCACCTCTTGTTCCCACTACTGCAACTCCTGTGTGGTCAAATTTGTCCCAAGGAATGTTACTGTCATTGGGCCCGCAACGAAATTATGAGAAGAACATAGGAGGAGTTCGAAATGAAACGAACGAAAACGAAATTCATAAATGTAGAGCTAAAATGTGTCACAAAACTTCCCTACTAAAACATTTAACCTTATCACGTATCTTGGGAACTAATCAGGTGTTAAACATGTGTTCCCAGAGGAATGTTATTAAACAAACCGAGTTCTTGTTGACAAAGGTCTAGTCCCTTCATGCTAGTCCTCGACACCAAACAATGTGTATCTCGCTCTATAAACTTCTCTTATCATACGAACTGTTTATGAAAGTGCAAACATAGGAGGTTGTAAAAGCTCCTAGCTGGAGATAAGAATAACATGTTGGCTGAGGTTGGCCTTGGTATACAGGGTGGAATTTTGTAATGCCACCTGAAGGGTACTGTAAACCCTAATACTGTAAATAGAAAATTTTACTCAAAGAAAACATTCCTTCATTTTTGAAAAGAAAAAGAACTGCATTCAAAGATTTCCAAAAATTTGCTTGTCAATTTTCTATCTACAATAACATTAATAAAAGTACTTTCCCACCAGGTGGCATTTCAAAATTCCACCCTGTATAAAACTTACCTGTTTTCATTCTAAATTTTAAACTTCATTTTTGATAATATTTTCTTCTTGTAAAGGAATAAATCCGGAATTGAATGCTCTACCAACACGTAATTTAAAAGCTTCTGATTGAATGTTTGTTTATAACAATTTCAATTTAAATATTTAAATTACTCTTTACATGTCATTTTGGCAAATCAATGGACGAAGTTAAATATATACGCTAAGCGAAGAGAGGGCGCTGCTCTCATGTAAACAAACAGCTCCGTGTTTCGTTACCTTAAAAAATAGTAAAACTCGAAAAAGTGTAATACAAACGTTTGATTAATAAAGTTAAGACTCTGATTAAGAAGTGATAGTGTTATCTCTATGAATAAAGCACAATTAATAACTAAAAACTAAGAAAATATGTGGACAGACTAAGTTCAGCTAAAACTTTGTTGTGAAGTGATAACATCTACATATTTTTGTGACAATACTTGAGAAACAACACAGTGAAGCAAAACAATCCCAGTGTTGATTGCTAAAAACAGTTTTGTGATATAATTCAAGAAACCTAAATCTGTTCCATCTTTAAATTTCACACTTACCTACTACATAATCTATTTGCGATCAATCAGCGCCATCTGGTGAGGAGTAGTTCACTTAATTACTCGAAGACAACCATCATCACATTTGAAGTAAATAGTATTTACCAGCATACAACGCCATCTAGTAAGGAGTAGTAAAACTAACTACTCGACGACAGCCCTTACTATAAATAAATTACCATCAATCAGAGCCATCTACTGGCGAGTAGTATACCGCATCTTATACTTAAGTAATCGAGTGAACCTCACCAAAAGATGGCGTCCCAAAGGAATGCTGAAAATATAAATAAATGTGCAGCTTGTTTGGGAGAAATCAATCATAGAAGATTTCTTGTTTGCATGAAATGTTCAGGAAAATTCGATTTACCATGCGTTAATGTACCAGAGAAACGTTTCTATAATACAATGACAGCGGAACATAAGAAAAACTGGATTTGCCCAGAGTGTAAATCTAAACAGCCGAAATATGATAATACAAATACTCCTGTTCGCAACCAGATGCCAGCCTTGGATGACGAAAATAAACCACAAACTTCAAATGAAAATATAACATTCAGAAAAAGAACAACCAGAAACATTGACCTATCTGAGTCCATTGCTATAGATGACTCGCCGCCGCAGGGAGATACACTGATGTTCGATACCACATCATGTCAACCAGAGGAGAGCTTGTTGCTAACAGAAATACGCGAAATTAAAAAACAGCTAACAATCCAGAACCAAAATCAGGAGAGCTTCAAAAATGATTTATCAGATACAATTAAAACAGTTTTGGAAGGAATAAATACCATAAATAACAAACAAAAATTATTAGAAACTGAAATACAAGACTTACGTTCTACAGTTCAGGACAACTCACACAGAATAAGTGAACTTGAAAAAGAAAATAATAAACTTCGTCAAGATCTACAAAGAAGAGCTCTAAGTCAGGATTCTGCAAACCACAGTATTTTGCCTGGATCACCTTCAACAACTACGATGCAGCAACAGAAACCAGCAAGTGCCGTAGATCACAAGATAGAAGCAACTTTCCCAAATTTACTCAAAACTACGATAATAAAACCTATACCAAAAACAAAAATGCAGACTCAACCTAGCCAGTATCGTCCAGTGGCTTTATTATCCACGTTTTCAAAAATTTTAGAATCAGCAATGGCAAAACAACTGAACTCTTTTTGTGAAAAATTCGCAATTTTTCATAATAGTCAAAATGGTTTTAGAAAGAAAAGATCAACCACAACTGCGCTTTTTGCTTACATACAGGAGATTCTCAATATCCTGAATAATAAAAAATATGCAGTCTCGTCGTTGCTTGATCTTAGCAAAGCCTATGATATGGTTAACCATAGGATATTGCTCAAAAAACTATTTGGTATTGGAATACGGGGTAAAGCCCATGAGTGGTTGTCCACCTACCTGGAAAATAGGGAACAAGTAGTTACTATTGAGTATTTTGAAAGTAATAAAAAAACATTAAGTAGATATTATTCACAAAAAATAAAAACTAATTGCTCTATACCTCAAGGTAGCGTCTTGGGATGTATATTATTTTTGATATACATAAATGATTTGCCACAAATTACAACAGAGAAGTGTATTTTGTACGCTGACGATATTAATATTATTGTGCCAACTAGTAGCAGCGAGGAACTAGTACAAAAAATAGATATTAATTTACAAAACATTGAGAACTGGTTAAATGAACACAATCTTAAACTAAACATTTCAAAAACAAAACTCATCCAATATCATCCTCACCAGAAAAAACCTTTAATAATAAAATGTAAATTTAATGGCAAATGCGTAGAAGAAGTTGATTCATGCAACCTACTGGGCGTAGAGGTTGATACCTACTTAAATTGGAAACCACATGTAAATAAAATTTCGACTAAGCTATCCAGATTTATTTATGCGCTTTACGAATTAAAAAAATGCACAGATCTAAAAACAGCCACATCTGCATATTATGCCTATGCGCATGCTTGGCTTAGCTATGGAGTGATACTATGGGGGAATAGCACAGATGCCAAGGACCTTTTCATTCTACAAAAAAAATGTGTTAGAATAATAGTAAACATAACTGAAACTGAAAGCTGTAGAAAGCACTTCACATCACTAAAAATATTAACACTAACATCAATTTATATCCTAGGTCTATGTAAATTTGTCAGAGAGAATAAAATTATTTACTCTCAAGCAAAAGAACAATATTCAGCACCCCGTAACTTAAGATACAAAGATAGATTAGCATTACCCGACACTAAGCTTCACCTGGTAAGATCAGGAGTCTACCACATGTCCATAGTAGTCTATAATAAACTGCCTACCTATCTAAAAAATATTGAAAAAGACTCATTATTCTTGGCCAAGCTAAAAGAGTTCCTTATATCAAAATGTCTTTATAGTATTCAGGAGTTCTATAATTTGAGTAGGATGCGATGATGAAGATTATGTATGAATAGGTATGGAGAAACATTATTGTATTTTAATTGTAATGTAAAATTATGTAAACTAATTAATTTTATAATTTATCAATATTAATTATTACTAACTATTGTAGAATATTTAGTAATGTACCTATGATACAAGATTTGCAACACCCTTACAGGGTCATAAGTTGAGACTAAGTTTAAGATCACCACCTATGTACACTTATGAAGCAATAAATAAATGATTATGATTATGATTATTATATTAGTCGGAACTAAAAAGGTAATCAATCTAAACCCGCTTTCAATTTATCATAGTTGAATAAATATTATCATGGCGGTGCAAAACATATCAGCGAAATATAAAAAGCTAATTTATTCTAATGCTTAAAATGGTTAAACGACAAAATGACAAATCGAGATTGTAAATATAAAAATAGTGACCTTTTAAATAAAAGGTCAAGTACAGGTAATGTCCAACCAAAATGTCAATGTTTTTGAGTAAGATTGGGTTAGCAAGATTAGATTGTACCTTAATTCCTTTTTGAATTGAGGACACCACAAATAAATGTTGTTTACAAATGTTGCGAGTATATTTCCTTAAGTGCAAGGCGGCAGATGACACACAAAGGTATAAATAACCTTTAGTAAAAATATTTATATACTACGTAGGTATCCTACGCAATGCGTATTTACTATGGGGACTTATCAAGTGAATTATATGCTGCCTGTAGATGCTTTTTATGCAAAATCATATAACTAAGCACTAACCAATACAAAAATGCAAAAATAAATGTATGTTTATGAAGAAAATAGCAGAGAATAATCTAATTTAATCCTCAACTAATATTTGCAAAATCATTGGTGTCATATTATTAAAATTGCATCTCTAAGGCTGGGTTGGATTGCCATCTTACTTTGACTTTAACAAACGTCAGAAATCTGTCAAACTCTATACAAAATATACCGGTTATCGTTAAAGTTAGGTGGTGCAACTCAGCTTAACAGTTTTCCACTTGCAGTGGTAGAGTGTCTCTCTATAATCTACACTATAGGTAATATTTCTTCACACAGTATTTCCGTCCCTTTGTTTCGCAAAATCTGATTTATTAATAGCAAAATGGCGTCAGAAATTTAATACTGACGGACAATATACAGTTTCTGATTTTGTAAGCGGCATTGCCAAACATATTTATTACGAAAAGTAATCGAGGAAAAATATCACGTATTTCAATCAGGCTTTGTTATTGGTGGCCGTTTATTTCAACTGTTATTTTTATAGTGATGTTATTGCGATTCCGTGTTATCGATATAGTGATTGGAAGAATTTAGGGAAATTGGAATTCAATTAGCAAGTTGTTAAATTGTTACCAAGAACCGAGCGTATGCGTATACCTACAAGGTAGGAATCATACAGGATTACCTAACCGTTTAACACCTGATTTAAAGGCTTAAACGTGCATGTTAACCTATTTCCTAAATGAAAAATTTAGTTTTAAATATTTTTACACAAGTCGATTTTTGAAGTAAAATATACACATAAGTACCTACTGTAAAAGAAGTACAATATTTTTTGTTATTTTATAGAAAAAACTTTCTATTGGCGTAAAATATGGTGTTTTCTAAATATGACCAGAATTATTTAATTTGCTAGCAAGATTGCTCTCTAGCGTTGACTTTAATTCGGACTCTACAAGTTGTGGTATATAGAGCGTCAGATCTGGCCAAGGCAGTCGGCCTGCGGTCACCGCCTTCCCTAAAGGGCACTTAATTGGTACAAGGATCCCTTTCATTGTGATGGTCCCATTTTATTCGGGGCACTGAACTCTGTAGGACATAGTGTCACTGTTTCAGCCGAGTATTCTACATAACAGGTTGTTTTAGGGCATAAAAATGTTTTTGGATTTTCCTTCCGATATTGTAAATGTCAAAAATCTAAAATATTTATTCAATTTAGGGCTGATTTTTCAATCGTCGGATTACTTTTAACTGAAGAATAAGTTTGGCACATTGACAGTTTTAGTACGGGAAATATGTCAAAATGACAATGTTATTCTTCAGTTAAAAAATATCTGACGATTGAAAAATCAGCCCTTAAACCAGTATTTTGCCACTTAAGAACGTCAGTGCTGTGGTGTGTTCAGTTTGTGAGGATGGGTTGATGGATGTTTGTGATTTCTCCACTCAAAAACTGCTGAACATATTTGGATGAATCTTTAAAGTACATCACAAGGCTATAATTTTTATCGATCTTTGACAATATTAATTTAAAGCTAGTTCTCTCCTCCACAGAAATAAGTGAATTTTATATCAGTTAGTATTACGATTGTGTAGGCACTTCGAATGCAAATTAACTCGATTAGTAATAAGGTTTTGGTAAGTTAAAAGAGTTTTTAAATAGTGTTTATAGGTTTATTTCTTCAGGCCATGTTAAACGGTACTCTTATCGTAACGAATACGGAAATTCGGGCCAAAGTACAGACGACAGACATACATTTTAGTTGCAAAATCGACTCTATTACCACTACATTAAATTCCACAGTGTTTAACTCATTGCTGTACATTTAAAAACGTTTTGTATTTTACTTTAGCATTTTCAATCCACTTCTTGTTTCAATTAGGTCTTGTACAGTCATCGTAAAATAATTCGTGACACCCAAAGTAGCCAAAAAGTTCACAATACGTCTTTGTTACAATTGGATTATGGATCTGTTGTCAATTTTGTGACTACTTTGAGTGTCACGAAATATTGATAAATAATAAACAGTTAAACAGTATTTGGTTTCAAATCAACTCTGATTGTGAATTATCTTCAGTGATAGATCTTCCGGCAACTGTGTTTAACACAGTTGTCTATAAGAATATTATTTTTTAATATGTACCTAATTATACTTTACCTCAGTTTTTACGATCATATTATATTATAGATATTGGCCTCGTGTTAAGTAGCCGTCAATAGCCGTTAGTGTCGTCTTTATTGCAATATTTGAGACACAACTTAGGTCTGCAGTAACACTTAAGATAAGATTCCTAAATTGTAAGGTAAACTAAATTCGATATTACAGTGAAGTAGAGTACATTTTGTGCTCATTTTGTGCTTTCTGTAACAAGCAAGGCTGGTCTTTTTTTATTATTTAAAAACAAATCTGGATTAGATCTCAAGATTCTAGAAAAATAATAAATACAGTCTTATACGTTTACAATATTAAAACAACTCTCTAAGGGTAATGGATATCAAAATCTTATACTTATGTATGTTTTACCTTTTATTAATTTCACTACTGTTTTTAAACAATTTAATTTTACCAGCTGACTAAAAATCTACCCATATCTTTAGTACCTATAAAATCATGCATGGCAATATCAGTCTGGCAAACATCATAAAAGCAGTATCCGATGTGTTTGCGTTTTGTGAATTTGTTTTCACAGAAAACTAAGCTTTATTACAATAATAAAAGTCGTGTTATGGAATAAAGTGCATTGTGGTGGAAATATGATAATAATATAATAGGAATCCTCGATAGGAAGAAAAGTTTGCTGTCCTTCATCAACTTATCTTCTAGCATACAAGGTTGCTCAATACCAATTGAAGTTAGGCCTTATTTATTACTGTACCATTTCCCACGATATGATTACGAAGAAAATTTTCACACTTTCCCTAGTATTTTACTTGGTTACATGAATAGCAATAACAGTAGCACAAGAACTGGTATTAGCTAGTTTGAGCTTGAAAGCTTCTTATGTATATTACTTAGAGTAAGTAATTCTGAGGCTGGGTTGCACCATTTTACTTTAACAAACGTCAAAAATAAATCTATCAAACTCAATACAGAAAACAACGGTTATCGTTATAGTTACGTTTAAAGCTAGGTGGTGCAACTTAGCTTAGTAAAAGTATTATAGGTTTCAATTAATGTGGTAGCCTTCATTTCAATCAAAGACCTATTACGTCCTAACTAACGGTACTTAAGAAATTACAGTGACAGAAACGTGATCCGATTAAAGCGGTCCAGTCCAATAGATGTAGGTTGTAATTAAGAGCCTCCGTTTGATTAGTGTAACGTCTCAAGGCTCAAGACGGACTCAGTCGTGAGTTCTATTAAAGAAAATCCGTTGAATCTGGTGTTCAGGCCGCTCGGACCTCGATCCGACCTCGTGACAACCTCGCCGGCCGCATTCACCGATGCTATTGGCTCAAATGCACCAATCGCGACAAATATAGAGTATTTATTCCGTGTCACGATAACGCAAAATGGTAGTTTTGGGACACTTTTTGTTTTTTACGAATTTAAACGTTACACCGGAAAAAGAGGGTTTAAAAATAGAATGGGTCATTCTGAATTCGAACGCAATGCAACTCGCGCGCCTAAAATGACATAAACTTGTTTTTAATATTTTTTGACATTTAGATACTGGCCATTGAAACCTGTTTTCAATAAAATTAACAGCTAACTTTTTTCAGTCCGTTCTAGACATTAGCTAACTAGGGAACCTACTTGCAATACGAGTAGCACTAATAGAATTTATTAAAACATTACACATTGTACGATGTGATGCTTCAATAGAGTTCCACTGAGCACTAAAAACAAAATGGATCACTCTCAATGTGTTACCGTATGCTGTGGCCGACATGAGTTACCGATATCATCTTTTATTCACGTTTCCATCTGAATTTCATTGAATTCATTGACGCGGTTAAATTCTTTGAAAATTATTAATTCAGTTTTTTGAGTCCAAAAAACTAGAATAACAATCTACTTATTTTAGACAATGTGTGTCCAAAATTTGTTCTTTTTGATCACAATCGTAGATGGCATGTGGCTAATCGTGCTGTATGGAGGATTGTATTGTTATTTTTGACAATAGCCACGTAAATATGTGAATTGCCTCGAATAATGTGGCAAGGTCTAAAAATACAATATTTTTAATGAACACCGGTCTCGTTTTCGCACGAACTCTAAAAAAGTTAATTAAAAGCCTATTATACTTAATGGCGGCAAAGTATGTTATTATTATTGTCGTTATCAAGTCTGACTGCAGTAAAGAATGATTTGAATTTATTCTAAGACGCAAATGGAAGAACCTGTTCTTTAATGTTTTATTGATATGTTTGTTTAATGTAAGTGTTTGATAATAGAGAGCGCCATTAACTTTGAAGTTAAGTTTAAAATTGTTGTGGTTACAAAATTGCACATTCCACTTTTACTACCTACAATTAGGCTGGGTTGCACCATTTTACTTTAACTTTTACAAACTTCAAAAATCTCAAACTCCGTACAAAAAACACCGGTTATCGTTATAGTTACGGTCAAAGTTAGGTGGTGCAACTCAGCCTTACTTTGCCCTTTCGGTTGCCAAAAAAACTTACAGTAGAAACTACTCCCCACGCCCGGCGCTCAAATGCTTAGTAATTATTTATTTTAGTAGTTAATTAACGCTGACCAACGTCATTTACCTTTTATTTTAATTAGCAAGCCCTTTGTGACTATCAAGTATTTAAGTACAAGCGTACAACAATTTTATTACACGCCACATCCGGGCCGGCCTTGTGAACTTCCGGTATTGTTTGTAACCAGTGGCAGTGTCTATATTATTAATTATTTTTATTTTTATTAAGAAATTTAAAGTAACGGCGTACATCGTTTGTTTGAGGAAATGTTTGACTGGAAACGGTGGTTTAAATTAATTAGTTTATTAGTGTAAACAAATCGGTGGTTTTGACGATTACCTATCTTATAACTATTACAATCTCCAGTTAAAAGTAGGTAGTTGAGTAATATAAGAGTGTTCATTTGTATAACTACAATGTTGTAGAGTCATATTTTTGTACTTTATTTCAAAGTATCTAAGGGTTTTATCCAGATACTAAAATTAATTTCGTCAGAATTCGTTCGTTTCTTTCAGTCAAATGACGTCCACTGCAGGACAAAGGCCTCTCCCAAGGATTATTCGTCAGAATAAAATCGTTTAATTCCTCAAAGATACTTATTTATTAATCAATCTTGAAAAGCCAGTAAAAGCCGGTGATGCTGGATTAGTGATGACATCAACTTTAAACTGGTATTTATTATTATCCTTCAACTTTGTACATTTATTATTACTTTAGTATAAAAACTTTATGATTGCAAATAGTTTTTAGCAAAATTCTAGTCGACCATAGACTGCGTCGTGCTTTTTTTTAACTTTACGACTTTGTAAATGTTTTTATTGGCCAGACCTGCATGCAGGTGAAAAGGTCACATCACATGCATGTAGTGACGATTTTAGATGCTATATTTAGCTGCAAAATGTATTCGTGACAAAATTGAGTTAGAAAACTTTGAGATTTATGGGCTTTGTTTAAGACATTGTAGGTTAGGAGTGCTAACACTTGTGAACTTTGATTTGACGATACGAACTACCTTGACAGCAAAATATATTAATAGAGTGGTGACGAAAAAATTACAAAAAGTAATTTTACATAGATGTGTCATTTTGTCTGAGATTTTTGAAAAAAGATAGTTACGCCCTTATTTGTTTTGACGTCATTTATCATCAAGGAGTGTATTGAGATCAATGTAGCCTGTAATATTCGAAAAAAGTTATTTTTTATTAATGAAGTAGGTTAGTCTGGTGAGAGACGAAAATAAAATGGTTATTGCCTTTATCTGATAGGTAACTTAGTTAAAGAAAATATACAAAATCAATTGCCTTCTGAAAACAAAACGTTGTCAACTCAAAGCGGTTTGCGATTAAATTACACGATGCCATAATTCCATATTAATGATAGCATAAACGGCAACCCAGATAGATCGTGAGCCAGCCATGACGCAATATGCCGCATTTTGAACTTTTGATGCTGCGGAATTACACTAAAACCTTTGCGCTGTGAAATGCGGCCACATCTTAGGACTTGCAAAAATATGGCAACACTATTTCGCTAGAGTTGCGGCGATTAAGACAGATTTTTAATAAATAAGGCCGAATTTTAAACTGTGACCAGTCCAGTTTGTCTAAGGTCACATTTCACCATCTGACAAATTAAATCAAACTTAGCTAATTTTTTGACACTTTCTGCTGTTAACCACTATTTTCGTGTACAGAAAGCAGTCTTATGCAGTATTAATAAGGCGATTCTGTTCATTAACCATCGTAGCATACTTAATGCTTTTCAAAAGGTTAACAAATGCATGGGGATGACATAAGATTTCCGTAACTCGTGTGGTCGGTCACGCATCAACTGTTACGTTTCAGGCACATAAGGTCACGTGACGCGTGCCTTACTTTTCGCGGTGTTTCACTTCACTCGAAATAAAGTTATGAATTTGAAGAAACCAGGTTTGATTTTCACCGTCCTTTTTGGCATTCTTTGACAGATATTGGCGAGAAATATTCTAACTTTCTCAGTAGGTATCAGTAACCTTTTTGAAATAAATATTGCTGTTAGTATACTTACAATGGATTAAATTAAACGAGATTTTAGTTCCACCGATACGCTTCTTTCGCCATTTATAGAAACTACGTTATCCTGAAAAATGTGAATAGGTTCACACAGTTAAAGATAACTATTCAATCCATCGACCTTAAAACTTTACAACTTTGTTATCACAATTTAAAACCGAAACCAAGTTGTGGAAAGAGACAAAGGCGTCAAATCGCTTAAACTGCAATGTTACCTACATTTCGTAATTTGGTAATTTTGTATGGAAATCGTTGTTTCATACACGACGTCCTACAGACCTTCTTGCATGCGTTGACTTTTGCACTCAACGAGTTCGGGAGCGTTGCATAACCTCAAAATGGTAATGCTCGATTTCTATGCAACTTTGACCCAGTAAAAGTATGCGGGAGAGGAAAACATGTTCTGAATGTTCAATTATTTTTAACTAGCTTTTAACCGCAGCTTCGTGTGAATCTCGGTCTGCCACAAAAAGTATTTAGATGTAAGAAAAGTCTACTTCCAAGCGAGCGTTATGTTTTTGTTCTTGTTATGACATCTCAGATAACGAGTATAATATGGCCCTATCAATAATCAGGTCAGCATTAGCTATTAGAATACACTGTGACAATTTTAGGGACTTAAAAAGTAATAAAGAGGTAGAAGCAAGCCGTGATAGGTCCTCAAATTAAGCAAATACTCTTTAATTTATCTAAATGCTTAAAGAACAACAATTCGTAGAGCAAAGGCCAGTCTTGTCCTTCACTTTCAAACACTCGCACGTTCAGTCAACCGTGTAATCTTTCTGACGCAAAGAATGCAGACTCGCTTCCCTCTAGCACCGACGATTTACGGAGTTGTTTCGCTAGGTGTAGAAAAAAGTTATCAAGGCCTGCATCCGTAATTCGATATCTCTGACGTTTGCATTTTTAATGTTCAATGATATGCAAACTGAAAAATATACGACATGCTTTTAGAAACCCCTGTACATAGGCTATGAGGACATGGTCTGGCAGATTACAAATGGCTGCTTGCTTAGGATGTAATTTAACTTACACGAACAGATTTCTTCATATTCCTCCTATTTCTTCTTATGTACGAGTCTATCTGTCCATGTTGGAGCTCTCTTGCGATTAACTCTATAATTTATTATTTACAAATTGTTAGGTATTTTGCCTGAAAAAATTACACATTCCATTTAGATCTCAAATTCTGTTGTACAGTCTTAATTCGATATTGTGATCACTATCTCCAAATCAAGTACTAAACAGCAGATTTCAGAATCAGAATCTGTGTTAAATGTTATATTATTACTAGCGGCCGCCCGCAACTTCGTACGCGTGGATCCCGTATTACCCTCTTAGGGGTGGAGTACATTTTTTTTTGCGGATGCCTACGTCATAACATCTACCTGCATGCCAAATTTCAGCCCGATCCGTCCAGTGGTTTGGGCTGTGCGTTGATAGATCACTATGTCAGTCAGTCAGTCAGTCTGATTCAGATTTTCTAAATAACCAGTTTTCACTGGAAAAATCTTGAATGATTCTTCTGTTACATGTTCAAGTTGGAACTCTATATTACAGCCGTTATTAGATACGAACTTGACATTTGATCGGGCTGCCATGATTATGAAAATTGATACGGAGATTGCAAGGCAACTACTTATTATAATTATTATTCATTTCATATAAAAAAATAATCAAGAATAGCTATCTCGATGATTATTATCATTGTTAATAAAAAAGTAAATGAAAATAATGATTGTAATTTTAGCTTTTTCTCATCGCGTCTTTTGCTTTTCAATATCGTTATTGAGAAAAGTATGTTATTCTAAGATAAAAAGTTTCTCGTCCTATTTTTCCTTGTCTCCCGGTCGAGGCAAACTCGATTTTCATTCCATTTATAATTGTAACTTTGAATTTTACTCTATACTTAGACAAATTATCTATAACTAATCCAGTGTTCAAGAATGCGTAATATCTGAACCAAATACATAATGTATAACCAACCTTCAGCTTATTATAGTTGCGAGATAATACTGTAGATTATTTCGAAATCGGATCTTGTGAGTTGATTAAAATGAAGGATTTTTCCAGTCGATATCCACAGTAAATTATTTACGATAACGTCAAAATTTCTCAGTAACTAGAATAAGAGAATATTCTTCACATATTTTCTGCACGTTGCCGCGTTGTACATTTATATTCTAAATCAAAATACTAAACATTTTTATTTAGAATATAAATGTTCGTTAATTCAGGTATCAATTCAGCAACTTTGTAAAAAATGAAAAACATGTTAGTTACAGTAGGTTTCGAACAATTAATGACTTGACCGTGAAGTAAGAGATGGAAAATGCTCTAAATAAATATGGGGATAACCAACATGACAATGTTGACTAACCCTAATTCGATCGCAAACAACCTCGAATATCCGTGTACAGTAGAACACGAAAACGACTTCTTGAAAAGAGTGTAAATTATAATAATCAGCCAGTTTTCATTCGCCGCAGGCTTCTGTCGTATAGGGTTGTCATTTTAGAATAAGTAGGTCTGTACTTAAAAGATATTTTAATATGTTTTGCTGAATGGTTAGAAAAAGTTGGGTTCCCTTTTTAACTCGTCTGGACAGCTTGGGTGAGTGTAGGCTAAATAAAAATAAAATTAGAGGGTCGTTGTCCGGCGGTAGGACCAAATGACCTGGTGATGATGATGATAAGGATCTGATATAGATGAAAATGATTTTATTCGTTTTGTTAATTTTTTAAGGATGTTGTATTAAATCAGGGTTAGCAACCCTGGTTGTTGACTGACACCGGTTCGGAATTGCCGCAAAGTAGGCAACAGACTTTATACGGAGACATAATATTTTTCGACACACTGAATGCGAGTCAAGGTGACCGCCTATTTCATAAGGTGGCGTGAAGCCGTGAAATTATATGTATTATTGTAAAAACTATATTAATTTAATGCATAGAGAGTTGCAGTTCTTATGACTGTCAAAATGTTCGGGCAATTTTTTTAGATATTTTTGCTGTTATCACAGGGGAGTCCATTTTACTCATTACAAAACATAAAAACTTAAAGTAAAACATATTCACCGCTTAGAAATCTTTACAAGTCAACGTCAATTTGTCAATTTTGCCCATCGCTTCACCATCTGTTGCGTTTAGAAAACTTATAGCCGCCGCGGGTAATGTATGCAGTTTCTCTGCATGGTAATTTGGCGAGTACGTCAACGTCAACACTCGTGTTTTGTGCGATCACGTGTGGTGATCGTGAATACAGTTTTTTGTTTAAAATACAATTTAAATGTGTTGGTACAGTTGATGCAATTTTTTTTATTAGTAGTTTTGATGACAATTATAAATAGAGGCCCCAAAACAGAACCTTGAGACACCCCTGAACTTATTGGGTCAAATTCAGAATCAAAGTTATTAAGAGCATCATTTTGTCCGTTTAAAAATAGTACAAAACCAAAACCAGTTTTATTTCTTCAAATGTCATCGAAGCTTAATCAAGAAGATTAATTTGATCTACCCAGTCAAAAGCTTTCCGTAAGTCTGTGTATTTTAAACTCAAAAATAAAGTATTATAGGGAAAAGTAATAAATCATTTTTAGCAGCTTTATATCTGTGGACGAGTAAACAACGCTCTCAAGTTGTTTAAGAGTGTTTATGTATTAAGTTCAAAACGCCACCAACAGATGGCGCTGTACGTTATTAACTCGCGCAAGTGAAGTATTTTTTGGCCCATACATATATGGGTGACTACAGAGTCCATTTTCGAACAACTTAATACACGTCTTGTCTTAGTACAATACTATTGTGGTTTTATTTGAGTTAACCCTTTAGTACAGTTCAGAACATCGCAAGTTCAGTGTGTTAACATTGGTCCTAAACGAGACCGGATTTTGGGAACAACAGTCCCAGTCAAGGGGACGCGACGCTTCGTGTACTCGCAGTGGATCGCTGTGGCAAAAGTACACGCAACAAACTGCCCGGCAACAAGCGGTGCAGCGGCGGTCAGGCGTACTGGGCGCAGCAGCGCCAGCGCTGCCAGCAGGAGCGGCCGCAGTGACGTCACGAGGCGAAAGCTGAGCTATCGACGTGATTGAAGGTGACGACATCATCAGGACGACAACAGTCAACGGCACACAGGCAAAGGAAGTCGACGCAAGTGTGAGTGATTGTGTGGTGATAAACTGTGAGTACAATTTTGACATTTACCCAGTTCAAGTGAAGAAGTTCGAGGCAATTTGGACCTTATTACTTAAGAGTTTTTAACTTGTAATATTTTAGATTCTATTGTGAGTAATATTGGACTTGTAAAATTTTAAATGCATGTTTTAGGACTTAGAATAATTTGCTAAAAAACGAGGGAACGGGGAATCCATGCCCGATTTTGTTGATATTTAAGTTAAACGAAAACACTTGTAATTTTTTCATAGATTTGTCATATTAGTAAAAAGTTAGATTTTACTAATTGCAATATTTTGTTTATGCACAGTCTTTTAATTGTAATTTCATCATGGAAGGTTTAATTAACGTTCAGAAAGACTTACAAAAAGCTATTGAAAAGGGTGCAGTTAATTATAGGAAAAGTCCAAAGGATAGAATCACTATTGAATATTTAGAAACTAGATTGGAAAATGTGGAAAGAGATTGGGGATTATTTTATAAAAATCACAATAAGTTAGTTCTTCAGTACGAGGGCAAAGAATTGGAAAATAGTTCATATGTCATTAACGACATCTATGATAATACTGAGGAATCTTACATAATGTATAAATCCTGTTTGAAGACTGAGTTAAATAAATTATTGGCTTATGCACAAAGAGAAAAATCTTCTAATTTAAATGTTGAAAAATGTGAGTCCAATAATTCTTTTGTTAATTTACCTAAAATATCGATTCCGAAGTTTTCTGGTAATTATTCAGAGTGGCCAACCTTTAGAGACTTGTTTACTTCACTCGTACATAATAATAATTCACTCGATGATGTACAAAAATTACATTACTTAAAAGGCCAACTGTCAGGAGAAGCAGAACAATTAATAAGACATACTCCTATTACCAGTGATAATTATTTGCAGTGTTGGGATCTATTAGTAAAGAGATACAACAATAAACGTTATCTTTCAAATTGCATTTTGAAACGATTATTTAGTCAAAAACAATTAAATGTTGAATCATCATCGGGATTAAAGGAATTGTTGGACACTACATGTGACTGTTTAGGTGCGCTACAGAACATAGGTATACAGGTGTCCACATGGGATGTTATTATCATTCATATAGTAACGTTTAAATTGGACTTAGAAACGCGTAAACAGTGGGAATTACATATTTCTAATATTGATGCCAATCTTTTACCAACTTGGAACCAACTTAAGGAGTTCTTAGAGAGTCGTTTTCGGGCTCTGGAGTTCGTAGTTGCGAAGAGACCTTTCCAACAAAATAGTAGTCCTCAGAACAAGCCCAAGGTATTGCTTTCTACTAGTGGTTCTGGTATGCGATGTGAATACTGCTCAGATGTTCACAAGTTATGTTTCTGTAAAGAGTTCGCTAAACAAGATTGTGCAAGACGACGTGAGTTCGTTCTTAAAAATCGCATTTGTTTTAATTGTTTGGGCAGTAATCACACCGCTTACGAATGTAAAAGCCCCAGTACCTGCAAAATATGTAAAAGGCGCCACCACTCGTTACTTCACATAGCATCTGAAAAGGTAAACGAAAAGAGTTCATCTGAAGAGGTCTCTCCACTGGTGACTTGTCTGTCAACAATGGAAAAACCTAAGCAGGTTTTATTAGCCACCGCGTTAGTAAATGCCGAGTCACAAACAGGTGAATTTCAAGTTATACGGGCGTTGCTTGATCAAGGCTCTCAGGCGTGCTTTATTACCGAAGCCACTGTGCAGCTTTTGAGATTAAAAAAGAGATCAATTCATGGCGTTATTTCAGGATTGGGAGATAATAAATCAGTAACTACCAAATATGAGGTCAACTTTACAATACAGTCGCGTTTTGATCCTTTGCATAAAATACCTATCAAGGCGTTCGTGTTAAAAAACATCACTTCATATTTGCCTGAAAAGCACATCAAGTCAATCAATTGGATAGATTTGCAATACTTACCGCTAGCGGATCCTGGGTTCACTGCATCAGGTAAGATTGATTTGCTGATTAGTGCAGAAGTTTATAGCTATATTCTGAAAGAAGGGTTAATGAGAAGTCCAACGGGATCGTTGATCGCGCAGAACACCACATTGGGGTGGATCGTTTCAGGTGTAGTTGACACTGCCAATGTAATTGAAGAGAAGAAAAACAAATCTAAGGCCATTTCAAGAAATATAACTGTCATGCACGCACAAGTAAATGAGGACGACATTTTAAGGAAGTTTTGGGAAATTGAAGAACAACTACCTGATAAACGGACTATCCTAACCGAAGAAGAACAACGCTGTGAGGACTTCTTTACAAGTACCACAGTGAGAACACCCGAAGGTCGTTACATTGTGAGGTTACCATTTCGTGAAGATCAACCGCAATGCACGAATCACGGGTCTAGAGATATCGCAGAAGCTAGATTTAGATCTTTGGAAAAAAGATTCGCAAAGGACAAACACCTAAAAGAAAAGTACACAGAAGTAATAAATGAATATCTAACTTTAGACCACATGAGGCCAGCCAATGAGAACATAAAGGAAAATGAAGCAACTTATTTACCACATCACGCTGTTGTACGAGATGATAAAACGACAACAAAGGTTCGAGTGGTATTTAATGCCTCAGAGAAGAACAAGAAAGGCGTATCATTAAATGATACTCTTATGATTGGCCCCACCATACAAGCGGACCTTCGCCATACTGTGATGCGATGGAGAGAACACCCGATTGCATTAGTAGCGGACATCGTCAAAATGTATCGCCAGGTTTTAGTAGCAGAGGAAGATGTGAAGTACCAACGTATCCTGTGGCGCGACGAACCTGAAAAACAAATAAAAGAATATGAATTACTGACAGTTACTTTTGGAACAGCATCGGCGCCTTACCTTGCGGTCAGAGTGTTGCAGCAAATCGCTATGGACGAAGGCCAAGAAGTTCCTCAAGCTGCTGAAAGGATTCTACAGAGCTTTTATATGGACGATCTGATGACTGGTTGTTCAAGCGCCGAAGAAGGTGTGGAGCTCTATAATCAGTTAAGCAAAATATTAGAAAAAGGCGGATTTAAATTACAAAAGTGGAACAGTAATGATAAAACGTTAGTTGAAACTATCAAGGAGATGGAAAGGGAAAGTGACGGGTTAGTGACGGAGGAGGTGACAGAAGGAATTAAGGACAGTAGTAATACACAAGAAACAGAACTAAAGCTCAAATTAGACCAAACAGTAAAAATATTAGGACTTACCTGGAACCGCGACGACGACTTCCTGCAGTACTCGGTGATCCTTCCTCCAGCAACCGCACCTGTAACAAAAAGAACAATTATAGGAGATATAGCGAGACTGTTCGACCCACTAGGATGGATAGCGCCTACAATCATCATAGCAAAGATTTTTATTCAGCGTTTATGGTTAGCTGGTGTAGGTTGGGACGAACAGCTTTCTAACGAACTATTAGATGAATGGAACACTTACCGAAGAACATTATTGGATTTAACAAAAATCAGGATTCCACGTTGGCTTGGTACTTGTCCAGATGACGTCCAAGTCGAACTTCACGGGTTTTGCGATGCGTCCAAGGCAGCCTACTCAGCAGTTATCTATTTAAGGACAATCAACATACAAGGACAAGTGAATGTATCACTTCTAACTGCCAAAACAAGAGTAGCGCCTATCAAGCAAGTGAGCATCCCAAAGCTGGAACTATGTGGAGCGGTTCTGTTGTCAAGATTGATAACTGAGACTGCTAAGGTTCTTAACATTCCCAAGGACAAGGTTAAAGCGTGGACCGATTCCACCATTGTTCTTGCATGGTTGAATGCTCACCCCAGTAAATGGAAAACCTATGTAGCCAACAGGACCTCGGAAATTCTAACAAACATGAACTCATCGCAATGGAGCCATATTTCTACGAAGCACAACCCTGCCGATTTAGCTTCTCGAGGAGTTTTGCCGGTTCCTTTAGCTGAGAGTAGCTTATGGTTCAAAGGGCCACAGATAATTCAAGAACAAATCATAACTTACCCTAGAGCGACGGATTTGAAGGGCACCCTTGAAGAATCAGCCGGTAGAACTTATGTTGCAACCATCCCGGATGATACGATTTTCAAAAGATTTTCTTCACTGTCGAAATTACTGAGAGTCGTAGCATACTGTAGAAGGTTCATAAGACGAACAAGGTCCACATATTTACGCAAGGATGAAATTGATGAAGCTCTACAGTGCTGTATTAGACAAGCTCAAAGAGAATCATTTCCATCTGAATATGCTCAATTGTTGGTTGGAAATTCGGAACACAAGTTAAGTTCATTGAGATCACTATGTCCATATTTAGACGACAACAAGATCATCAGAGTCACAGGTAGATTGCAAAAAGCACAAGGAGATGAGAACTTTAAGCATCCAATAATTTTGCCAAAGAATCACCAACTCACCAAGTTGATAGTAGCTGACGCACATGAAAGAACGTTGCACGGCGGTCCCCAGTTAATGATAAATTATCTGCGGTCTGCTTACTGGATAATTTCAGTCAGAACAATTGTGAGACAGCACGTTCATGCATGTGTGATCTGTGCTAAACAAAAGGCTCAGACCAAGGCTCAATTTATGGGCTCATTGCCTTCAGTAAGATGCACGCCAGCTAGACCATTTCTTCACAGTGGTTTAGATTATGCTGGACCCATCAATATAAGGACATCCAAGGGTAGAGGTCATCGCTCTTATAAAGGATACATCTCATTGTTTGTATGCATGAGTACGCGCGCTATTCATCTCGAGCTGGTGAGTGATATGACCTCTCAAGCTTTTCTTGCAGCGTTTAAGCGTTTCACTGCTCGTCGAGGACATTGTACCGACATTTGGAGCGATAACGGTACAACGTTTGTAGGAGCAAGCAAAGAGTTGCAGCAATTGAGTTCCATCCAAGAACCCATTGTACAAAATCTTGAAATGAATGGCACTACGTGGCATTTCATTCCCCCCCATGCCCCCAATTTCGGAGGTATCTGGGAGGCTGGAGTGAAATCTACTAAATTTCACCTCAAACGCGTAATTGGAGACCAAACTTTAACTTTCGAGGAATTAAGCACTCTCTTGTCTCAGGTGGAAGCATGTTTGAATTCACGTCCGATAAGTGTCATTCATAGTGACGATCCTAGTGAACCACTTCCACTAACTCCAGGACACTTTTTAATTGGAGAGTCACTCTTGACAGTACCAGAGCCCAATTACGAAACCTCATCATTAAGCTCTTTAAGTCGTTGGCAGTTAATACAGAGATCAGTTCAAACCTTTTGGAGACGTTGGTCTCAGGAGTACTTGGCATTAATGTTAAATCGATATAAATGGAGATCTCACACTCCAGAGCCAGAGATCGGTCAGATTGTTTTAATTAAAGAAGACGATTTGCCTCCTAGTAGGTGGCTTTTAGGGCGCATTTTAGAGAAGCATCCAGGTAATGATAACATATCACGTGTGGTCACCTTGCGCACTAAGTCATCCTTCATAAAAAGACCTACCTCAAAACTTTGTATTCTGCCTATAGCAAACTAAGTTTGTATTGTTAAAAATGTTATTTTATTAAGTACAATTAAGTACTATGTTATTTAAGTTAAGACATTAGTTAAGTACCAACTCAATGTTTAGTTCATTAAGTTTTGTAGGCCATTCCTGCAATTAAATGGCCTAAGGGGGCGGTATGTTTAAGAGTGTTTATGTATTAAGTTCAAAACGCCACCAACAGATGGCGCTGTACGTTATTAACTCGCGCAAGTGAAGTATTTTTTGGCCCATACATATATGGGTGACTACAGAGTCCATTTTCGAACAACTTAATACACGTCTTGTCTTAGTACAATACTATTGTGGTTTTATTTGAGTTAACCCTTTAGTACAGTTCAGAACATCGCAAGTTCAGTGTGTTAACACAAGTCATCGGGACATTATTGAATATAATGATGATAGCAACACAGTTTTAGAAACACATACCTATTTGTACCTACTAATACAGCAGTACAAATAATTGCATCTTTAACAATATCGAAAAAACAGACAAACATTGTCCGGAACCTTCTAATAAAACAAAGGTTTATCTAGCCGAGGCTGATCTAGCACTTCACCAACTTAGAACTGGTTCTGCTCAGTAACTTTTTAGCTACGTAATCAAACAATTACATCAATTGACATAACGTTGGGAATTCAATCAAACGTTTAGCCATTACCTCGCACTGCCACCGGCCGCGCCCCTTTCCGAGCCACAATACTGGTTACGACACAGAGAAATTTTGAAAGCACGTGTTCTTTGGAACTACTTTCTGTCGGTCCGTGGTTTTGTACAGCTTGTGGATGTAATAGAAGTGTATGTAGTAAGAACAGGACTTTTTATTATTTTATATTCATCATCATCATCATCATTTTAGCCACAAGACGTCCACTGCTGAACATTTAAGTCTCCCCCAATGACGTCCACATCGCACGGTTAGTAGCGTTGGTTCATCATCATCATCATCATCATCATCTCAGCCATAGTACGTCCACTGCTGAACATAGGCCTGCGTTGGTTATAATCATAATATCATCAAGTAAATGAGAGTCGGATCAGACTTACAATCCATTTGGTAATCGCACGCAGGTATTTGTTTATTTGGATTATACACTGTTGTTACTAGTGTTGATGAGACATAGACTTATAGTTTACATAATGTATGTAAATTGTTGTCTTATTAAATATTTGCTGAACGAACGCGTGTTTTTATTGACAACCGTTGCGTGTTTATATCTATCTACTGTAGTAAATAAGTGTTTTAATATCTGATTAACATTGTGATTTATTTCGGGACATGTTATGCACCAGTCAAGTACTTGTATTAGAATTTTAGAGCCTAAGACACGCAACAAGACTCACAAAACCCAAAAATATCTCCAACTGTATCGTCATCGGAAAATATTCCCAGACCGAGACGAGCGAAGTATGAAAATGAGTTATTTATGGTTTCCGAGACAAAAATGCTTCTTCGTGACTGTCGGTATTTGTTAAGAAGCCATGCCCCATTTCGGTAACAGCTGGATACTTAACTTTGTTTGGATTGTAGATACCATTATTGTTCTGTACAAGAATTGGAATTTTGTGTGGCAACCGATTTACGAAATTCTTCGTGTTTTATGTGTAGATCGATGTAGAGATTGCCTACGGTGTGAGAGATTCGCGGGGAAGATAACACCGGTTTTTATGTAATTTTGAACTATTTAGTTTAATTATAGATTTTTTAGGTTATCCGCCTTTAAAGGCTTATGAGGTGTTAATTTATAGCAATTGAATTAAATAGCTCAGCTAACATTAAATCATTCTTAGTATATTTTCTTTAACTTATTAAGTCATTCTAATACCTATCTCAACATATTTTGAACGTCGCTTCAATATGCAGTTATGTAGATGGTAGACCTTAATTTACTATTACGTAACGTATTGTATAAATTTCTTGTTACAAAAAACAGTCAACAGTCCTTATTTTTTATCGCATTAAACACTCAATAGAAGCCTCTAATAGAGCGTCAAGTGAATTTAGAATAGGTAAATAGAACGTTGTCCCAACTTAACACTTGTGTAACCGTTTGCTGTGTACACCTGACAGTCTACGACATTGGTTTTTATGCCGTTGTGATAAGAACTAGGAGGTCCATTGTGTTTTCAAACGTCAATCACTCAGCCCATTGTTTGGAGGTCCGCCGTGTGACCTTAGCGTCTTGTCAAACATGAGGAGAAAATGCTAGAAACTTAAAATAAGACGATAAGATATGTTCGAACAAAGACTATGTAGGGCGTTAGCCTTTAAAGAATGCTGGCCAGTAGCTGGTATTGGTACCATTCCACCAATTTGTGGCACATGGACCGTACTTTAAGTTCAAAAGGTTTTTTATGCATAACAAGGCAGGTATTTGACCACAATCGCACCTGATGTTAAGTGGGATGTAGTCTAGGATGGTACATATCTGTCAATTCTTATGATTATGACAAGGCTTATTTCGTTCTTCTTAAAATATGTATATTGTATACATATTTTAAGAAGAACACAAAACACCTGTTTTCAATTCTTAAATTTTCTTTGTAGTCATCTGAAGGTTTACTTCTTCTTCTTAGTCGTTTCGCTTTTGTCACGTTGAGGCATACAGGTCGATTGTAGAGTTGTAGAGAGATTATGTTTTAGTTACACTCATGAAAAGTCTATTATTTATAAATTCATGATCAGTTCTTTCAACTAATCAACCATCTTGCTTTTGAAGAATATCATGTGATACGTCAATATCTCAACCGCGACTCTGCGAGTGTATGTAGGCTAGCGTGAAACCGTCGCGTGCGCACGGCGAGATTTCTTCGCGCATTCAAGGAGAGACACGTCCAACGACTCGTGTTGCCATTTTGGATATGGTGGTTTGGTTTTTAGATAAAATAAATATAAATTGCACTTTTAATACAATAGTCATGGGACTTAGTTTATGTATGGATATTTTTATCACTAACGCATTCTAGTGTTATGGTGTTCTTTACAACTATTCGTGCAATATCAGCTTTTTGAATGTTTCGAGCACGAACTACGTGCGCTGCCCTATTTTAACTCACATAATACATTTTCAATTCTTTAGGTTTTAAGGTTAACGATCTATAGAGCGATTCACTGCGTCCATCAGAACCATTATGCCTTCTCCGGAAACATTAAAAAGCGTATTCACACATCGCGAGTGGCCAATTAGTTGAAAATCGCGTGCTCCGCCCATGGGAACAACACTGACATTACTACTGGCTGTTGTCTGGTTGCGCAAGCGATAATCGCCCATGACACAATTCCAGATTATTATCGCCAGCAACCACCGTAACGAGAACCCTTCCAGCAACCGCAGTTTAAACTGAATTAAAGAGTAACCCTTTTCAGAGGGTTCCAAGTGAACTGGTTGAGTTGTGGTTACGTTTATTCTGAATATTGTATGTCATTATTAAGTTTTATGCCTCTAATCAACATTTGAGTGGCGGTGACAACTGCGTCTTTTCACGCCATTCCCCTATTGTTTGAATTATCTTATTCTACAGTTAGGTATGTAATAACCTTCGAGCTACTTAATGGGCTATGGCAGCTGTTTATGGCTTTTTGACGGATCTTCATAGGTTTATAAGACATTGTCATGAGTGTCATTGTTACCATATGTGACCCAGTTGTTTTGTTTTCTCTATATTATGACCTTTAAAACCGGTGATTATTTGCTTGAGTGTTATCATTTCAGTCTTAGTTTGAGCCTAATTTGAATATATCAATATTGGTATCCAATTTGTAAGTTCCGTTACGTAAAGCAATTTATCAACTATGAATAATGTTTTGTTATTAAAATTAAGAGAATTTAGTTTACAATTCGCTTTGTCCGTTTTGAAACGCGGATCAAGTAGCGGGTTGCGAATGTTAATAGAATTTGCTTGATAATTTTCTTGTGTGCCGCAAAATTAGGTAAGCACTGCTCCGTGGAGACTTGTAATTTAATGCTTAATAGCTTGATGAAACCACTGCGAATTTTACAACGGATCTTGATAGTTAATTTTAAGTGACTATTTTTGCCACAAAACGCAATTTACTTCAATATAATGAGACTCAATCAATAATCGAAGTGTTCAGACATCAAAACTGATTGCTTATTTGGATAATAATATACGAAGATATAAAAATTATTTATGAATTGTGAGAACTTTTAAAGCAATAACAACAATTTAGTTCTTTTATTTTTGTTGATATAATGCTATTTCATACGACAGCTCATCAGACTGTATTTTTTTGTTGCAATATACTCGTAGCACCTCTACGATACTAGAGGTGTTTAGCTTAATGGGATGTCTTCTGTACTGTTATTAAATGACGTCATTAATCCATTTTGCACTCGAGAATTGATTTTTATTTTAATAATTAATAAAAATTCCTTAAACTATCTGTAACTATCTATGATTATTTCAGACAGACTCTAGCTTGCTCTCTTCATTTCATTACAATGAAGGATTAAAAAAGAAAATATTCCGTGAAAACTTTTAATTTCGACACAAACTTGACTGCAATCAAATCGATAATGTTAAAAAATAGCGTGTTTTGTTTTTGCAACACTTTTTAAGGCCTTCAAGTGACAGCTACACGGCTCACCTTGGCGGAGTAACGATGTGCAATGCAGTGTCAGAGTTGAAGGCTTTGCAGGTGTCGGAGTGTGACAGTTCCGACTTGCACTAAACTTTAGTGTGGAGTAGTGATTTTGTATTCAGAATGTTTGTAGGGTTTTCAACTGACATTGGCTCAGGCATACATAACAAATATCTACAAAACATAGTATTATTTGGACAGTAGCCTGGCGGGGTTTGATTCCTATTGGGGTCAGATTTTGGTGTAATGAACTGGAGTATTTATCCCGAAAGAATGAATCTTTCAACTATGTGTGTGTATCGGCTATCATAGTTGATAAGAGCTAGCCCTAAAAAAATTACTCAATTGTTCCAATTTCTTATATTGAATACTTATCAAAATCAATCTGCTTTAACAAGATCAATCTCTTTCTCAATAGTGCGGTAATTGTTCCAATCTCACATTTAACCCATTCACTGCCGTCCTAGAAAGTGAGCGTAATCTACTGGCCAGCAAGTCCATGTAGCCTATCAGTTTTGGTGAGCCATTAACGAGCACAACTGCGGTTGACATTTTCTGTAGCCGCTACAACAATGCGCTTTCACTCAATCTTTTGATTGACAAAGATGCCGTTATGAAACTGCAATGGTAGCGCCAAATCTGGCACAAACTCTAAGAAAACGAAAGCGATTGCGAAAATGACGCCCGAACATGGAATGAATCGATGTAGGGCATCGTAGATGGTTGGGTGATTATGTACCATTTGGTGTAACTCTGGATGGTAGGTTAACCTTCCAGAGTTGCACTGTGTTTTAAGAATGTGACATGTTATGTGACGATTTAAGAAATCGTGCAAATGCTCTTGATACGTTTATTTTTCTGAAAGAAATAGAAATAAAATAACAAATACAAAGTTACTTATAATCTGATGTGCGTCTTTATTTTGTGTCAAATATATATAATGCATGCTATTACAAACTTTAATCCAAACACAAAAACAGTAGCCAATATTCCCTCCACAATTTACAAAACAAATGCATAAACAGGTGATCTATCAGATGATTAATTGTGATGTACGTTACCTAAGCGAAGAGAAACCCGCGCAAAAACTATCGGGGTCTCAGCGACCGGTGGAATCCAGGTGCGTCGGCTCACTGCGCTCGATACTGGTTAATGAGTCGGTGTCCGTTTTCAACTACATTGTGGGGTTTGGTATGACGGATCAATTACAATTCTGGGTTATTGTAGAATTTTTAGATTTCAAGGATGAAGAAATACGATTATTTGTGAGAAGCGACTGATTACAGTCTTTTCCCCAGGATCCCATCCCATGCTGTCAAAGTGTTAAGCAATGAAAAAATGCAAAACTCCTTTTTATAATTTTTTATCTAATTAAGTAAATAAGTACCTACAATTTTGTCAGGGCTGTTTTTTCTCCAGAGAACATAAAATATTCATTATAATCTAAGAACATAAAATGATAATATACGTTCTTCGGTGCGTGTAAAGCCTATGGTGATACCATTGCATTATGCCCTTTGCCCACAAGAGCATCAAAGACCAAATACTTGCAGTTAAAAAAAAGTGAATCTCATTAAATGTGTTACACCTAAAATGATATAAATGACATGCATGTACATAAACAACACACTAATGCGCTTTACATTCTAAATCTCGGGTTACAAGCACCATCGATCAAAGTCAAATCGGTGTGTTTTTACAACAATTTTGATGTCAAGCTCAAATTAATATTCTCAGCGAACCGTTCCGTGACAAACTGTCGTTTTCAACTGTTTTAACATTTTGTCACGTTAATACAAGCATTTAGCGGCAGAATTAAATTAATATGTAGCTCTGTTGACGCTAATGACGTTTGATTGGCGCGATCATAATCTATGATGAGACAGCAAATTGCAATTACATTATTTTGTTCCATTTTCGTAGTTTTGAGCGTGTGCATTTTTAATGATTGACCGTGTTATTATTATTTGCACTAAACAAAGATAGAAACAAAAATTGATTTTATAAGGTAGGTGCGTATTATCTACATCTACACTAATATTATAGGAAAGATTTCATTGTTTGAATAGGCTCCGAAACTACTGGACCGATTTGAAAAATTCTTTCATCATTAGTATCTTACATTATTTTTGATGAACATAAGCGGTACGTAGTTCGCTGGATCAGCTGATATTAAAAATATAGAAAAAAATGTCATAGCTATGACAAACTCACATCTCTGAAACGCAAACAAAAGTTTAATGCACTGTATGTATAGTGAGAGTCATAGTAACTATGACGGGTCAAAATGCAGTTTGTGCTAGTTTCTGACTGTTTCTGTATGTAGAACTTATAGTCAATAGTCTTAAATATTATACTGTCATTCATCGATTAGCTTGCAAGTCATAAACAATAGTAGAGACGAGTAGTATGACTCGTCAAATATATTAATTACTAATTGATCACTTTAACAAACCTTGTCAGAAGGAAAAGTATAGTTCTCTAGACAAACTTTGCTAGAGTGCTCTTTACAAACTTAAACAAATTACTTTAAAGTGGCCTTAACTCTTTTAGATAAAATGTTTATTGCCTATAAAGTAGACTTGATTTCCAGTTCTTAGAATCCGCCTGAAATATTGAAAAGTCGGTCTTATTTAAGATGTAGTTAAGTTTATATTGGTTAAATTGACTATAGAGCTAGAACTCCAGATGTTTTCGAAATGGCAAGCGATGTGGAAAATTGTAAAGACGGGGTTGCACCATCTTACTTTATCTTTGACAAACGTCAGAAATCAGTCAAACTCCATACAAAAAACACCGGTTATCGTTATAGTTACGGTCAAGTTAGGTGGTGCAACTCAGCCTTAGATTTCGTGCTAGGTCGATGGCCGGTGTGACCGATCTGTGATTATTCTGAGTGCAGTCTTGGATTTTGAGTTTCTTGTACCGTTATCCGCTAAACGTTTGGCAATAGACGTCTAAGCGATCGATTACGTGATCTGTGTTTTAAGTTTGCTAATTATTTATTTTTCTGATCATTGCTAGACCGCATGGCTACACTTACTGATGTATTACTTTTATTTCGGAAATGGAAATTGTTGCGGAGATTTTTGCTCAGCAATAAGTCGTTGGAACTTATTTCGTTCATTGTTGCCTGCTGCGTATTAAGTTATATTTTTAATAAGGGTTTAATTATATTATTTGAACTGAACAATAAAATTTATAAATGTCTCTATTATAGTCATCTTGCTTTTGATTGCCCAAATATTTTTATTTAAGTATTTTATTATCGTAGAAATTCTGCTTGATTAGATCAACAGAAATAGGTATGAGGTGACAAATACACCTTAATTTGAACCTAAACATAACTTCAATTAACACCCGTTGACTTTTCCATACAATTAACAACGTAAATAAGCACTTCAAAGATAAAAGCACCAAAAAGGAAATTAATGTGGTGTTTGAAGCAAGAAAATATATTGCCATTTTCACAGAAGACGGTATTTGAGTTTACCTAAAACACTGTAATTGCTTTGTCACGAGTGCTTATTGTTAGAGGTACCCATTTATGATGTAAGGCCTCGTTCACTCATGCGCTTAGAGCGGAGATCATAGCGGAGCGTTTCTTTAACATAATAAGTATTAATATGACCATTTATCGTTTCTTTAACAAATTAATATGACCATATCACTAAATAATGCGTTTGGCGTTCAAGTAGAGGCACAAGCGGAATCCGTAGCTCATCTTACATGATTTTTTAGGCTTTATAAAATGCCAAAATAATTCAAAGTTTAAAAATGATGACATAGATTTAAGCTCTTTCCAGCACTCAGTCTGCATAAAAACTAAGTTTAAAAAAAATAAGCAAAAGTAAGTAAGTAACACCTGTAACACCTGGAAAAAAAACGGTAAAATACATGCCCTATTTTAGTTTTTTTAAACAATTCGAATAAAAATAAAAGACTCACGAGGAAAAAGTTGATCCATGCACACTCTCATATTGTAATAGGTAATGTTTGATTCTTCCGCTGACACTTGCACCGCTCCACGCTACGCGTATACGCACTAAGACAGTACCAATATATGACGTAGGTCTTTGTTGTAAAAGTCAAGGACCGCGTGTGACGTTGTTGTATTTTTTTTCCAGTTCGGGACGTGTACTGAATCGTACTTCCCGCTGATTTTATCTCTTCCTGTCAGATTTCATAACGCAGTCACGAGAGCAGATCTAGATGTTGATAGTTTGTTCATTAAGAAATGTTACTCGTAAGTTCTGTAACTGAGTTGCCTTAATTATTGTTGAACGCAGTCTGGTCATACAAAAGAGGTTACATACTAAACTGATGATCATTTTTGAAACGATGTTTTTTGGAATGAAAAGGTTCGTCAGTTTTCAAATTGATTCCTTCAACGAATCGCGAGCACATATTACCTTTTGAAACTATGTTACAGAATAATCTCGAGTTAGAGAAAATAATCTTTAACTGTTCTGACGTACAGTTCAAAATTATTCAGTTCAAAGTTGTTTGACGATTTAACTTGTCAAGAAGATTATTATGATTGATAAACTAAAACCTTCTTGTTGGTTCAACCTGCCATTATCTATTCAATAAAAAAAACTACATTTTGTAACATTGCACTGATGGGATAGAAAAATAAACAAGCAAAACCTTATTCGTTAGCAAACGTCATATTTATTTAAATGTTAGCAGCAATGTCTCTTGCACGGTTATGTTGGCAGGTTTGACTCTTACAGTACCTAGTGCAAGCGAAAACCGACACTAAGGTGACGAACCTTTTCATTCCGCGACTGTACAAGTACCTACTTAGTCACGCGTTGTTCGAATACGGAATATAAACGAGTTACTCTATTGAATTTCATCTTTCTTTAAATAAGAATTGCAAGAAAATGATTTCTTAGTAACAAAAGCTCTACCTGAAATTATATTTTCAGGATCAAAAAACACATTGTAACTCAAATTGATACCGCTTTATCAAATTTAAAAAAAAAACAATTTAATGCTTGCCGTGTTGTTAACTAAGCCCTTCTGTAAGTTACAAACAATTACTTACTAAAGATAATAATCTAGCAGTTTTATTGTTTCGTATATCGCAATATGCAATGCCTATAAGAAATAAATTCTCATTGTGTGATGTACGTTATTATGCTATCGTTTTTACTACCTGGTTATAACTAGAATTTAATTCTACAATCTTTATTTATATTAACCGGCAGACAGTGGTGACTGAGTTTGTTGCGGAGCTTCTTCTCAGCACTTGCCAAATGTTGGTCTCGAAGCGCTGGTAGGGTAAAAAGATTATGAGACATGTAGAGGCTCCTTAAGAGCAAAATATTTGACGATTTGTAAGCACTATAATAATAGTCTATACAAATAAAGAAATTTTGACTTTGACTTTGACTACAATACAATATACCCGAGACTTCGTACGCGTGAAAATGGTTTGAATAATATTTCCCTGCTGCTTCGCCCCTATGGGTTGCAGGGTGATGTTATACAGGATGTCCCAAAAAGTAGTGTCAAGCCGAAACCCAGAGGTAAAGCATCACTAGGGCTATCGGAATCACCGCGACTTTTGATAGTTTTCGAGTTATGATTTTTTTTCAACATAATAGGATTTTTATTTTTTTTGGTATACATTCGTGTTATGGATGTAAATACTTCTGAACCAGATAGGCCTAGTATTCATCTAATAATAATTAAAAAAATCAGGCATGTACCTTATCTATTCCCGCCATAACAGTGACCAAAAAAGTGCCTAAGCACAGAAATTATTCTCTACCTCTGGGCTTCGGATTGACACTATTTTGGGACATCCTGTATAGCCTGAAGCTGTACTGATTTACTGATTTATTTATTTATTTATTTATTTATTTATTTATAATCTGCTTGAAGGCTTACAGAAAGTCCAACGCGCCAACAAGTTATACAATACAGATAATTTATAATAGCAATTTCAATATGTAAAATTGTCAAATAATTAAAACGATAAATTAAATGTACTGAAGCCTTCACCGATAAATTGGCTATCCAACACAAAAATATTTTTTCAAATCCTGATATTAGCGCGTTTAAGCAAACAAACAAACTGTTTAGCTTTATAATATTAGTATAGATTAGTTGGCACCATTGCATTGTCTTAGAAATATAATCAACTGATGTTACTTTGTTGCAGGTACTGGGAGAGAGTGAGTCGCTCTAAACAAAGGAATATTTAAGTGGTAGGAATTAATTTAATATTTATTTATACAGAGAAACTGCAGCTGGCGATAGTCCCAGTAAGTGTTAATGGTTTATTTGTGTACTGCGTAAAACGGCTTTGAGTCCTCATTTCATATAATTTACGGAAATACTTATCAATTCATAGATGAATTCGCTCTCTTACAATCACAAAATTACACAATTGTCGCACTTCCATACATGCCCATACTGATCAACTGCCCGACTAAACTGTCGGCCGACGAAAAATCGATGGTCTTAGCTTAATGTGAACAAAATTCTAAAAAAAAATTTTTTTTCTGGCATTGAAAGGGACAAGATTTTTTTCAATCTAAAAGCTTGTTCTATGTTCCAGCCAGTATTAAATACTGACATAACACAGTTTAAATATCGAATCGAACGTTCAGTATTGTTCGGCTTTCGAAGCAACCTTACTATTGCCAAGGTTAGCTGCGCAGTCTACCTTGCTGCACTGGTCACGCGCAGACCAGTTTCGATCCTGTTGCGGTTTAGGTGTTGATACTGGCCTTTTTTAGTCTGTAATAAAAAAAACACGACTGACTTAACACAAAAAACTGGATTTAATTACTTTTTTTCTTTTACGATGCTTCTGGCCAGTGTCAAGTTAAACAATTGACGGTCTTTAGAGACTTTGTAACCTCAATAACAGTTTAATGCGCATGAAACAAGTCAATACAAGTTTTGTGTTCGTCATCGATAACCGTTTTGAGAATAGGAACAATGACCTAATGAGTCTATGAAGTTTTATTTCTGTAGAAATATGATCATTTTTCAAATTTATTTTCTTTTGTGGGAAACAGCTTGAAAATTTTAATAAATGACTAATTAATTTAGAGATTTAATTACTTCTTAAACTTTTAGGACTGGCAAGTTGTGACCCTTAATAAAATCTGTAGACAGTTTCAGAAAAATTAAAGTGACAAAAACTTTAAAAGAAAGTGTATCAAAAATGAGTTACTAGTAAATAGTAGTTACTGCAGTTTTAAAAATTATTATCGCTTTACCAAAATATATCGATATCGGCTGTTTTTGCGATTCCGGTAGGAAAATTTAATAAGCTAATAAATAAAATATTTTAGTGCCAACTTAACATCCATCCATACAGTGAGTCGTGCAATGTTTTGGTAATAAAACGTTTACGCACGTTTATAGCATTCGAAAGTTGTCTTTCCTTTATACAAAGTATGGTTCGTGCCTATTTATTTAGTACCATAAAGGCACTGAATAAACGACATGCAAAAATCTCAATAAAAAAAGTTTTAATTGGGGATTAAGAATTCGGCCATCATAACGCAAAAAGTGCAAACTACGAAACTAAGAAATAAAAAAAATACAATAGTAATAAGGAAATTTTTAATCGTTTTATGGACGTGTAAGTAAAATGTGCCCCTTGAGTTTATATCACAAGATTGAATGGAAATCATCAGCACAATGATGTATATTTTTCTGTTCCCCACATATTATTAAAATATGTGTTTCCATTTTTCGTTGCCGCTCGGTGACAGAATTTTATTGTTGCTGACGATAAAATAATGAAGTAATCAATCAAATAATTACAATGAATAATGTATTCCAATCATGATTATTTAATGTCTAAAGATTTTGTTTTTTTGCGAGTTAGATTATTAAATAATTTGCTAGATAATTTACATAAATAGATTCAATTAGCGATTATTTTAAAAATAATTTAGTGAAGTTATTACGATAAGTTTTATTTATTAGGTAATTATTGTAATTGTCCATCCGCCGATAAGTAGTAAAACAACAATTAAAGTACGTAGATGCTTGTGTTTTAATGGCTATTAGAGAAAACAGGTTCCCCCATGCATAACATGTAAATACGACACTCCGTGAAATGTGTCATGTTTCTCTTTGTTTCATAAAAATCTCAAGTTTCATAAATATAAAAAAAACGTGGTTTTAAAAGGAGAAATCATTGACGAATCGATATTGACGAATTAATACGCACTTAATTATTGATTCATTTATTATTTGGTCGCCAATACAACAACCTATATGAGTAACTTTTTCTTCAACAATTTTTATTTAAAGGTGGAATTGACAAAATTGTTTTGATTATTTCAGTTTTATTTAATTTGGAATCCGGAATGTGACATTTAAAATGTGAAAAGCGTCGACAGAGCGTACTCGCAGTGATTTTTTATCGAGTGCCGCGTCACAGCTCCGGCGTCACAGTTCCTAGTAACGACCTCCTTACAGTCATGGCTCACTGATTTTAGTAACGAGATCTCGATGTACAGAGCAAAATATTACTTTACACGCAATCCAATTGAAACCTTAACTCCTCACCACAAAGTTGGTTTCCGTTTAAAAGATCCAGCATGTTTGTTAGAAATCATCTCTCTCCAACGTTGATTTGCGCCGGCTCTGGTGCAATCGGCGAAAGAAAATGCATTTTTATATTATGTTTATTCGTAGCGGAAATTAATTAACCGACATTTTGAAGTAATAACGCGATGAAACTTGATGTTTTAATATAGTGCCTACATAGTACTTACGCATAAGGAACGTAACCTGGGTGAAACAAAAATGATCAAACTAACCGTACTATTGCGAACGGCATTCTGAAATCATATCGTGGCATTATATCGTGTGACTGTGGTCTAATCTCGACATGTCATGTAATATCGTGTCATTCATATTGGCCCAGTTAATGCAATTTTTCAAATCTTATTAAACGGAGAAACATTTTTTAAGGATTTAGATGTTGATTCCATACAAAAAGTTGTTATATTTGACCACCAAAATCAGCCCTTCACAGATTCTTACTTAAGTACCCACTGTAAATAAGGAACTCTACGTAAGTTACTTGTGAATTCGCGTTCATATTTCATTTATCCAGTTGTATCTGTATTTACTAAAATGCAGTTGTAACGATAACGAACCTTACAGGTTCGTCTTTATTTTTTTAATTGAGATACTGATTTCTTCATTATCAGTAAGTATCTCAATTCTGTCATGAACACAAATAGAAATCTGTAATCATGTAATCATGAAAACAATACTGAAATAGACATTACTGCCAATAACGTGCAATAACTGCCAAGAACAGTTATTATTATTTTATCGAGCACGAGATATCATAATTGCTGTTGATTCACATCTCTAGGGACACTGATTTCTTGCGCTGCATCTTCTTAGCACTGGCCTTAATATTGACCAACAGCAGTGGTAGAGTTAAAATTCAAGGGCGTTTTGAAACGCATAATTAAAAAGAAAATAAATGAATTCATAATAGTTAATTTCCGATAGCACAGATCCGACCTTGCATGGAATACTGCTGCCACCTCTGGGATGGCTCTGCCAAGAAACATTTGGCTGCTTTGGATTCGGTGGAAAGGCGTGCCAGAAGACTTATCGACAGCCCCACCCTTGTAGAAGCGGCGCTCCAGGAACTTGACCATCGCCGTAAGGTAGCATCCCTATCGGTTTTCTACAGGCTACACTTCGGAGAATGTGCGAAAGAATTAAATGAATTAATTCCACCAGCCCCCTTCCATCATCGGTTAGCGTACCATCCCTATATTGTTGACATTCCACCAGCTCGCACTAAGCGTTTCGATGACTCTTTTATAATGCGAACTGCTAGGGACTGGAATTCGTTGCCTGCTGCTGTCTTTCCCGAAAACTATAATCCGGGCCTCTTCAAGGCGAGAGTGAGTGAATAGGCACTTACAGGGCAGATATGTACCATCCTAGACCGCATCCCATTTAACATCAGGTGCGATTGTGGTCAAATACCTGCCTTGTTATGCATAAAAAAAAAAAATTGGTAAATTAGAATCAAGTGAAACACCAAAATGACAACCACTTGGGGTGTATGCTCGTCTACAAGATATGGCATAACACTGTATTCTGTAGAAACTGCAGTTAAAGAAATTACTTTTATGATTTTATCCAATGTCTATCAGCTTTATTTGACTCTGTAATTCATGAATTCTATTGTGTATTGTGCTAATCTTCTTAAATAGCTGTTTAAAAATAGGTATAGTGAGCTCAAGCCTACCAGTGCGCAGGCGCCGCATTACCGCAATTTGTTCGCAAATTATTATGTTAATTTCCTTGCATATCTGCGCGGATTCTTGCGTTGTAATTATTGTCTGGTCGGATTCTCATTACCTTTTCGCATTCTCTGTAACTAATTATAATCATAATTATGATAATATCTGTCTACTGCAATCTCTAATGACAGACTCGAGTTATGATAAGGAATAAAATGTTTATTCTAATAAAAATATAATGATAAAGTAATTAAAGAAGAAATACCTAAACCATTCTCAGTAAATTAGATTTTATGAACAAAAATATTCTTAAAAACATTTTTCACAATATGTTTACATCGTTCCGCGTGTCTATTAAATGAACGATAAAGGAAGAACGTCTTTGTAAATGTCAATTTCTCTTACTTAAAAGTACTGTGCATTATTTGAGATCTAACAGTGTTAAACTGGTGTAAACAATATAGTTGGCACTAAACAAGCACTTACATGCGCAGATTTGTGTGTCGTCCACAAACATCAGAAGTGCAAGTGCACGAAGTGTGCGATATATTGTAGCGTATTTCGTAAATTTATGAACTTACACATCCCTAGGTCGTGACGTTAAGTATTGCTACATTTATAGAGCGAGATTGTAAATTGTGAGCGACGGAAAGTTACTATTTTAAGGGATTGCGCAAAAGTGTATCTTTAAATCGCAGTTTTGGGTTTTCGCAACGTGTTGTGGACAAGGTTTGTAAACACGAGTGGTTTGGGAAAATTACTAGCTATTTTATAAAACTAGAACTAATGCAACATCTGTATTCTGTTGAAATAATACTAAATTGTTTGTACTTACAACAAAAGCAACATAATAATTTTGTTAAAAAAATTATAGGTAATACTAATTATAAAATGATTGATGTAATTGTCTTTATTTAACACAGTTTCGATTCATAAATAATTAGACAGAATACAGAAGTTAAAATGATTTTATTTGACAAAAGGTACGTGATACACACGCTTGAATGATTTTAAAATTTATATCATAATAGTAATAACCTAATACTTATTACTTTCGATTTTATTACATTGTTTACAATTTCATAGTAACAGCATTATTACACCTGTTCCATGTTTGTAACACGTTCCCCTCAATTAAGAATCGTGTTGCATTTGTACAGTCACGGAATGAAAAGGTTCGTCAGTTTTCAAATTGATTCCTTCAACGAATCGCGAACACATATTACCTTTTGAAACTATGTTACAGAATAATCTCGAGTTAGAGAAAATAATCTTTAACTGTTCGTCAGTAAAGTTCAAAATTATTGATCAAAGTTGTTTGACGATTTATCTTGTCAAGAAGATTATTATGATTGATAAACTAAGGCCCAGTTTTTTGATTCATAGTTAAAATAACTAATTGTTAAATTTTGCTACTAATGGTTAAATATTAACAAAATGTAAACGAATAGTTAAAAAATGTACTAAAAGTCAAACTAACCATTGTTCGAAAAACATTTATTTCTGATATTTAACCACTTGTCATTTGACATCTGTCAAATTTGACCATTGGTTATTTTAACTACGAATCAAAAAACCGGGCCTAAAACCTTCTTGTTGGTTCAACCTGCCATTTTTATTTCTTTAAATAAAAAAAACTATTGTCAATTGGTCAATGTCATCATTGCATTGCACTGATGGGATAGAAAAATAAACAAGCAAAACCTTATTCGTTAGCAAACGTCATATTTATTTAAATGTTAGCAGCACTGTTTCTTGTACTGTTATGTTGGCAGGTTTGCCTCTTACAGTACCTAGTGCAAGCGAAAACCGACACTAAGGTGACGAACCTTTTCATTCTGCGACTGTACAGTTACGACATTTATCTTCATCTTACGTTTCCGTGGCTTCAATCATAAAGATACGCGTTTTGCCGTGAGAAAAGGAAGGCTGCTTTCACTCATGTGTTTACTTTAAAGGTTTGCTTCAACATTGATGGTGCTTTTTGAGTACTGCTGACTATACTTTTTGTGGCAAAATAGCCTCTATTTCAACTACATAAGATGCATCTATGATGTGCCGTCGTCTGTATTTGCGATGGGTGACGTGTATGAGAGAGTAGCGATAAGTTTACTTAGTACAGAGTTACTTTTTAGTTTGTTTTGGACCTTAGTTTTGTGTCATGCGTTTATGATGCGACTTTTAACTAAGTAATACATGGAAAAGAGATGTGTGAAAGCTACATAGGCATGTATGTCACTATAAAAAAGTTACAATGTCATTTGCACAAATAGTACTAGTATTCATTCTCTGTCAGAGCAGCGATGCTTCTTCAAGAGACGTGAGAGGGTTTGAAGTGATAAGATAATGTCGATATCCAGTTGGATATCTATTGGGCAAGATCATTGTAAAAGCGACAAATGCGCAAATCATTGCAAAGGAGCACTTATAAAATGCTACAGTGTTAATTTAACTTGCATCTCCTTGTGTCCTCTCCTGTCTTGTCTACCATACCATCTGCATACTTTTGTTGTCTTCATATACTCCATTGATATTGAATCTAAATTATAGTACGAGTAGTTATATACAAATACATACCTATGTCAAATAAAAGAAAATCAACTGTCTGTAGTTATTCGTACGAATATCAAGGAATGAGGACATGGAAAATAATAAACGTGCTTCTTTCGCTTTTCAATAGTTACTATCGAATATTTATATATTGTTGAATATGAAAAAATGTCATAAAAGAGCTATACGATTTATTCAGTCAATTAGAAAAAATGTGCTTTACCCCATTTTTACCTACGATATTTATTACAATATTCGTATTATTGAACCGTATACCTATTCAGTGTTTCAAGTAAAAGTAATTTCATATTTTAATGTTCTATAAATTTTATAGCATGTTAATTTAAGTATGCATAATTATGTTAACTAATAAACTTATTATAACTTGATACGGGCTATAAATTGTTTCAGTTATTATGTTTAGATTATATAAAACATAGTTTAATTACAGTTTTGATGTTTCCTTCATTTTTGCTATTTTTATTTGCAAAAAGTTGTAATTATTGAGGAAGTTATAAAGGTATTATTAGTTATTACTTGTATAATACAAGTAGTTTCCCGAAGCAAATTAATTTCAAATTACATGACCCTTTTCTCTATGAAGAAACACCTTCACTAACGACGATAGTAATCAGTACCTCTAGTAGGAAAAACTTTCGAGTTCGTTTCGTTGCGTATTCAAAGTGTCATCGAAAAATTTTGTATGAAAAATTAAACAGCGCCCCCTATATTATAGCCGCCCTAGGGGGCGCTGTTTAATTTTTCATACAAAATTTTTCGATGACACTTTGAATACGCAACGAAACGAACTCGAAAGTTTTTCGTACTAGAGGTACAGAAATGATTTTCCACGAACTTTGACTCTTAGTTTAAAAACATGACTCTTCTGTTTTCGCTCGAGTCGCTTCTAATAGAAATACCTATTTGCACGCAATACATGTGCAGTATGTAGTGATGATGTTATGAAAATAGACGGAGAAGGTTTTTTAACGGCTAAGCAAATTCCGAATTTATGCATATTGTAATTTCCTTAAAGAATCCGCAAGTCTATGTAAATGTTATGATTTATGATGTAAAACTGTAATTAATATTTATACTTAATTATTGTTGTTTAAAAGATTTTACAATATTCGTTATGAATGAATGATGATCGTTTCATAATCATAAGTAAAAAAATAAATCATCGTGTCAGATCTAGGTTATTAATTGATTTTGATGTAATATTTTTAATCATGAACCATTTCTTCTTGACTCTATCTATACGTCATATAGTCGTTTATTTGCACAAACCTCCGGAAATTATTAATTTAAAATTTTTATAACCCTTCCATCCTCCCCCTGTCTTTTCTCGCATAACATTGACTCTCTTGGTATAGAGTGATCCCTCCTAATATATTTTTATTATAGTAAAGTTGTTTAAGCATTTTATAATGAACTATCATTATGTTTACATAAGTAAAGGCTTATTCCGGGGCGTTACCCGAATGGCGTTGACATTTATGCAGTTTACTAATTATATGGTTATGTCAATATTAATATGAACTGTGAAGTAAGATCATTAGTTTGTTATACTTTAATATTGTGTTTTAAAGGTCAAGTAGAGAAAATTATGTGTTCCGCAAACTGTGCAATTAAGTTCACTTACACATTAGGTATTTTATTTTTACGTTTGGTTGCAATAATTGTGTAGCAATTACATAAAGTATGTTGATTATGATTGGTGATAATGATATTGTTGTGATTAAAACTCCAATAAACGTACGTTAATTTATTTCCTTAGATACAAATAGCTTAAATATTAATTAAAAAGAAATATGAAGTATTCGTAGTAGATACTTTGTCACTGTGTTCCTGACGAAGAATTTTACTAGCTAATTTAATTTTTGTGTTTATGTTGCAGGAAAACAATATTTTAGGAAAATGCTAAAGAACTTTATTTTTAACCGACTTCATTATGAATAAGGGGTTATTTATGCAATGCGAAACAGATATAATATTACTATGAATTTATAACACTATGTATCCAATGAAGATTCTAGTACTTACTTACAGAATAAAGGTAGGGTTGTAAGTTGTTGTAACAATGCTCGGTAGGTATTTGTCTTTGGGTATTTGTCTTGTCGCTTGCATCATACCCTTTTCGTAGTACATCTCACCTACCTACCGAGCGACAGTTGAGTTGTTACAACCGTACCCTGTCACAACCGTACCCTGTTACAATCGTACCCTGTTACAACCGTACCCAGTCTCCCCTAGATGCCAAAAATAGAAGGAAATGCATGTTTATACTACGTGGAAAGGAAAATCGCTAAGTGCATTAAATTGATGTTTCTTTCGTAATGGATCTTTCTTCATGTTATATTCATGATGACGTGACAGTGCTATATCGATTCTAGGAATTGTGTTGATTGTATGAAATAAAATTTCACCACACATCGAATTTCAAAAACGCTATTAAATTGGCGTTGAAGCGTTTTTTCAAACCTAAATATAAAACATCAAGTTAATCAATTAATAACTCAAGATTTGTGATTGTGATCATAAAAATTTAAATGCATTTCGGATTATTTTTACCCGACTGCACCAGAAGGAGGGTTATGTTTGTGGTTTGTTAATTACGTTTCATTGCAGCTTCCATGTTTCTTTTCAACCACAAATCATTATTAATTACCTCGTCTTAATTGAATTTACTTTTATAAATATTTGCAAACAGTGTTGCATGGTAAAAAGCAAGAAATCTAACACCGATAGACAGTTATGCCGTACATTAATTCGATATTTCCTGTTCGAAACGGGTTTGACTTGAAATTGTTCAGTATGTTGTTTTTGCGTAATCACCAGATCAAATTCACACTTTAAGCAAAATAAAACGTTAAAGTAAGATTATGATGAACAAGTAAGTACATTGTACATAGGTGCAGTAGGTGATCCTTATTCAATGCTTTTTAAATAATTATGCCAAAGTAACGGATAATTTTTAGTATTTCTATCAATCATGCATTAACTTCATTGGTACACAATAGGATAAATAGCGTCTCTCTTTACAGTTTATCGAATTCAATAAGATCTTTCAGGAATTAAAAATATGATGATTGCACTATTTTCAGATAAACTACCTACAATACTACCGTATCTCACATTTTTAAAACAATCGAGATCACAAAGCGTCTCATTGACTCTACGTGCCATTTCAGCATAACTTATAAAGTGACCTTTAGACATTGGCGACAAAAATCTATCGATTTATCACGTACGTATCGATACTAAATAACGCACGACCATCGATTGTTTCTAGTAACATCATGCGCTGACGTGACGGCATAACATGCGCAAACGCCGGCATCCGATAATCTTCTGATTAAGAGCCAAAGCACACGATGCGTTGCGGCGCCGCACCGCACCGCTCCTGTGCCCGCTAAAAATATTTATACGTTTTTTTCTATCCCCAACGAGGAAACTCTTGAACTGTATCACACCTGATAGTAAGTGATGATCACGCCGAAGGTGGAAGCGAGCTTCACTCGGAATCCTCAACCACGGAGGAACTGGCTATCTTACCTCTAACTGCCGGAACACAACAATGCTGTTAACATCGTTGTTATGGCGACAGACTTAGGTAAGACGGTGGTAGCTAGCCAGGCAAACTTAGAACAAGCCCTTCCACCAATCAAACCGAACAGAAAAATTTGCCCCCCACTGGGAATCGAACCCGGGACCTCTGCGTCTGAAGCAGGTGGTCTTACCACTAGACCACAGAGGCGGTTATGTGACGACGCAGCGACACCGCTCCGGCGTCGCACCGCTGCCGCAACGCATCGTGTGATTTGGCTCTAACATGCGCATGCGCCGGCATCCGATAATCTTTTAATTAACGAACGAGGATGCTCGTATGACATCGAGAAATTATTTGTAATTGTTCGCTAATAAACGATGCGACTCGGTCGGTTTAAATAACCGGTACAATTAAAATAATAAAGTTGTCATGTTTTGACTGCTTACCTAAGATTTACGCAAGTCTTTCAAAGAATAACATAATATTATGAGTACATCAAACTTATATGTTTCAATAGCCTACAGAAACATGAAATACTTAAGACCTTCTCAAGGTAAATCAATAGCTAGCTGCTAACCTAATAACAAATAGGCGTTGTTTTACAACCATATTAATTGACAAAGGCAACCTATGTACAGAATAAAATTGGAATAGGCAAGAAAACCTTATAAGCCACCAGTTTTAAGTAAATATTCGAGTTAACTAAACTTTAATTCACTTTCAAAGTGAAGACTCGGTATGTATGATAATTGAATGAATATCTACTCATTTACGATTGGATTAAGTAGTAGATAGGTAAGGCTGCGGCCACACGATCCGTTTTGCCACCATTTGAGCTTTTGATTCCGATGAATAAAGTAAAATTTAACCAGACATTCGTTGTCTACGAACCGTCAATATACTCGTATGGTGTAGTTTGAGTTTTCAAAAAGTAAAAAAAATATATTATTCTATGACAGAGGAAAAAAATTAGAATAGGTACTTACAGGGTAGATTACTTCATCCTAGACAGCATCTTTCTCGATTACGGTCATATACTTGCCTTGTTCTCCATAAAAAACAAGTTGTATTTCTTTTTGAATTTTCTTTTAACTTTTTTATTCTTTCTATTTATAAATTTTCCAAGTTTTTTTAAATACTTTTGTAGATTTCTTTCATTTTAATTCCACTTTGTTCGTGGTCTCCACACTATGTGGCCAAGCTTTAAAAGTTCCAACACTTACTGCATTAGCAGCGTTTATAGGGGTAATCTCTGAAATGGGCTGAATTAGGGAAAGGTTGGAAAGTAACACTTAAACGCAACTTAAGTAACAAGTTCGTGTCTGGCTGGTAATGGGCTAGTTAACGATATCTCCGTCCTATTTAGAAATCTTACAATTCTAATAATATCTATTTTATTGGCTAGTTAAATGGTTGATCGAAGCATTATACGTGTACAAGCAATACAATGTATCATTCAGTCAGGTAGACTAATGCCCGTTTTCACCATCAATCCCTGATTTTTAAGTGACCCCTGTATGTAAACAAAATTCCTGTTATTTGTTACCAAAGGGGTCACTTAAAAATTGGGGATTGATGGTGAAAACCGGCATAAGACCTGCCCAAGTACAGATTTGCCTTGTTGTTTTCACCACTTGAAGTTTTTATTGTAATTAAGTAAATATGGACTAATTTAAATGCATCATTTGAATGGTGTTTTATTGCCATGAATTGACTCTCAAGTATACTTAAATCATATTTGAAAATAGATTTAAGTAAGTCTCTATTTAAAGCTATCTACTACCACAGACAGAACTACGAGTAAATTTTGAGGCTTGTTTCTAAGTACAAAGCTTAGAATTCGTCGTCTATCGAGCTAACAACAAACATACCTACATATTTAATTATGAGGTACCTTTAATTGGCATGCCAATGAGCGGAGTGACAAAAAGAGCTTGTAATTATTCAGTCAATGTCTTGCAAAATTGACGTGAATATCCAACCTATCCATTTCATTGTCATATTTTTATCGTACCCTCAGTTCCTGTGTACGGTTTTTGTGGGTAGAAAGCCTGTTCCCATGTCACAATAGCCGGCGCGTTATGTAACGGTATGGAAGAATGAGATCGACGCACGCGCATCTAACATTGCTGTGGATGTGGCATCTGAGATTATTTCTTTTGTTTTCATTTCAAGATACCTAAAAAAAGTATTTTCAGATGGCAATATGTTTACCGACTCAGCTAAAACTCTACTATACGAATAACCCAAGTAATTTTCTGCTAAATCTGTTGAAATATTTGGTAAGTAAGTATTTTACGACAATGACAAACGTCAGTGATCGGCACTGCGCCTAAGCTATAGGGCTGACTTCGGTAAAATGATGTGACGTGAGGTTCCAAACTGCGGAAAATGGCGGAGGAAATACATGATTTAGCATGAATTATCATGAATAATATTTACTACTTATTTACCTCTCAGTGTCTTGTGGCAACTTAAAAAAGTACATTCTGTGTTTTTATTATTATTTAGGCAGTTAAATACTGCACAGTATTTAGTACACCATTTTCTTTATTTTCTTCCATCATACACAAGAATACGCGTGCGTGAGTCAATGTTCGCTCGTATGTGAGGCCTTGTCGAATAGTATCCTGTAGGTGGGTCATCGTGCGTGTTTTGTTTTCGATGTAAACTTGCGGAGATGAACAGTGGGTCTAGTCAAAATGCCATCGCAAACCAATATGAAGTTTTCACTAATGTCAGTCGCCGCGTCACCAGTAATTCGATTCGATCGGAAAATGGCAGCCAAAATGCACATTGAACCACCAACGACGCGGCGATATAAAAGTTCATTCAAAATCGAATAAAAGTTAAAAAATGTCTATGACTTTGCGATTGTTTTTACTTTTTTTAGCTTTTTTTTTTAATTTGTTTCTTCCTTCTTTCTGCTCTCTGTTTACGTCTATGCTTCGCCGTCAAACTAACTGTCAAAACGACATCGCGATACGGATTTGTCAAAACAGCCTTAGGGTGGGTTGCACCATCTTAGTTTAACTTTGACAAACGTCTAAAATCTGTCAAACTCCATACAAAAAACACCGGTTAACGTCATAGTTACGGTCAAAGTTAGGTGGTGCAACTCACCCTATTGGTTTTCGATCGAATCGAAGCTTATCACCGGGGTTTTAGAAATCGCAATGAAAATGGCGGGTGTTGCGATTCGATTCGATTTTGATTGAGTCTTAAATGCATGTTGGCTAAGCCTTTGTATGGGAAATTTCAATCCAGTCTTTCGATTATCGATAGGTAGGGCTTTGCGATTCGATTTTTTGCCGTTTGACTAAGCCTTTTTTGTTATCGACCTCTTTTGCGATTTGTTTATTTGTTTGCGACTGGTTTGCGATGGGTTTGCGATTTTAAAGTGCGTTTTGACTAGACCCGCAGGCCATAGTTAGTATTTAAATATCGAAATGAGTCAAAAATAGAATGATGATCTAAAGGAGAGACGTAATCAATCTGACACACGACATAAAGAAAGTCATAGTTGAAAAGTTCAACTGAAAACAATTAAAATGCGTGTAATACCGCTAGCGGTCACTTTCGTACATCAATCTAACTGATTTAATTCTTTGTTGAGTTAAAATTACACGCTTCTGTATCCAGACGGAAGATTGACGTAACAATAGTTTTAGAATCGTCTTAAATATAAGCATATTTTAAAGCTTTTATATCTGAGAGAGTGATAATGATGACGCCCGTTACAAACATGTCTCATTTGGTGTAATACATAGAAAAAGGTCATCAGTAGAAAATTAATCAAACAGAATATTACTTAGGGTACCTAAATACTTTCTCTTCAAAAATAAATACAGATATTAAGAGCCCTAGGGGTGGTATTTTCTTTATATACTTGATCACAATCCTTGAGACGCATAGATATAATGTAGAGTGCATTTCTGGTGGATGCACTAGCTGGCTCCTTAAAAGCTTTGGAACTTATTGAATTAGGAGAATAATGCCCGTTTTCACCATCAATCCCTAATTTTTAAGTGACCTCTTTGGTAGGTAACATAACAGGAATTTTGTTTTCATAGGGGTCACTTAAATTAGGGATTGATGGTGAAAACGGGCACAAATCTCAACGCAGATGCCTTTTATGATGAAAGGGATTATTCTAAAAGCATATTCTCTCATGCATTACGTTTTGTGGCTATACGAAAACCAAACGCTGTGTCAAGAGCTGAAATGAATCTAAGAATCTTTTAACATCACAGACTGTTCCATTGTTCTTTCTTATTCATCGTTACAAAACGTTTTGTTTGATCGTTACAGATGCACGGAAAACCATTTGAGACAGCGCTCAATAACAAAAACTTTACGCAACTTGCACACAATATAAATGAATAATTATCTTATAAACACAGTCTTAAAATGCGTGGGTAAATTTGAAGTGAAGAATGAAATTGAGTGAGAGTTATTATAGAGCTTCCGAGGTATATTCGGTTACCGCACGCATCACTGTGTACTTACTTTTTAACCGACTTAAAAAAAGGAGGAGGTTCTCAATTCGGTTGTTATGTTTTTACTACCAGTATATTTGGTATAACAGTGCGTCTAACTAAACTATTAATACCTAGAACAAAAGCGATTGAGTTCAGGAAGGTTTTTAGGATGAAAGAAAAAAGCTTTTATTGACGTGAGTCAAAACATCGCTGCGCAGTTTCTTGTTCTTCATATTTTCTCCAAAAGATGAAAAACGAGATAGGTTTTTTATAATAATTAGTGTAGTAATCTTAGTAGTTTATTAGTTCAACAAGAATTACATGTAGCGTAGCTCAGTTATAAAACCTGAAAAATGAGAGAAATTTTCATTTACGTACTACTCTGACTTTCAGCTACAAAAGCATGTTCTGAAATCCCTTTAAATGTTTAGACCACTTTCCCTTGAGTATTATCTGCTATATCGACATCGAAAACTATCTTTACCTCCCGATACCCAACTAGCCATCATTAATCTGAAATTTCAATCCAAACTTTACAAGCGACATGTTCATAGAAGCAGCTTAATAGGCTGCATAATTTATTTTTAATCAAGGTTGTCTGTCTGTGCTTTCATTATGTACTGACGACAGCACATCAAGTCACACAGTGACTTAACTCGCTGTAATAAGAGCGAGTTTCCAACAAAAAATAGTCATGTGCTCTGTACATCACTCTTCCCCTGCTTTCGTAGTCATTTGTAACGTGTCCGTTTATTTCCAATACATTTATAAGTCATTCTGTTGCGTCGGCCCATCACTCAATGCGAAACTGTTCACGGGCAGGCACGCCACAGAGTTGCGATTTAATTAGGCTAAATTGATAATCCTCTGATGTAAATACTTAAATAATGATACTTATAGTAAAATTTAATAGTGTAATTCGATAAAATGGATTATCTATTAGGCTGTAAATTAGGAAATTGATATAATTAGACCTTGACATCATCACTATCTAACAATTTTTATTTTTAAGTTTAATTTGAGGACGGCCATTATTAGCGTAATGTTCTGTGTTGCATGCTTAAGAAATACATAGGTAATACATTTTGCCAAAGTTTGGGTCTATCTGTTCAATAATTTGACAGTACCTCTCTCTGTCATTCTATCATAGGAAAATAATATTGAATAGAAGGTTGTTGAATATAGTGCTCAGAAAGTGTTCATGTACAAAGACATCGTCACTTTTGCTCGCTAGAGATGTTCTGTTGTTGAATCTGTCACAAATATTACATTTCACTCCAAGGACTGAATACGATCTTGGAAGCATCTTTGTGGCGCTACACAGTTCGAAAACCTTTTACGTAATAGTGTATAAGAGTTGTATGCGTTAACGGCAAATGTTATAGTTATTCGTTAATCGCCGGACTACTGCTGATTGGAGTTATGTAACAAGTGGGGCTTAGGACGGACATATCGGCATACATTACGATTATAATATGTATATTGATTGTACAGACAGCAGCATCTTATGCAGCTGTTGTAAGGGTTCTTTTGCAACAAAAATATTGTGAGTTTACGACTGTACTAGGCATTTTGTGGATCCGGTTATCATAAATATTTTTACGTTTTGATACAATGTAATATTTTATTGCAAATTACACTGGCGAGTTTGTACGTTACATAAACTTTGTAGAATTATAGTCCCCGCTTTCGTTAACAAATTATTTACGGTGGTTATTAAAGTAAAGATTTACCAAGATGTTTTAATTATAATTTTTCCTTATTTTAGACTCGAGACTCGGATTAAGCAGATTTTATGCGTAGAAAATTGGTCACGAGTAAGAAGTAAAAAATATGCATTTTGTTGCGAATTACCTCATCACATTTTTTGTAGAAATAGTGTTGTATAGGAATAGACTTAGTCGTGCGTCAAAAATACTATTTCGCAAAAACTTTATTCGAAATTCAAATACAAATTTTTTATCTAAAGGTCACACTCCCGGTTGCGTAAGTACTGCTTTCACGGTATTAGCTAGCCAGGATCGTTTTTATAGCGTGTAATCCTCTTGTCTCATCGACCGCACCTACTGGAACCGGTTTTGATCATCGGCGCATCACTATTTGGATAAGAGCCTCTTACTTTCGGCATTTTCACTTTCGTTGGCGTTATGTTGCGTTACTTAATTCGGTGAGCCTGTGCTGTGATGGGGTGGACGATGTTTTGTTGATAATGATGTGTTGATTAAGGTACAATTCCAAGACGGGCCGCAGACTGCAGACTGCAACCGCAAACTGCAAAACTCTATGAAATCTGCAGCGCGGCGCGCGCCGCAGTATTATTTAGTAGTATTAGCGTGCCAATTTTCGCATATTAGTTGTGAATATAAAATACATAATATTATGCAGTATTTTGTGCGACTTATTTTTCTTTAGTAATGTATTTTAATATGAAACGCGTTAGTTAGGCTGGGTTGCACCATCTTATTTTAACTTTGACAAACGTCAAAAATCTGTCAAACTCCATACAAAAAGCACCGGTTATCGTCATAGTTACGGTCAAAGTTAGGTGGTGCAACTCAGCTTTAGATTCGAACTGCATTCTCGCCACAACTGTAATCGTCTCAGCATCCTTGTATCATAATATTCTCACGTCAATGCAAAACTGTGAAACTCGTTTATTTAATGTTGGAGGTCAATAATTTAAATATTCAAATACAATTTCGCTAAAGCAGTCATCGTCGATAAATGGATCTTAGTCACCAATGTTTATAACATAATTTTAAACATAATATGACATTAATAGTAACAATAAAATGTTATGTTAGATTATCATAATTTTGAAACTTTAGCTAGGCATCCTATAATTTTCCCACCAGTCTCTAAAAACTACAAGTTGCGCAGTTTGTTTGAACGAAGAATTATTACTGACTCCAAAAAGTGTACTATAATGTAGAAAAATATTTGCGTTTCTTATTTATTATAACAATTACCTATACGAGTACTAATCATGATTAATATTTTTGAAGTTATGTACGTTACCGGCAAAAATATCGATACTACTTCCTTTGCTGTCACATCACTTAACTTGTCGCTAACTTAGGAAATCACTGCCGGCTCCCGTTGTGGGCGTGCCCAGTTATATTATACTCGCAGCGACTGTCCATCTAATTTAACTGCTTTTTAATAGCTATCTTCTCCAGCTTATCGTGTCTTTTGACGTTTCACATCAGATTACAAGGAAGAGGCAGTACTGAGGCTGACGTAATCGGTTTCACTCATTAAATCGATATTTTAAACTTAATTTCACCACTTGTAATTTATGTTTTCGATTCGTGTTTAAGGAGCAATGATAAATTACAACGTTGCGTACCGATAAAAATACCGGTACCGATAAGAAAACATACACGAATACGGTAAAATGACAAACCTTATTTGTAAGTAGGTAGTAGTTGTTTTGTTAATATTGTTTGTTTTGTGCAATTAGTGATGAGTCTAATGTATTTTTTTTGTTACAGATAGTGTGTCGTGTGTCTTCTGGTCTTCACAAAATACCAGGTATGTTTTTAAGAATACCATAGTATCATTTATCATTTAAAGACTAATGTATAACATTTTTTTTAAACTCGCAATTTACGAGCTCTACATTTGTAAAAATGATCTTGAGATTGACTAATAAGCTCATCTCAAGCTCTTAATATCCTGTTGAGACTAACTCTACCAATAAAAAGTCAATTTTCAAAACCAATAACATTTTAATATGTTCCAAAGTGTATTTAAGTGCTTTTTTTTACACACACTGTTAACGCAATCGATTGATAAATCAATTCAGTCCATTCCGATTCAATTGCTTTAGTATGAGGCGGGTAATTTGATATTAAACAAGTAAGATCCGGCACCGACTTTTTCACTTACGATTTTTATGAACAAAAAACGCGACAAAAAATGTAAAACAAAATATTAAATAGTTAATCGGTGCATTTTGAAATAAAGCAAAACTTATGCACGTCGAAATGCCAAATCTATTAAAATGCGAGAACCGGCGCACCTTGGACATTGGTTTTTAATTAGGCGACTTAATTGCTGTAGGTCAAAATATCGTGGCGATCGTCTTTATCAGGGATGTTATGGATATCCGTAACCGTAACCGAAACTGATTCAAAAGTTTCGGATAGTTTTGGATAAAGGCGGAGTCTAAATCTTAATATTTTCTAATATTTGTTACTTGTCTGGCATCCCCTGGCACCATCTAATATACCCGCCTGTTTTACTTTATCATAGGTGTCGTCGTAGTAAATAAAGTGGCTATGTGGGTCGCGCAGCATCTTGGTATTTGAATTTTACATTTTAAAATTTTAATATCCGTAACCGAAATTATCCGATACTTTCGGATAATCCGAAATGATTTCATATCCGTAACCGTAACCGAAACGAGAATAATATTATTCCATATTATTGTAATATCCGTAACTGTATCCATTTATGATAACCGAAACTTCATATCCTTAACATCCCTAGTCTTTATGGAAATTTGTGCAAATCGCGAATGAGGAGACTAGCGTGTGATCTTTGGCGGTGTATTCGTAAACACATTTATAACTCGACTTCTATTTTGAAAGCGCTAATCACTTAGATAAGATATGGATTCGGAGTTGATACATTTTGTCATTTCGCATAGAAATCGCTGGTCGAGTGAGATCTTGTAACTACGTAGCTTTTGTAAGAAAGTTAGGCAATTTGAATACTCTTTAAATGCTCTAATACGACTTAGCCTAGGCGCAGACCATCGATTTTTCGTCGGCCGATAGTTTAGCCGGGCAGTTGATCAGTATGGGCATGTATGAAAGTGCGCACATTACACCGATTTGATTTGGCCGATTCATCATACAAATTAAAATCGGGCACAACTATCGGCCAACTAAAAATCGGTGGTCTGCGCCTAGTCTTACAGATATACCTACTAATCTCACCGCTGTAACTCTTGTAGAGCCAGGATTTACAGTTTGACTGCGAATTGACAGCTGATCTGTCTGCTCGTTTGCCTCTTATCACATAAAAAGAATTAAACCCAACCAGTGAAGTTGAAGTAGGTTTGCAGGAAGCCTGGCTATTTTGGAACCGGCAACGAATTTAAACATCAGAATTACATTGAAAAATACATACATAGATACCTACCTATTATCTATCTCACTTTCTTGTTTTTAAATCTTATTGTATTCTTGAATATGTACTAACCTACCATTAACTTATTATTTTGAACGAAAACGAAACCTTTATTCTACTTATAACTTTATTACCCACACGCATGTTGTTATTATAAGCATTAGCTCTTGGATGCTTCAGCCAATCGTAAAATTAATAATGTATGAAGTCTTGCGTTTAATGTAATAGAAATCGCTTCTTACAGGAAGCACGAATCATACGCACAATTATATAACTTTTGCGGGTAGAACAGACACGGGAATTCAAGCTAAACACGGTGTCCTCTTAAGTAGTTGTTACAAGTGCTGTTTTACAACAAAAATGTCTGATGGGGCGACTGTACGTTGAGTGTTTGAATATTTTGCCTATTAATTCAATGAAAAGATTTACATTTTGTTTAACAATTATATTTCCTTTGTTAGTATCGATTACTGAGTCATCATCGTTCTTTGGTTGAGTTGTAATCAACTCTACACGACTAAAGTGGTCTATCAGTATGAAGTGTTCCAATGAGCGGTAGAGCGCCCCATGTTGGAATATCTTTTATTTTATTTATTTGTTTGGAAAACAAAACAGATTACATATTAAATGGTTTAAAAACGATACTTAAATGTAGATTAAGACTAAAATGTGACCCTAAATATTAGGGTGGTCCTTATTCCTACGAAAAAATTTTTTTTCTTATATTTTTCGGGGCACCACATAATTTGAATATATACCATATGAAAGTCTTTCATTATTATTTTTTTAATTTTTAAAAGACATTTAGGGGTCGCTACCAAGGTTTGAATTTTAAGTAAAAACAAAATCTGTATTTGTTAGATTCATTTATTTTTAAAGCCAAAGCCATAAAAATATTACAAAATTATTGTTGTTGCTATGAACTAAGATATTATGTACAATGTACATATTTGAATCAATTATTTTTAAGATATAAGGGTTTACTTGTTAGTATCTCGACGCGTCGGTACCATGGTCGGTATAGAAGAGGGGTTGAGGGGAGAAGGGGACAAGAAGCGATTGTCTATACTATCTATGCGATGTTCATTTGCACGTAAAATGTGATATAAACACTTAAATAAAACATTTATGTAACCATGATTTAAGATTTTCAAAGCTTTTGTAAATATTTTGACAGCTGGTAGCGAGCTCTAAATCTTGACTAAAAAAAAAACAAAAAAAGCTAATTTCATATTTAGAGGTATATAATCGAATGAGAAAGTGCCCCGGGGATAATTCAAAAGTCGAAAAATAAGGACCACCCTACTAAATATGTTATAACAGATTCTTTAAACATGCATTAGGTACAAAAAGATATACAGGGTGTTAGGTAAATGGGTATATGAGCCATTATATGGTATATTTTTTTTAATTACCAAACAAAATAAATTTTATGAAATCCGATTTGTATGAAAATTAAAATAATTAAAATGAAGATATCAATTTTCTGACTTCACCATACCATTTATATGACCATGTTAACATGGGCTAGTGTCGGCTCATATACCCATTTTCCTAACATCCTGTATAAATATAAATAAAAAAGTGTTTATAAAATGCAAAGTAACTTTTACTTTCGTTATGATATCTCATCTATTTACGTACTCGTACATACTGAATTGACTGACCTAAATCGCTTTATACCACCATGAAAATACTAATATAATACGAAAATAATCAACTAGCTACTGATGCTTTTCAGAAAACTGCTGAGAAAGTTAGAAAAGCCTTTGATTGTTTTAAAACAGTTCGAAAGCCCTAAATTAGCACGGTGTGATATTTTCTACATCATCATTGTGAGCTCATCCCACGATAATATCCATCAGGCTTGCTAAATCATTTAAAATTGCGGTGAAATGGGTAAAACCGTGTGATCCCATAGTGTCTGGCCAAAAAGTTCGGTGACCTTACGAAGATCACTCTCGCCTTTGTTATGGGGTAATTATGGGAATGGCATAACGACTGTCATGGTTGTATAATCGTCATCACGGTGATGCTGACGTTACTCGAGTTTTGATTTGTATCTCAATTGATGGTTGTGTTTTAAACCTGTAATTAAACAATGTCTGCTTTCAAACTCGGCAGAGCATTGGACTGTTGAGTATTATTAGCGAATATTACGATCGTTTTTGAAAGCAAGCATGATACAATATAAATAACATAATTTGTAGAGTTTGCATACATGTACGAGTATTACATTATTCTCTAATATGTCAAGAAAGAAATACTACTTACCAGGTTTTTCTGGCTCTGGACGCAGGCCGCTACTAACCGGGAAACATGGAAAGCATTGGGGGAGGCCTATGTTCAGCAGTGGACGTCCTATGGCTGAGACGATGATGATGAGGTTTCTCTAAAAAAATCTAAGAACGAATAAGCACTGAATTGACCACGCGGCCACGGTGGTGTTCGGTTATCAATAAAGATAAAGAAAAATAATCTTCTTGCAAAGTTCAGTGAAACCCACCAAAATACTTGCAAAAGCGGCGAAATCCGAATATCTATTAGCATGTGTTACCATATTCACATTAGTCTTTCAACAAAAAAGAAATCCATTCTAATTCTGACGAGCATCTTGACTGGTGCCAAGGTCATTGCCTCACGTTCTCTCGGGCGATAAAATCCATCTGGCTGATCATAATTTAATTATCAAACAATAAGGCGACGACATCCGCGACGGACCGGTCACGGTGAAACTGCACTCTCTCTGGTCGCTTATATAACCGGGTCTGGGTCGAACAATGTCGAGGTTTGAAGATCATAATCATGATCAAATTTTCAAGAACAATACTGCCACTGAAAAATAAAGCTGGGGAAAAGGCACGCGGCTTGTGAAATTCTGCTCTTATCGTGTGGCGACCACGGGCCGGAAGACGTAGCGTGGCCCCCACTAGGTGTACCGTCGATCTAGTGCAGGTCGCTGGAAGAACCTGGATGCGGGCAGCGCAGGACCGGTTTTGGAAATCCTTGGGGAAAACCTTTGTCCATCAGTAGACGACATTTGGCTGAAAAGAACGAATACTGTCACTGAAAAAAGAGGTTGGGGAACATGTGGTAAGCACGCGCCATGTGACATGCACGCGGCTTGCGAAATTCTGCTCTTATCGATGTGCTGATGGATTTAGTTACAATTTTTTCATTTCCTAAATTACTTTATAACATCTGCTGTTTGGCGGCAACAGGTGTAATGCATTTCCTGGGTTAAAAACAGAAATAAAATGCGTAAAAGATAACCTTGCTTGCAGCTGCTAACGCGCACGGATAAAAATGCAATACTTTGTCTTCGGCAACTTCTCTGATATTGCAGTGTATTGCCGTGGCTAAGTGATTTACCTTCGAGTGTCCTAAAATACCTACCTACAACTAATAGGTTAAATAATGTAGAGTTGACACATAATTTCCATGTGAGTGATTTCAAGCAATGTTGTGCTTACTTTTGATTGAAAACTTATCAAAGTTTTACATTAACAGCATTGGCATTGACTTTTAGAACCTCATTATTTTCATTGCCATCGTGTTATCTTCAAACAAGCAATACATCTTATTAAAATCCGCCTCGTGATTTATTGACACGATCGATTGATGTGTTGATACGTATGCATTCGGTGTTATTGACCCTACGCCGGTTGACCCACTCCTACCACTTTTACCAGTCCGCGATGGGATCAGACGTTCGGCTGTCGCAACAACAGTTTTCACATGGTACCGTTCGTATACTGGTTCGAGTAAAATGCCGGCAAAATTAATAATAGCGCCAATTACAGGTCAATATTCTTTCATTTTGTAGGATCGAGTAAAATATGGAATGAAAGCTTTTTAAGATATGAAGTAAAAGTTGTAAGAAACATTGTATTTAAGTCATTAACACTATTTAAAAGAATTACGATGAATGTCAGTTAAAAATGACACAATTACAAGCTTATGGACAGTTTTGATGGAATATTAATTATAACTATACGATTGCAGTCACTTAGGTATTTACTTAGCTAAAATGAAATCAAACTACCTACGTACGTACGAGACTACATGCTAACCTTGCTTGCCGCGCCATGGCTCAAGTAACGTGATTTTTACTGTCAGATGTTATCAATATGCCCTAGAGCCTCAGTCTAGGCTTAACTTCTATTAGGAGCTTGGACGAATTCCAAGATTAGGAGGTATCTACCACTTATTTTAACGTGGTTTCCTTACCAAGATGTTTGATATAATGCGAGAGAACGGTCACCCATGCACTCTCGAGCGCTGCGTGAGTGGCTTATCTTACTAATCACTTCACAATTGATTTATGTGCATTATAAGATTTATTGAATATTAAAACGTACACTATTAAAACGATCTTGATCAATCATGTAGACTAGATTGTTTTTTGTTTTGTCTTACGACCTCAATCTCAGTGGATCAAGAGATAAAGCATTTTGAGAACGATCAACGCATGTAAGTTAACTGTTTCGCGTAGCCATTTGCATAGATATTGTGGTCAGTACGATGTTATCGCTTTTGTACGCCAATATGAACTTTATTGATGAACTAGATATACTGCCGCGATGATTGATGTGATTTGAATTGAATGAACTGAATCAGTAGGTGTTTTGATGAATTTTATTCATATTAATCCAAATAAAAGGACACTTTCAATGAAGTCAATTCGTTAAATTAAAACAGATGTTTACCAAATCACACACGACAACTCTATTTTAAGAAATAAATACGAGAAAACTTGCGTAACAAATTAGTTTAAAACTAATCAAAGCGAGCGGAAAGCTCAACTATCCCACGAGATTAAAAGCCCACAAAAAGCTGTTGTCAAAAGTTTGTTGAACTTTTGTGGAAAGCGCCGATTAATAACAAAACGGAACTTCATTTGACTAACTAATTTTGTTAACCGTCATTGGCTGGTGTGAATCCCGTTTAGCGATTTATACAGGGTGATAAAAAAGAGTTGTCCTTGAAAATACGTAATGAGATGATGATAACGAGTAAGATGTTGATGAGTTAAAAACTTTTAAAAGGGACCAGTTTAAATTGTGAAATCTTAATTAAATGAAAAGTTGATTAATTAGTTTGAGAATCTTAAATTTTGTGCAGGGTAAATGTAAACCTCTGTAGAAGTCTTTGTAAGCTATTATTTAGAGAACTTTAACGACTTGGAGGCTATTTATGTTCCGATTTTTAATGGGACACACATTGCGAAAATTAATGTTTTATTGTTCCTGGTTTTGAACACAGAATTGGTTTGAATCAAGCTGGTTGTTTGAAAAAGATTTATAGTTCTGTTTTTTGAAGGGCTTGTTGATTGTTGTTGATCCGAGCCATGTCAGCCTTTCATAAAGTCTAACACCAGTTTCAAACGTAGTTGTTACGACCCACACGATCATAAATGTTACATTAGCATTCGATTCTGTATTTCCTAGGACCGCTTCGCTGTCATCTACACCCGGTATGAAGTCGTAAGATATATCATTCCATTTTGACAGCTGTCAAATCATAACCCATTCGATGGGCGGGGCGCTATTAACTAATCAATGCATAATCTCGATCGATATTTAGAAATTTTCAATAATGTTTATCCGATAATTATAGGTTCTGTTAGATTTATATGTGAATTCATATGATAGTGTAAAGGTGAAACTTCTATCATTTATTAAATATGTAATTGAAAATCTGTGGGTGTGAATGTTAAATTAATCATAAATCGTAAGCCACATAATTATTTTGCTATTATTAAAACAAATTTAAAAAGTTTGCAAAATTATGAAATCTATATTTCATGGGTCATCAATTGATAGAGCCGTTATTATAGAGCTGAATTCCAACAAGAAAAAGTCTAAAAATATACTAATAAGAATTAGATATTTTTGATAGTAAATTTAAAGCCAGAAGTGGCAGTCCATATATTTGAACCTCGCTAGACACGAGGGCTTATCAACATCGCCTTTTGTTGCTGGCATTGACTCCTGTGATTTTCATATTTGTCAACGGATACATATTAATAAACAGTTGTTAGTATTACGCATGGTTTTAATTTGAGGGTTCTATTCTGGAACAACTGTCGAATTTTGTATGTTCTCATGATAATTTTCTTTGAGTATTTTACACGGCGACGCTTAACCCCAAACTAAGAAAAGTTTTATTTTTTAATCACTATTATTGTAAAACAAAGTAGCTTTCCTGTCTGTCTGACTCTATGTAGATCTTTATAACAGTGATTCAAGAGGAAGGTTTTTAAGTATAAATACATTGTACCTGTGCGAAGCAGGGGTGAGTCGCTAGTAATTTCGTAAAAAACAACACTTTAATTTCACAAACGAAGTATCAACAAAAAGTCATAAAATTATTTTCTGTGCTTAGGCTTTTAATAGGGCTTTTAAACGAATTTTAGAGTATGAGTGAACTGCCCTAATAGTGTACCTAGCTTTAAATAATAAGTAACTTATCGTTTCTTTTGTTATTAAACTTAATAATATCTCAGAAAAAAGCATAATTGCGATACGTAAGATCAATTAAATTGCTTATTTTATATTTTGTTTTCATTTATTAATCCAAAACAATTGATTCTCAGGCTGTTTCGAACGCGATGTGCCAGGAGGTGAGCTCTGAATAATTTCCACATTATTGCCTTAATGGAGGCGGTCGAAATTGGCTCGAGATTCGCGCCCGACATAATTACGGGGTGCGATTTGAGAAACGCTCGACTTTGGCTTGGAAATAAGAGCTTAATAAATAGGTGCGACGCGACGATTAATTGTTTTTTAAACGTCAATCTTTTTCTGACGTACGTATTGTTTTGACAAAGTAGGTATGGATTTTTGCAGAGCGGTGTAATTCCCTACCTAATTTCAGTAAATTATTGTAAAGAAATAAAGCTTATTTCACGTCAACGCCAACCAAAAATGTGTTAAAATGAGACACTTAAAAAATTACAAAATGTGCAACTGTTCTACTGTGTGGCTGTCCTAGTCTAAAATAAAAGTTATATAAATTAGAAGACCGCTGAAATACCTGTATCATTAAATAAATATTGTCCCTTGACTGTAGAAGACTGCACTTTTTTTTTCAAATAGCCTTAATTTATTTTTATCGATCATTTACAGAATAGCACCCCTACCAGCTGTATGATTGGCGATGGTTTTAATAGACGCTCTCGAAGACGTTTGAAGTGCCCAAGTCAAGTCAAACTGCATGCAATATTCGGCTGCATGCAAGCGATATTAACCACACTATAGTTAGGGTTCGGACAAACCAACGCGATCACACCGCGATCAGCCGGCGTGCAGCGATGGCGACTAGACCTAAATGCATTGATCGCCATCGTTGCACGCCGGTTGATCGCGTTGGTTTGGCCGAACCTTTAGACGATCGTTTCGCCTTCAAATAGCGCCTTGTTTTTTTAATGACCGTCTTAAGCACGATATTAAATTTTACGATAAACTGCAAAACACCTTTGATACTTGTTTTGCAATTTTTTGTGCAATTGTTTACATGCAACCATTTTGTTAAACGTCAAGGTTTTTGAGGTAAATAATAAAATGTTATTTATGAGTTTTTTAATGATAACCAACTTAAATATAAGTATAGAAAGAAAGTCATTTCTGTGGTAAGGTTTTTTTACCTGTTAAGTAAGTAGCTCACTTGACTAACACATACCTAATAGTTACTTTAAGGCAACCATAGATCAACTTTTTAGGAAACCTAGCTGCAGAACGTTAAAAAAATGCCAACATTTTTTCATTATGTTTTATTTTAATTTTGATGGCAAGGTGAATAGGGGTCGTCCTTAATAAAGGTTGGGAAACTTCTATCCTAGTAACAATAGAACAACCGTTTCCACAAAACAACGATTGTCACACTCTTGCGCAACCGGCCCCCGGCCTTCGGGCACTTAACAGAGCGGCTATAATCGCCTGCACCATATTCGGAGATCGTGATCGAATCTATGAAATAATGCTTCGTTAGGTGTTTTGACATTGAGGCGCCATGTGCTACTATTGCGACACTATAATGTAAAATAAGTGCTCGCAAACACTTGGATATCTAACAAAAGCAATTAACAAATCAAAATCAGTTCGTTAACAGACAGTTAAATGTAAAGAGCTCAACAAGGAAAAGATCTGTTATTGAACTCTGACCTAAGTTAGACACAAATATTGTTTCAGTGATGACTCTTTATCTCGCTGGTTTATGCCAAGCGATAAAAAAAAACATTTTATTTAGTAAATGAGGTGGACAGAAGACTTCATAAAGGTACTGGATGCTGCCGCTACCAACCGGTAATTCTGAAAATCATTGGGGAGTGCCTCAGATGGGATGGGAGTGCTTGTTTTGCAGTGGACTGTGGCTGAAAAGATGGTGATGAAAATTTTGTAAATAGTAAAGGCATGCCACGTGCTTACTATGGCGTTTTTGGTACAATATAACAGCTATTTGACTCTTTATAAAATCACGTTCCTCGCGTCTGTGGCAACCTACTTGTAATGCTTTAAGGGCTATATTTCACCGGGACACCATGGCAGCGCAACCAGTCGCCGGCTACCAACAAAATGTATACAGCTCTATAGAGAGTTACTCACTTGGTGTCCGTTTGGTTGCGCCAAGCTTCATACATTTTGTTGGTAGCGGCGACTGGTTGCGCCGCCATGGTGTCCCGGTGAAATATAGCCCTAATAGACTTTCAGTTTCGCCCTCCAACCACAAATAGGCTTATTCATTACCATCCTTGGATCGTAGATAGCAACAAGCAACAATAAGGTAACGGACGTCCGCGAGCGCTGAGATGAGTGCGCCGGCGCATGGATCCGGTATGGTACGACGTACGCGCACGCAATTGTAGAGTTACGGAAGAAGCATTATGACGGCAAAGAAAACCACATGGACTGATGAAATTCTGTGAACAAACATGAATTTTAGTACGAGCACATACACAACAAAAATCCTAATAATAATATGTTAAAGAAAGAAAGAAACATTTATTACAATGAACATCACTTAGTTAAGGAAAGGACAAAGAAGGTATACGGAAAAAAGACAGAAATAGCACATAAATATTATTATAATGTTACGTTTATGAGAAGCCTCTATTATAAAAGGAACTTAGTAAGTGGTATAATAAACACTTCCGTCTATTGTATACTTATATTTATACTGAACTCTAGAATTTCCTGTTGTATTGCTGTTTGCCATGAAATAACCAGTGTTTGGTAAATAATGTCACACAACTACTTTTTTGGCAGTTTTAAATGCTGTGTTCAGTAAGCAAAGCATATAAGGTTATAATTCACGTTTGCAAACACTTTGTTATTACTGGAATTTAACAATACAAAAAGAGGAAAAACAAAATTACATAATAATTTCGAATTGTTTTTTCAAAGAAAACAATAAAAGCAAAACTCCAACCTATTTTCTGCATACTTAAGTTTGTTTTTGTATAGATAACGAATGACGCTGCGCGCGCGCATAGAAAGCGTTTCACCACGCTCCACTGCCTGTTCAATGGTCTTAATAAATTGTTAGGACGCGAATATCTCACAGCTATCTATCCTCTAACATTATACAGACAGCACGTCAGACTGTACGTTTTTGTTGCAAAATCGCTCTTAATACAACTACATAAGAGCTTATAGTGTTTAGGTTGACGTGCCGTTCTGTACAATGACTCGTTTGCTAGTTTGTTAGGATTCTTGGACGAAAATAGTCTTTTTGATCAATATTTAAGTTTATTACCACTTAGTAATAAGAAGGTTATGGTATTTCTCGTTTTATAGAAATCTTTTGGACTATGGATTTTAAAATAGGTAGCTTAGGTAAGTAGTTTTATTACCAAAGATTTGAAAATAGGTTTTAACTATCATATAGAATCCTTCTCGAACAATAACTCTAAAATTCAATGATGCGACTTGGTTTGTCGACCAAGCTAAAAGTAGGCCAAGTCACTGGAAGGATCTTAAAATCAAAATGTCAGGTTTTTAGCACACTTCTTACCACTTAATAATACTGTTGTTATCTACAGCTGTTTTCTTTAAGTTTTTCATTTTAATTGAACAAAAACATCCGACAGTATTTACATCTAAATTATCTTGTTTTCTTCGACTTCAGCTTGCATAAAATAAAAACGCCAATAAAAATGCTTTTAAAACGAAGAAGGATTTTTACAGCAAAACATCATGTTAATCAAATTGAACACGCAAAAAAGAAATCGGAGTTACTTTGAATGCAAGATATCAAAGGAAAGTAATAAAAACATGACATTTCAGGATCGTATTACCAACTCGAGCATCTTAATAATGAGAATCAAGGTAAATTCGATGCAGTAGCTCCACATTGACTGATGTAGAGTATTTAATTGTAGAGCTTGGCTTAGTATTAATATTCACAAACACTGATTTGAATATTACGAAAATTACATAATTTGTCTTTAATTTAATTGGTTATACTCGTAGAAAGAACAAGGAGAGCCGACCCCAAATAATGTGAAAAGGGGTAGGGAAAAGAAGAAGACTCGTAGAATGGGCATTGACAATAATACTTTAAATGGCTTTAGTTAGGTATCTGTAAATTTTTCATAGACTTGGTATTGTAAGAGCAGTAATAATTAATAGTTCTTTAATGTCACATCGAATTATCGTTAAAACCACAACATGGTATACCCATTGGTAGGTGTATTATTTTTACTTAAAAAAAATGAGATAAGACCATATTGTAGTGAGCTCAATATTTTTCAATCTCTCTTTTATTTTTCAATTTACTGAGCCTACTTGGTCGGATTTTATTTACATTTCGAGCCTGTCCCCAAACAAATCGTGTGTACAACTTTTATAATCCAATTTATAATGATTTGGCAAGCGTTCCAGTAGAATCAAGGTTACGTTAAAGATACTAAAACTCGTTTAAGTTTGCAGTCGTGACTAATACTTTGGGATATTTTGTTCCAAAGAAATGTATTTGGTACAAAACAAATGGTAATTTAAACGGTAAAAGTCAAGGATGTAACGGATAAGCAAAAACAAATAATACTTGTTAGTACCTAAAATGCGCCTTTTGCGGAAAACAGGACAAAATGTTTGCTGTTTTAAGTAAGAAACGTGATCCTCATTTTGTTTCGAGTGAAAAAGGCATTTGGTATGTTATTGTTTAACATTCCTTACATTTTATTCACCGCAGTTATTTAACGTTTCTATGACAGTGCGAATCGAGCACTTTGGTGAAATTAGAACTAAAACTTTTTAAAATTGTTAGTAAATTAGTTTGTCGACACGATTCTTCGATGATAAAATATAGTTTGAAATAAAATAAGATAGTGTGAACTCTCCGTGACTTATCAATTTGTGGCTTATCGCTAAACATTGTGTTTTCATCATATTTGCAAAACGGAACCTTAACACAGAAACGTAAGGACTTTTACCGCTTATCGCAAATATTGAGAAATTCTTGGTACGAGTACCTACCTATTGACTCATGTCAATTTCCCGTAAAATATTTTTAAGTTACCTAAAATTAAATTTGTAAATATGTAGCTACTCTATTCCTATGACCTTAAAAGACATTGTTTATTTGAAATAGGTAAATGATGCAATTTTCCCAAATAAAGAAATAATTTTCATCAGTGTAAATATTTATTGTAAGTTTTATAACACGTTTATGGTACAACGTAAAGTGCTGGCCAAAGACAATGTCAATTTATCAAGTTCACCTTCAAAAAATCCAGACAAAAACAGGCCAGTACAAGTGGAGCAAAAAATTGTCGAGCCACGATCAACCTGGTGGAAACAAAAGAAGTAATTGCTCAGACCTTTCTTCCGCAAAGCGAGGCCAAACGTGACCAGAGCAAATTCCTCAAACTAAAATAGTTATCGACCAACATAAACAGATCTCCACTACTTCCAAAGAACAGTTGAGCTCCAGAGCATTTTACACTGGAAGCTGTAGGCATCCGCTTTACATAGATCCTTGATAGCAAACACTTGCATTCCGATATAGATCTCGGAGGTCTGGCGATGGATCTGGACCATGAAAATGATTCAATGGCATTAAATTGCCGATTTCAATGTCTATGACTTTGTCGGCCATTGAATAGCTGGCTTCAACCCATAATTTCAAATTATATGGATTAAATCACTTTCTAGGTAAGTGATGTACCAAAGATGCAAAATGCGGTCAACTGTATAGTTTATGGAAGATCAAATGATGTTCTAATTAATCATTTTGCGTTTGGACCTAGTTTCTTCTTTGCCTTATTAATTAACGTATTTAAACGAAAGTGGATTTTCGTTTTGAATATACATGTTTATAAGTTAACTTTTTAAAAATAATTTAAAGAGTTCCACACCATGTTCAAATGGAAAGTAGCCATTTATTCCTATTTCAACAAAAGTCTAAAGTATCTGTTGCACTTTTAACATTCTGATAGCTATTATTTTACCCACAAGCCTAATATTTTGTGGATACGATACATTTTCAGACTAAAATTACTTTCATAACGTATTTCAAAGTTCTATTTGCACCTATCCGACTGTGTCTAATTGCAAAACCTATAAACAATAGCTAAGCCCCAACATCCGCCGATTCTATTTCTGCCCGGGGACCGATGACGTCTATAAATGACCTGCCTACTTTCCCCTTTGGTTTAGAGCACTGGTTCCCAAAGTTGTCTGGGCTACGACTCATCTAATACAAGTTCCCAAACTTGGGACCCACGGTGGGTCACCCACCTATAGGAAATTTCGCCCGCTGCCCAGCGGTCGGATCGGTAGGGTGGTGTGTCGTTCTACATTCAGGGCCCACTCAATGTTCGCTCGCCACCCACCACTGGGTCACGGCCCATAGTTTTAGAAATCCTGGTTTAGAACATAATACTACCATTATAACTGCATTAGTTGGGCCCAGTCTAATGTTGCCTAGTTCTGGAAATTGTGGACATTTGCTTTTAACATTGGCACGGTGCTGTGTAGGGAAATGCTCTTAAAGTATGGTTATTGGCGGAGATCCTGTTTGGTGCATGTTCGGTATATCGTTAAAGCATTTGATTTATAGGATATCTAGTCCTAGAGAATATACCTAGTGTTATTTTATTTATAACTTTGTTGGTATATCGTTTTCCATATTAAGGACATCATATTTACTTACATTATCTAATTATGTATAAATTGCTTGGTATACTAAGTATATTCCAACTATGATAGAGTCAAAAATATACTTAGATCATTAACCTACTTCATGCACCTACGAATTTACAATAGAAGTGAAAGAAGAAAGGCAAGACAAATCTTAAAATTATTTGCCAATTTATAGAACAAAACAGAGAATTGTATGGCAAATTACAGAAACATGTAATCAAATTATTACAGCTGTTCAATTATCGATAGCCATATCTGTTCTCATTTACCCTCTAGTATCCCGCTGACCGCTATCTTTATGACATTATCCCTTGTGACCAGATATAAGCCGATCGCAACAAAGTGCATACGGGCTGCGTTTGCGAAACGTTTCGTGCAAAAATCACGATTCTGACATTTGGTATATCGTTTCGGGCGGAATGGAGCGTGGCATTTCGGCGCGCGCGCATACCTCGAGCATTGCTTTGACACAACTATTTAACTATTGCACATGAAACAAACTGCACTTTAAGATTAGACTGTTAGAGTTCAAATAATTTTTCATTGGATGTTGTCGAGTCTGGTTTGCACTCACGATGCCTTATTCTGATTCTTATGAGCTAAGGCTTAAGTGGAGCCGATGCGTAGGAGTCTAAAAGTATGCATCGTATGCGATAGACCCAGATGGACCCTTCTAATGTCCTTGGAGTGCGTGTACAGTCAGTCAAATAGTTCGTGACGTCCATAATAGAAAATAAGTTCGAAACACGTCTTTGAGGGTTTGAATAAGGTTGTGTCATCAACTTTTTGACCACTTTGGGTGTCACGAACTGTTTGGCCCTGACTGTACCGATGTTTGAACTGTATCAGAGTATGCGAGTACTTACGATCGTACATAAGGTAAACACTGTTGCACTTTATGTGGTTATATTATGTGTTATTTTGCAATAAATGTATGTTGATGTGTTCTCGACTGTACTAAGAAAGGTTTAAATGACCGTATATTGTGATGCTATTGACTTTTGCAAGCGTGATAGAGTCATTTTAGTTAGGGTTGGTACAGACGATGACGATGCAGTGTGACGAGAATCGAATCAAAATATGAATCGATTTGAATCGCAACTTTTATAACTACTTATTGTGACAATTGGACAATGATTCGTTTTAGATTACATTTCGATCCGCTAAAGTCACCATTATTCTATATTTTATCGCTTATTTAGCAATGTAGAGAAGCGATCGAAGATTTATTTTGAAAAAAGCTAGACATAGGCTCCAACTATACCATTCCTAAGGCAATACAGAACAAATGCTGAAACATAAATAACAGCTAATTTTATCACTCAATCTAGCATTCGTAAATGGCTTAATTTGGTATTAAACTAGTTTGAGCTATTTCCTTATCTAAAATCTATCTTAGTTCTATCTACTTTTGGATTCGAACCTTTAAATGTCGACTACCCAGTGGGCTCAGATAAATCTAGTGCTTGGAGAGAACTGATACAAATGTTTCAACACAGTGTAAGTATCACAGGCGTATTTAACAAATGTCAATCTAAATTTATAAATTAATAGCTTTCCGCCCGCGGCTTCGTCCGCGTGAAAATTTGTCTGTGACAGAAAATCTTTATCACGCGCGTCCCTGTCTCAAAAACCAGGATAAAACTATCCTATGTCCTTTCTCGGGACTCAAACTATCTCTATATTTAAACAAAATAGGTTCAGTTGTTTAGGCGTGAAAGCCACACAGACAGAGTTACTCTCGCATTTATAATATTAGTATAGATTTTGCCTTTAATAAATCTTAATGTCTTGACTAGTAGATAATTATTTTGTAGGAACAAGCTAAATCAGAATAAGTAGATTATAAATTATTATATGTAATTATAATACCCATGTGATGTTAATTTTGTTGCATAAACTTATGTGACGGGTAGGTAATATTAGTATTTACATTAAATTTCTATTAAATCAATGCGTGCGTGTCTGAAAACCAAACAATTAACCAATTTCATCTTTTACTTTCACATTTCTAATGAAAATGAGAAATAAAAAGATTTATCTTTTATTTGCTTAATTGGTTACACGTTCGTTGATCTTTTTAAATTAATTGTATCCTCTTTCTTTTCTTAACAATATCGTTAAAGTTCAAGAATGTATGGTATAAATCAAGCCATGCATTTTATGGCCTAATACATTTATAAATTACAATAAATTAAGTCGTGAAGGAGTTATAGTCCATTTGAAACAAAAGAATAACGCATGACTGTATTAGAGACGAGGTCAGTGTCACACTGCAATAATTTGTTAAAAGTTAAGATATTGTACTCATTCATAAAATGAAACATAAGGCTGAAGCCAAACGAGCGTTTTCGACGCGTTTTTTGAGTCCACACAAAAATTCTGTAGAAACTTCAGAATGACGCAAAATATATTGGAACTTGAACGTTTATTACGCTAAGGAAATTGCGCTCGTTTGTCGTCAGCCTAAGTGGTGCTGTGCTAACCCGATTCAGGATTAGGCTCAAGTTAGGTAAGAACTCATACTTGTAGGTTTTCTAAGCTGGTAAGTGTATAATTTATAACTATTCGATATAATTTAAGTATTTGATAAGACTATCTGACATTATTTCCTTATATTTTCAAAGCGAATATTCGTAATTCTGAACCGTGTCATCGTGAAAATGTTTACGTGCTTGCATTGATAAGTTCATGGTGATATTAATATACGCGTTACCGAATGCATTTTCGTAACTAGGTACTTGATATTTTATTATCATTTTTAATTGAAAGTTGATATTTTGCCTAAAGAATGTCAAAACCACTACCAGCCATCAGAATTCTTGCCCTTAACACTACTTTACACCTAGGATGAACGTTGGATTAAAATGACATTTCCATACTAAATGACAATATAAGCCAGAGTTCAACTAGGGTGTAACTTTTATTAATAAGGGGGTAAGAGCCTACTGTCATTTACCTCAATTTGACAAACAGATTGTTAAGGCCATTACATTTGCATTCGAACCAATATCAATTAGACTAATGAGAACAAAGCGGCACTACAAAGGTTACTCTCACTTTTGTTTTGCAACTTTTAGCCGGTAGCGCATTTTCTTACATAACTTTTCAATTCCTATCATTGGAGGTCCGAAAATAGGGGCAATGTAGGCAAAAAAGACCTACTAAATATTTTTGATAGCTTATGTTTACTTAATGTAGATAAAATAATTTTGTTCACATTCCCCTACAGTAGAAGCTTGCCACAGGAGGAAAATAATTTAAGATATAAATTGAATTTGACATTGAATACACTGACATATAATCAATGCAAATTCCATGTAATTGACATTAACAATTATTTAAAAAATAAATGTTTATTGACAATAGATAAATATAATTATCTAAATAAATATTGTAAAAGACGAATAGCGAATTCGCTATCATATTTTATTAAATATTTAGCCATTAATTTGGCTAGCCAAACTGCTTTTATTGAGCAGAACATGGATGTTCGACCCTTGGAATCTGTTCCAAATCATAATTTAAATTACATCGTAAGACAATAGAGGATAACTCTGGCATACAAAATTCGGGTACAAAGAAATTTAACGGTTTTAATTTAGTGCATCAAAATGTACAAGGCTTCTCCGGCAAAGACTTGGAAATTGAGTTATTTATCCAAGAATTGAATATTCATGTCTTATGTTTAACGGAACATTGGCTCAGGCAATATGAACTAATGCTGAGCATTAATAATTATAAGCTTATTAGTTCATTCACTAGAGAGTTAGCTATTCGTGGAGGGTCACTAATATTAATCAATGATAAATTAAAATGTAAAGAGCGTAAAGATATTGTATCTCTCTCTGTTGAGCGAACTATTGAGCTGTCATGTGCAGAACTGGACGACTATGTTATTGTATGTGTATATAGACCCCCATCTAGTAACTATGAATTATTTGAAACCACAATGGAAGAGGTACTTAGAAGAGTGTGTAATAGTTCAAAGAAAGTAGTTGTATGTGGAGACTTTAATATTAATATAATAGAAGATTCCTCTCTTTCAATACGGTTTTTAAATTTATTCAAATCTTTTAACTTGTTAAATCTTTTCTCTGAACCAACTAGGGTGACTCCAACATCAGCTACTTGCTTAGACAATATATTCTGTAACTGCTTAGTGCTAGAGAAATCAATAATAAATTTTGTTAATTCTGATCATTGCGGTCAAATAGTGTCATTTCAACACCATTTTGTGATGAGAATGTCTCCAACTTCCTCATTGGCCCTAGAGCAATTCCAAGTATACCATCAATAAAAGCCTAATTAGAGTCATCAAACCTCTCAGTCATTCAATTAGAGCCATTAGAACTTCATAACTATGAGTTGTTTTCTATGTGTAAGCTGAGGACACGTGTCTCCAGCTGACACATCTGTATCTTCGTAAATATTTATGCTACGATAATGTATTATACCTCAAAAATTACAGTCGAATCCAAATAGTAGGCTTTCCACTTTTCAAGACTTTAGCTCAAATACTGTTAAAACCACGATCAAAAAACTATGTGCGAGCTGGAGTACCGTGTCTCCAGCTTACACATCTGTATCTTCGTAAATATTTAAGCTACATCAATGTTTTATATCTCATAAATTAAAGTCGAATAAAAAAACCCGACTTCAATTCTTTCAAAGCTTTATTTCGAACCGTTTTCGAACTACGAACCGATACGTATGTGTAAGCTGGTGACACGTAACACACGGTGGATTATTAAAACCGTATAAGTTAGAGTTGCGTTTTAAAGATCAAATAATTCGTTATAATTGAAGTACACACGAGACATAATTTCAAATCTCTAGGCCTCTTAGTTTCAGAATTAAAAGCCAAAAACTATTTTCCCGCCAAATAATTCAAATAATATGGGTCGACTGCGACGTTGCCGTTCCGTGCGTCCACTAGAGCAGTCAAATTTGAACCTAAAAACTAGTACTGTTTGAATCATTTTTATTTGTAGTTTAAATCATTTAATTTCGATTATAAGAATTTTAGACTAGGAGCCGGCTGATTTCTGTATTGAGTACTTAATAACCTATATTTTATTAATAAGAAAAAGCTAGGTAAAACAAAATTATATTTTAATATACAAGTATAATAACGAACTTGTTTCCAAAGACTCAAATATTTGTGGCGTTTCTAAACGCAACCACTTTAATTTTTATTTAAATACCGTGAAGTCCCACGATTCTGCCACGTCAAGTGGCAAAAATGGGCAACAACTATACAGGGTGGAAACGTTAAGTGATCTCACTCGATTATTTCTTAACTATACAAGATATTAAGATATTATTAGAGTAATCAGTTTTACGATTATTGTAGTTTTTAAAATAATGTGACTTTACCAAATGTATGGAAGCTGGAAACATTGAAGTTTCGGATAGATCCAGTTTATTCTGTAACCTATTATTAATACCGTTTGATAGAGCTCATGAAGCACTTTCAGGATCAATAACTAGTTTATTGATATCTTGTATAGTTTAGAAATAATCGAGTGAGATCACTTATCATTTCCACCCTGTATTTTGCTCTATGGTTACAAACAGAATTTGCATGACATTGACAGATATGTCAAAATCCACCAATCACGCAGCATTTGGACCTCGCGTCTACGTATTGCCATCTGGCGGATTTTCCAATCGCGAAAGCCCTCATTGAATTCTTCTTCTTTTGTTGAAAAAAAAAAAATTAACAACATTAACATCACAAATCACAATCACTACTAAGACATCACAAAATAGACGAAACACAGCATTTGCACAGAATTGGCCGTAAGGATCTATATCCATAGCCGTAAAACTTGTATTAAAAAAAAAGATGACAGTTGACTGCAATATTGAGAAACAGTCAGTGTTGCCAGAAGGTTACTTTTGTAACCTTTTAGCTGATTTTTGAACTGCTTTGGTTTACTTTTAGGTTACACTAATGAAAAGGTTACTTTTAGGTGATTTAGTTAGTAAAATATGATTTATCTGTGGTAATTAAATAGATTAATTAGATTTACGAATCTCTGATGGATGAGTGATACCCGACCCGAGGTTTCCGCCAACTGGGACCGCAATCAACTAGGACCGCGGTCCCAATCGCCAGATCAGTAAAAATTAAATACTTTTCTGGGACCATTCATAAAGGACAATGACCAAAAATGTATGGAGTGTGGTCCAAATGTCAACCACCACCTATGTAGTAAAATAGTCTACTAAATACTGATTCATTATAACCAAACCGCAATCAAAAATAGGCTGTCAGTAAAAAGTTATGACTGAATGAAAAGTCATGTTTTTACCTTTTCATCTGAAAATTAATGTTCTTGATATCATTCTATCCATCGCACATTTCGGATTAATCTATGCATATTATGTCATGTCGCTTAGTGTGCCGTGTTAGATTCTCGCTAAAAGAAAAAAAACTGAGAAGAAAGACAACAATATTGGAATTATGGTCGGGTGGTCGCTGCTCCGCCCCTATTGGTTGTAGGGTGATGTTATATAACCTAAAACCATCCTTGATAAATGGGCTATCCATAACAAAAAGAATTTTTCAAATCGGACCAGTAGTTCCTGAGATTAGCGCGTAAACTACTACAATTTTTCATACAGTCATAACTTTTTACTGACAGTTTATTTATTTTTCGTCCTATACTGAAAGTTAATCTCTATTTAATGGACCATAAGCCAATATAGGTCTCATTAGTGGTGGACATTTGGACCACTTTTGGTCATTGTCCTTTTAGTACGATACCGATTTTGGCTTGAATAATATATTTTTTTAAGTTATCTATGAGTGAACCTAGTCGCTGGAAGAAAAATATTTAATTTTTATCGATCCAGCGACTGGGACCACTGTCCCAGTTAATTGCGGTCCCAGTAGCCGGAATCTACGGCCCGATCGCGAACGTCTTCGCTTTCGCTTCGCGAAGCCCACACTCGGCCTCGTCGGCACGCGCACCGACGATCGCCAAACGGCTAGAGTACCTTCTGTACTCGCCACTCTGCCCGGTGAAGCTGGAAAAGCTCCTCCAGCTACCAGCGACCTCCCCGACCCGACCGTGGATCACCAGTATTCTACTACACAGTAAAGTATAGGGTAAGGTGGGGCACAATGTTACACGGGGTACAATGTTACAATGCATATTTCTCCGTCCCTTTCTATTAGTTGTATGATGTTCAGCGGCTCAGTTCAGCAGCTCTAATGAGCTTGACAAACGTGTATACCAACATCATACAACTAATAGAAAGGGACGGAGAAATATGCATTGTAACATTGTACCCCGTGTAACATTGTGCCCCACCTTACCCTACCTAGGTTATTAAAAGTTGATCGATCTGTGATAAATAATTTACCTGATTAATTAGTTTTATGAAGTAGGAATTTTATTTCATTAGTGATACCCGACAAGAACGTAGATCATCGGATTTCTAGTAAAGTGTATCTACCTTAATTATTAAAAATGTTAATTGATTTAAACTACAAATAAAAATGATTCAAACAGTACTAGTTTTTAGGTTCAAATTCGACTGCTCTAGTGGACGCACGGAACGGCAACGTCGCAGTCGACCCATATTATTTGAATTATTTGGCGGGAAAATAGTTTTTGGCTTTTAATTCTGAAACTAAGAGGCCTAGAGATTTGAAATTATGTCTCGTGTGTACTTCAATTATAACGAATTATTTGATCTTTAAAACGCAACTCTAACTTATACGGTTTTAATAATCCACCGTGTGTTACGTGTCACCAGCTTACACATACGTATCGGTTCGTAGTTCGAAAACGGTTCGAAATAAAGCTTTGAAAGAATTGAAGTCGGGTTTTTTTATTCGACTTTAATTTATGAGATATAAAACATTGATGTAGCTTAAATATTTACGAAGATACAGATGTGTAAGCTGGAGACACGGTACTCCAGCTCGCACATAGTTTTTTGATCGTGGTTTTAACAGTATTTGAGCTAAAGTCTTGAAAAGTGGAAAGCCTACTATTTGGATTCGACTGTAATTTTTGAGGTATAATACATTATCGTAGCATAAATATTTACGAAGATACAGATGTGTCAGCTGGAGACACGTGTCCTCAGCTTACACATAGAAAACAACTCATAGTTATGAAGTTCTAATGGCTCTAATTGAATGACTGAGAGGTTTGATGACTCTAATTAGGCTTTTATTGATGGTATACTTGGAATTGCTCTAGGGCCAATGAGGAAGTTGGAGACATTCTCATATTTTGTGCCATCAAGCAAGGAAATAGAATATAGACCAGTCACTGCATCCCAGAAAGACAAATTTAAATCTCAAATATCTAATAAGGTCCCACTTTTGCATTATTTTAACTGTAGTATAAATATTTTATATGAGCAATTATTTGAATTAATTAAAAATGAGTTCAATAAAACTTTTCCTAAGAAAACAATTATTATTAAAAACAATAAAACTAAATTCAGTGACTGGGCTACAGTAGGTATTTATATTAGTAGGAAAAAAATGTTTGAATTATATGGTAGAAAAGCCTATAGTAGCGACCCGGACTTTATAGAATATGTAAAAAAATACTCAAAAGTTTTTAAACAAGTTTGTACTATGGCAAAATCTATTTACATACGTGACAAAATTAAAAACTCTGGCAACAAAATTAAAGCTACTTGGAATTGTATTAATAAAGAAACTTGTAGAATTATATCTCGGGATGACACATTCGCATTAAAAATTGATAATAAGTATATTAAATGCAATGATAAGGTAGCAAACGCATTCGAAGGTTACTTCTCAAATGTACCAATCATAACAACAAGCAATCTTAATTCATGTTCATATCAGGCAATGTCTCTTCTCGAGGGTTGTGTTGATGTTTGCAATAGCCCATTAAAATTTAGACAAATAGACCCCATAGTTATTATAAAAACTTTCAAAGAACTAAATATAAAAAAGACAGAGGATATATGGGGCATATCAACAGACATAATAAAACCCATCATTCCTCTTATAGCTCCCCATTTAGCTCATATCTTTAATGAATGTATTAACGAAGGTCAGTTCCCTACCCTGATGAAACATAGTAAAATCATACCATTATTTAAAGCAGGAGACAAAAGTGACCCATCCAACTTTAGACCTATATCGATACTACCTGCGCTCAGTAAAATATTTGAAAAAATTATTTTCAATCAACTACTGTCTCATTTTAACTTAAATAAACTGTTTCATGAAAAACAATATGGGTTCACAAAAGGGAAAAGTACGACCGATGCAGGGGTTGCTCTTATCAAACACATTTTCGATGCTTGGCAGGAGAAAAAGGATGCTATTGGTGTATTTTGTGACTTATCGAAGGCGTTTGACTGTGTTGATCATCAAACTCTGTTATTTAAGCTAGAACATTATGGCGTATCAGGCAAGGCCTTAAGCCTATTACACTCTTACCTCTCAGACAGATTACAAAAAGTAAATATTCACGGAACTAACTCTTCGGGCGCCCCCCTAAAAATGGGAGTGCCCCAAGGCTCAATACTGGGACCATTGCTCTTTCTGATTTATATAAATGATCTACCTTTTTATTCAAAGGACCTTTGTGAGATAGTATTATTTGCTGATGACACTTCTTTAATTTTTAAAACTGACAGGCGTCAGGAAATATTTGACGACGTGAATAATGCTCTTTCCAAAGTATTAGACTGGTTTACAACTAATAATTTGCTATTAAACGCAAAAAAAACTAAATGTTTAAAATTCACTATGCCTAATGTCAAACAAGTTAATACTAATATTACAGTAAATAATGAACGCATTGAACTGATAAACTCTACTGTCTTTCTAGGTATTACCCTAGACTGTAAATTACAATGGGGCCCCCATATTGCTGCCTTGGCGGGAAGACTTAGTTCAGCTGCCTTTGCGGTGAGAAAGATCAGAAACTTGACTGATGTTGAAACAGCAAGGCTTGTATATTTTAGTTATTTTCATAGTATTATGTCTTATGGTCTTTTACTGTGGGGCTCAGCAGCAGACATAGAATCAATTTTCATTTTACAGAAAAGAGCTGTTCGGGCAATATACGGTCTTAAACCACGTGACTCGCTTAGAGAAGTTTTTAAAGAAATCAATATATTGACTGTGGCTTCGCAATACATATTTGATAACATTATGTATGTCCGTAAACATATACATTTATTTACTAAGAAAAGTGACGTCCACTCATTTAACACGAGACATAAGAATAAACTTGCTGTTCCATCATTTAGGTTGCATAAGATAGGTAATTCATTCTTGGGGAAATGTATTACCATATTTAACAAAATACCACACAACCTTGTCGAATTGCCAATAAACAAATTTAAGATACATATAAAAAATACCCTTATGTCCAAAGGGTACTACAAGGTTCGAGACTATATTGATGACAAGGATGCGTGGTCAGTTCAGTCTGCACATATTTGATGTACTTAAATTTGACTATTCTTACCGTTAGATAATTCCTGGCAATAAGTGGTGACTGAGTTTGTTCCGGCGTTTCTTCTCAGCACTTGCCATATGTTTGTCTCGAAGCGCTGGTAGGGCCCAAAAGATAAGGAGACATGTAAAGTGCCCCATAAGGGCTACCTTTTCTTTTTTTATTATTTTCTATTGACGTTCATAAGTGCCACTTGTGGTCTAAACTGAATAAATATTTTTTGATTTTGATTTGATTTTGATTGAATATTTCTCATACAATTTGATACCATAATGGTCATTCTTCATAAAAAATTTAAAACCTACATATTTAAAAACATAATCATTGATATTCATAATATCACTAATCATACACTTAGTTTTTACTAATATTTGTTTTCATATATTTTTCTATACTAATGATCGAAACTCATAAATTATGAGTCATAATCATTCGAATAAATAACTATAATATTCATAAATGTGATGTATCCTAATATATGTTTTCATAAATTTATTACTCATAAGTGTATTTATCCATATTATTGAAAATCATGATGTCTATATTCGTATTAAATCGTATTTTAACTTTAAATTAATTTGAAATGGTCCAAAACAGGCAATATTTTGTGCCACAAAACTAACGTGACAGAAACGAATCGCTGCAAAACCGACTCCACGTAGTCTTGTCTGGCCTATCCCTAGAGTGTAATTTAAAAGCCGGAGGCGCGGAGGGAGGGCAACCCTCGCCCGCTGTAACGAGGCTCAGGCACCCGGGTGAGCTGGAGCGGCTGAGGCTGGTCGCCGAGGCGCCGAAGGCGCCGATGGCGGTCCAAAAAGCCGAAGCTGCGGAAGCAAGCGTGGGTGCCTGAGCCTCGTTACGCAAGGGCGGAAGGGCTGCACATCCCGCAGCGCCGGAGACGAGGAGATACCAATGCATGCAGCTTGCTTTCATGCTGCATGCTCCGCATGCTTATCTACTCTATTAAATTATATATGATTTTTTTAAAGATACGAGTATGTCTGTTATAAAGTAAATTATTCTGAACAACAACATTATGAGTTGAAGTATGTTCTTAGTAACAACATTATTAATTAAAACAATATGATCAATGAATGTTATGAAGAAAAAAGATCTGAAAATAAAAATTATGTATTTTAAATGGTTCTTGGTAGTAACAGTATTGATAAAAAAATTATGATTACTAACTGTTATGAGCTCCGATGGTAGTAATAAAAATGTATGAATAAAAAAAGTATGAAAAATAAAATTATGAAGAGAGATTATTATGAACACAAATCGGTAGTAAGACAAAGAATAGGATTTAGAATTTTATGTGAGCCAATATAGAACCCTTTTAGCCATTTAACAGCTATACTGTAGCTTGGCAACGCAAGCACCTTCCGTAGCACGCGGTTTTCTACTTTATCACATACAGATAATGTTGAAAGTGCAATGCAGGTTATTGTACCGCAAAAAAGGTCAATTTTAGTTGTAGAGCGATATATGTTAAAAGTGAATTATTAAGAGCAGTTAAAGTATGCTTTAGGTTTCGTTAAGCAATACCTGTGTCAAAGTCTATTGTCATAGCAAAATAATTGTGGCATTATATGCGAAATGACGAAGTAATTATTTTGATAACTTCGCTTTAGCACTTTATGTTTCATTGTTGGCCTGTTATAGCTTTATTAAGTTCTCATATAAATGCAAATAATGCAAATAGATGTAAGAAGCATAAGTAAAATAAAGAACAAAATTTGATGTAAAGGTCTTATAACTCTATAAAAAAGAAAAAACTTAAGTTACATATTAAAAAACTCCCCACCCACAACTAATATAAGAAACATGTCTTGGCTTTAAGTTAATTAAAGTAAATACGAGTAGTTAAATGTATGAAATGCGACCTGTAATTTACATTACCTACACAAAATGCCTACATTGCCTAGCTCTCCTTATCTATGATACTTGTACTATCCCTTAAATGAATATTTTACATTTCACTGCAATAATTGTTACTTGCAGTATGAATTATGTACTGGTTTTGAAGGCTCCGCGTACTTGTAATGATAACATGACATTGCTAGCTGTCACTTTGACTTGTCGAAAGTTTATTTATATCTTAGTTTCTGTTCCCTGCTGTATTTATTACCATTTTGATTTAAATGGTAATGGTCATAATAATTGGTTTCTCGTTACAAACATTATTTGTAATAATGAAGTTTCCTATTGTAAATTATCAGTCATGGCTACATTATGTATTGACAGAATTGGGTTCGTATTAATAACGTTTCAAAGGTCATTTTGTGTTTAATGTTTCCGTTTAATTTGACTGTTAATTCCAGTAGCAAGCAATTATGAGATTAGCCTTTAAGCATAATGCATTGTCTTAATTGGACAATTTATCTTTGAACAATGCGGTCAGTTTTTTTTAATAGAAGATGTGGACAAAATAGTGTAAAGGTCACAGAATGGTAACACATACGTCGGTACAACAGGTACGTTTTTTTAACACCATCGTAAAACTTCATGTTGTAGATAATGCAAAAAACACTGCCGCCTAACAAAATGTTTTTGTCAAATTACCTATTTTTAAACTTTGGTTGGCTTTGTTTGGTAAGTAGGTACTTTAATATAATAAATAATAAAATCCTTTATTTAACCAAGGTACTTGTATTGTAACAAAATAAATCATGAGACTATTTTTAGAGAAACTAGGCTGTCACTCCATTTCCAATCATGCCGCTAGAAAGCCTTTTCAGTAATGTCATTGAAAACTGCGCTTAAAGAAGCCTTTGTGTTCAAATGTAGCTCAAGTTGAACAGTAAGCTCATAATCAATAACTGGCGAAAACATGAAACCACTATCGCAATGTGATTGTGTGATAGTAAACAGCATTATAACTAGTAAGCGCACTTATTGTTAGGTTTTCAGCTGGATATTCTGTTAAAATAATTTTAAATTATTGAATAAAAAATGATAAATTCAACCCGGAAGAATTACTCTCCTCCATAATTTAATAAGAAATAGTTTCTAGTTTTCATTTCAAAAAGCAAATTAATATAAATCACTCCATTCAGCCAACGGCATCGAGTTGAACCCATTGCCGCCCACAGCTTAACCAAAAGTCGTGACTGTAAACTAGAGATGAAACGGATATCCGGTAACTATCCGGTAGGCCGGATATCCGGCCTTAATTTACTATCCGGCCGGATACCGGATAGTAACTCACTATCCGGCCGGATACCGGATATTAAAAAACTACGACATTATCCTATTAATAAAATGAAATATATTAATCTTTGACGTAAATATCAATAAAATGGCTTATAATAATGACGGCTTTTATTAAAAGTCCATAAAGTTACAAAAAAGACATATTCAGGCCTTTCAAAAAATTAATTTTTTTTTCAGGGCTAATCACTAATGACGAATACATAAATAGTAAACATCCGTTAATGTCGAAATATTGCCAAATAAAAAGGCGATCTTTTTTTCACTGATGGTCTGGTGACAATATTTTATGATGCATGCAGTTCAGTCAGATTACGCAGCAAGTAAGCTAATTACATTTTCGCTATTCAATCACAACACTCACTATAGCAACCGAAATCACCTGAATTGATCTACCCCCTAGACAAGTGGCAAAATCGGACATTTTATTCAGACGGATTCGATTTTCGAAATGTGTGACTAATCTAGTCTACTAATAGACCCACTGATCGCGTTCGAAGCACCTGTGCGGCGGTAAACTCATCACGACATGCAACGAGACAATGTGCCAACTATCCGGCCGCCGGATATCCGGCTATCCGGCCTAGCAGCTGGCCGGATATCCGGTATCCGGTATCCGGCCAAACAACTATCCGTTTCATCTCTACTGTAAACCAATGAACTGGCTCTTCCCATCACTCTGTGTCACCGCGGAAACACCCAAAGTCACGATCCACAAAAAACGCTCATTGTGGGAAACGGAGGCGAAAAACAAAAGTGTCTAAGTCTAAGATGAAAGTGCGATTTTTTTAAACCGCTCCCAGACCTTCACAATGGGACGTTTGTAAACGAGATTATAACTCGTAATACTGAGAAAGTGTTGCGCCATCGGCTCAGTCGAGTTAAATAATTTGAGATGACGCGCTGTAATTAATTATGTGGGCTTTCGTTTTCGGTGTTATGCGCGAGAGTGCACGAGTGATTAGTCCGCGACGTCTGACATAAACGCGGGTAGGGATGTGCGGAATTGCGCTTTTTGTCGATATATCGCAGCTTTGGAGGTGTTTAGAAATACACTCACCCAAAAGGGTACTGTTTCGTTCGATCGTTCGTTTAAGCTGAATGACGTCCACTGCTGGAAAAAGGCCTCCTCCAAGGAGGACTGTTTATAAGTTGCCAATTTATTTGACAATTATTCAAAAGGCCAATGTGATAATTGGTAAATTAATGCTAGTTTTCATTTTTTAATAGTATTATAATTCTGATGTAGGTTAGGTTATGTAGCTGCAGCGTTTGTGAAATTAAGAGTTAAATTAATTAAATTAAGAGTCAAAGTTTGCATCTTATTCGAAGCAAAAAAGAAATACAAATGAGAAACTATATTTTTTAAATATTGCAGTCATTGTAAAACGTATGAATGCATAAAAGCTTGTAGAAATAGACCCAGATATCGATATAAATAGCACATCACTAGTCGGCTTATGTAATCCCGCTAGAAGTTGGTGTTTAACAGAGGAGTAATAATAGAGCAGGAACGTTCTGTCTGAATGCGAAGGCTTTGAAACGCACGTCAGACATTGTTAGGCGTAAATAGTGTGAAAGGCGGTATTTACAATGTTCGTTATACATAGTTTTAAAGACCATTTCAATTTTAATGTAAAGTCAAGTTATATTTTCAAATTTCAATATTGTATTAAGGAAAAAAAAAACTCTTTGAGTGAAAACTCAATACCTACGCGTTGTCGTAACTGTGCCTAGGCGCAGACCACCGACTTTTAGTTAACCGATAGTTGGACCCGATTCTAATTTGTATAAAGAATCGGCCGATACCAAATCGGCGTAATGTGCACACTTTCATACATCTCCATACTGATTAACAGCCCGACCCAACTATTGGCCAACTAAAAGTTGGTAGTCTGCGCCTAGGCTAAAACATTCTTATAGCGATAATCGTGTTATGGTTCTTATGAAAACGCTCACAAAGCGTTTTAGCAATCACAGAAAGATTTACATAGAGAAAATCGTAGCGTTGCAGCTATCGTGCTATGCTACAGTCCATGTTTTCTGGTTATCTCTTAAAGTAAAAAAAAGAAAAAGATAAGAAGTATTTTCTGGCTCTTAAATTCTACAGATGGTATGTATTCCAAGTTTCTATTCTAATGAGAAATGGCGCTACAGTAATATTTTCACCGGCGAGTACATCCATTTAGATTTATAGGGCTATAACTGCTAAATAAACTTGCGAGAGTGCCAGAAGAAAGCTGAAAACGTATTTTATCTAATGCACAGTTTCGAAATAGCTAAATAATGTTTTATACTAAGACTAGCCGCCCGCGACTTCGTACGCGTGGATCCCGTTTTACCCCCTTAGAGGTGGAGTTTCGTAAAATCCTTTCTTAGCGGATGCCTACGTCATAACATCTACCTGCTTGCCAAATTTCAGCCCGATCCGTCCAGTGGTTTGGGCTGTGCGTTGATAGATCAGTCACCTTTGAGTTTTATATTTATAGATAGATTTAGATATAATAATATGTACAGCTAGGTATCTGACACTACGTTTTCATTGCAAAATATGTAGTATTTATTACAACAGTTTAAGACGCTATAGTAGAGCCTGAGGTGCTGTTATCTGTACTTGGAGAGATTTCGAAAACTACTGACCTATTTAATATGATTATGCATTTTTGATGTTATGTGTCATGATAGAGATTTAAGTAGCTGTTTGTAAGTGTTTGCAGGAAGTAATAAGTTGCTGCTGCTGCTGTAGAATTATTAAAATATCCACCTGTTATTGTGAGAGTGCATATGAGTGAGTATGCACAGTGCATGGCATGCAAGTGTTGTGTTGATTCCTCAGTAGCGCCAATTCACTTATGTAAAAAACTTATGAAAATATATTTTGGAGTTCGTTTCTTTTAACTCCGTCCAAAGCTGTAAAAGTAAATTCTGGTTTATTTTGCAATACAACAACTTCATTAACAGTCTTCAAGGCACGCACATCAAATTGCTATTGACTTTCCACCATGGAATCTTCGGCACGTGTGAGATGGCCAATCATTCGCATTGATACCATTCTCTGAAGCTGAATTTTCAAGATGTTTGTTTTTATCGCTTTCGATGTAAAAATAGTGATTCATTTGTGCTACTTTAGTTTCAAGATCAACTTTCGGTATTTATGTATTTTTTACTTATTTTGTAAAAGATTTACGTCATGCGCAATAAATACTTTGTATCTTCGAAAAAATATAGAAAGACCGGCAAATTAAACATTCTATAAGAATAAATTTACTGAATTTAAAGTTCAGTGCTTGCTTAAGGTTCGAAATAATTTAATTGAATAAAATTAATTTTAAGCGCTAGCGAATTCTCGAAACTTAAATGATTAGAAACAAACTTCTAGAATCTATTTAGAATATCTGAATAATAAATAAACCTATTGTTTTAAGGCTGAGTTGCACCATCTAACTTTGACGATAACTGGTGTTTTTTGTATGGAGTTTGACATATTTTTGACGTTTGTTAAAGATAAACTAAGATGGTGCAACCCAGCCTAAGAATTTTACAATACAAGTCAGAATTTCCCAGCTCTATGTTAGTAAGTAACGTCATATAACGTTAACTTATGAAATAATATATGTTTTCTGACACCGAACTTTGACCCATACTATCTACGTTAAATCGCGTTACTTACTCCATTATCTCACCTGTAATACCTAACTGTATACAGTGCGTCACTCTACGTACAAAAAATAACCAACAAAATGGTCATTTTCGATGTCACCGTACAGTTACCTGTACTTATCTTAATATTGCTCGTTAGTGCGGTAATTACTCGTAATCTGGCCACTGTGTCAACACATGGCCGGGGAAAGCACGTCACTGTCAGATATAAAATTTAATAGTGTCGTTGAGTTAAGGATGCGATTTTAAGTGGGACGAGGGCTTGAAAAAGAGAACATTGGACTGAACCTTAGTGACTTAAGCGAATTGATACTTGATATTACTTGTTGCTAGGTTTTACGGCTTTACCCACGTGAATTCTGGTCTGTATAAAATACTTTAGTCCACTATAGTGGAAGAGGCTCATAGTCCAGCAGTGGACTGTAAAGGGCTGTTGATGATGATGATGATAAAATACTTTATCGTGTGTTTGTCCCTCTTCTAAAAGCTGGTTAAAAACTTAACGCTTATAAGAGGGTTAAATCTATCTCTTTATCATATTCATAGAAACAGTTCAGTGATTTTTTAACGCTATTGAATTATATTTTCGGTCTCATTGAAACAATATTTTAGTTGAAAATAATTAAACGTTTGAATCTATTAAAACACACTTGTCAATTACAATGCTAACTAGCCGCTTGCAATGTATTGTAATGCACATAATAACACATTCAACTAATAAATTGCAGCTAAAGATATCAATCATTGTAATATACACCTTAACGAGAACGGCCTTGCTATTTGATATGAAAAAGAAACAAAGCAAAGGTGAAAACATGCTGACCTTACACTATTGTTTATGATACGGGACTACTGTGAACAAAAAATGAATAGAACCAACCGATCATAAAAATGCGTTTTGGTTTTGACACAATTTATGCTAACCGATACACCGCTCTACTTTGCATAAATTCAATGATATAATGCGACCACACTCGGCGAATTTACGGATTTTTTTAAAACTTAAGAACATTAGCCACCCAATCCACGCATAGGATAGGTATTATTAACGCAATAAGTAACGTGCAAAACTTAGCATACAAAATTGAAATTAATAAAGAAGTTATGTAATATAAATAGTATTTATAGAATACACATCTCTTGGGAACATGACCGTGACTTTACAAACTTCCTACCTACTGGTAGGTACCAACGCAATCGTCACGAATTATAATTTAGAAAAACTATTCTAAATGGGTGAATATCCCAAACACGTTTTTTACGCGGCGGAGCTGAGAATCGATGGGAGAAATTTAACTAGAGCGATGATTTTTTTTTCTGTATATAGTTTATACAGCGTTTTACACGATAGCAAAGTCTTCAGGACAATAGGTAGTTATTTTATGTACTAAAAAAAATTTCAAAGACCCAAAATCTAATAGCGGTGGCGCGTAATAACTCTATTTCTACTCATAAATTGTGTTATTCCTTCTTTCTCGGGGATTCTAGTAATTTAAAAATAGTATAGCCATAAAATACATTAAATAAGACTTCCAAATGATATGAAAGAAATGTGATATTTCATATTTTAAGTGTTTTAAATAGCCTTTCAAAACTGTCCCACGAAAAAAAGCAATTACAGTGGCTCAATTTCGACACTCTCTTACTTCTCCAAAGAAGCTTTGAGAGACGTAGAGTTCTTCTTCCCTGCATCACTCAACTGTGTCCTCCTGATCGGGCTATAAAGACTTGCGACTTGTGGTATTGTTTTTCCAGCAGACCCGTAAATATTAGTATCAGCGGCACAGGAATACAAAATTTTTCAATTTCGCTGGCAAGTGTATGAGTGAAAGCTACTTACTTAGATGCTAAACGATTCTTTAACATGATTAAAGTTTGGTGTTTTGTTGTATCTGCATACAGAAATTATTGATCAGAATTATAGTTTTCTTTATAATTTGAATTTTGTAACAGTTTTTCAATTCCGGTGGCGCAATTTCGGTGGCTCCGGTGGCGAATCTATTGCCGGAATTGGTCTTATTGGCTCTGGAGCATTGTATCTAGGTCTACTAAGGTCTCAGTCATAACTACAATATCGTCAGTGAATCGAAGTTGTGTGATGTACTCGCCGTATCTTGATACTGAGCTCGGTCTAGCTCAGAAGCTTGAAAACCTCTAAGTGGGAGGTAGTGAAGACTTTAAGAGATTATGGTGTCTCCAACTCTGAACCCTCGCAGTAATCAGATAAGTTTCGAGTTCTGATCTTGGGGGAGGGCTGATATGATGAAGTTTTCATACAAATACTTCAGAAGTTGCATGTATCGACAGTCAATTTGACGCCATTAAAGAGACTGTAGCACAGCCCAGTCTTGACCGAATCGAAGAAGGTACAAAAAGGCCAATAATAATGACTGATTATAGTCCTCAGTCTTCTGCATAATTTGACGCAGCATTAAATATGTACGTAGTATTACAAACGTCTTTTCGAAAATGAGGTTGTCTGGGAGACTGGATGTTTCAGGAAAAAGCTGCCTCACCTGACTCTGGACCATCGCCAACGTCCATTCCATTCCAGTCTCTAGCACCACCACCATGTCTTATTTTTTGGTTTATCGACCAATAAACATGGTGGTATTTAAGAGAACTTTAGTACTAGCATTCCATCTGATTTCATAAGCTCAGTTGTGATTTCATTATCTCCTGGTACATACATTGTTGTTTTTAATAGGGCATTCTAGTCTCACTCAAGCTAAAGTCTAGGATATCTTCGCTAAAGTGTCGGAATAATCTCGATCTTCAGCCTAATTACTAGTAGTGCTTCTTAATCTCTCCTAGCAGCTTAGGCATTTACCAAAATGGTTCTGCTATCCTCGTTATTCATGTTGGTATATTCAATGTCTACAAAATACAAAAAGTAATGAGATCCCATCAAAAACAATACTTGTCAAAAAAAACCAAGTCTCGCAACTCAGTTGTTCTACGGTAAAAAGTTGTGAGATCCATGTAATACCAAGTCCAGGCCAGGAAATCTTTAACGTTTTACATAAATATATTGACTTGGCCATCGCACTAAATAATTTAATTTACACGTGTTTTCATGCGATGGCCCGAAATTAAAAATTTTACTCGACTTGGCGGTTGCACTACCGTGCCCCCAAATCTCATTTATTTTTGTATTTTGTAGACAGCAGTTATGTATCTAGAAAACTGGACCGAAATTGAAAAATTTTACTCGACTTGGCGGTTGCACTACCGTGCCCCCAAATATTTTAGTTTTTCCTTGATTCATACACCAAACACTACTTATATTCCAAATTTGAAGCTTCTAGGTCTGCTAGAAGTGCCTTAGAATTTTGATGATCGGTGAGTCAGTCAGTGAGTCAGTGAGTCAGTGAGTCAGTGAGTGACAAAATTAAGTAACTTTGACCCGTTATAATTCCTAAACTACTTGTTCAAATTGAATGAAATTTTAAATATACCGTGTCTTTACAATGCCTGCATAGCTAATGAAAATTCAGCCTTCTAGTTTTATCCACAACGAAGTTACAGGCAGTCGAAAATGGCCTGAATTGCTTCGAGAAAAGGATGGTACGGCCGTGCCGCTTTTTTGCTCGACTTGGTGGGGGCACTGCCGTGCCCCCAGATTTGGTCCTCGCAAATACATACTTTCGATTTATTACAAAAAAATCGTCTCTATAATACACTTTGTATCAGCGTGAGGACTTGGATAGCTATTTATACATCGATACTAAGCAGAATCTTAAAAACAGATGAGAATAGTCCTGAAACAGCTAAAATTTTCCTAGTCTCGTAGGTTGCAATCTATTCTGCCACTCGAGATGAAAATTCGTGGGGCTTTGGAGCTAGATTGGCACTGGTCGTGGCTTAGGCTTCATCAGTCGACAGCTTTTGAGCATCTTTTATTCGGCATTCTTCTATTTCGGTGATGACTTCTTCTTCTTCCTCGGTCCCTCACTGATGAGGATCGCAACCGCAGATAGTGTTCCTTCATAGACTGCGGTCATAAGCTGTGTGGTGATCGGAGAATGCAAATGTGATTAAATTGCCTGTTCGTCTAAAAATGATTACTACATTTTGATTTTTGCAGTACTATTAGGGTGCAGCTCAGTACGCTTTTACAGTTCTGGCATCTTTTGCTAGGCCTTCTCTCTCTATGAGGCTGGCTGGATTTAGTCCTCCGTTTCTTAATTGTACTACTTTCATCTAGCTCATTGTCGCTCGGTTTGCATAGTTTTCCGTTAAATTACCCTGTCACAAATATGTAATGTGTTAGTTCAGTAGCTGGTATAGATCTAGAAATATCTTCATACTTAATCTCCAGTTCACATGGTCTTTAGCGAATAATTAGTTGCGTAATTCTGAGTATAGGATAGGTATGATACCATCATGAAAACTTGGCTAGCCTGGACCAATATTTTTACTTATGGAAGATAAACCTAACACCAACCTGGGGCAGTTGGTCGCCCTCCCGGGACTAGAGTTGTTTTCTGGGTTTGAGGGTCATGTATGATGTCTTTGTGATGACTCTAGAATAACGGGGCTGTTGGCGGCTAGAGCCAGAAAGTTTTGGATTTGTTCTCTATGGAGGGATTTTGCCGTTATCACCATGCTTAGCAGGCTGGTTGGTAGTTCCAGTATGGTAGTATAATACCCGGAAAGATGCTGCAGCCCACCCTCCAGTATTTTGATTCCTTAGTTGGCTATTACGACTCACGTGGGAAGATTTGATGCTTTTTTAGGGTCACAACACAGGCCTGAATATTGTTTTTAATTATAAACATCTTTACTGGATAATAATACTTAATTGATTACAAATAAATAAGTAATTTGAGACAATCATCCGTAACATTCCGAAGTCCGCTGTATAAATAAATTTCGGTGGATTAGTTCTTAATTCCGGTGGCTCAAATACAATTTCGGTGGCTCTTGATAATTTCAAATTGACATATCTCGAGAACTATTAATAATATTTTGATCTCTACCATATCATTGAATAATACAAGTTATTTACTATTATTTCTGCCACAAAAAAGTTTTGGAAAGTGGAAATTAAAATTTGCCACCGGAATTAGGCAAAAAACGAGTTTGTTGATATTCACCCAAATAATATTTACATAGGTACTAAAGAAATAGTTGACCAGCCATATTATTATCCGTAGCGCTATTTGGGGGATTTCAAGCGGGCACATGTTGATGTTGATGATGCATGTTCCGAAATATCTACGCTCAGATCGTTCACCATTCCGATATGTGATTACTGTTGCCACGTGGTTACTACCGGTGTCGAAATATTCGCCCATTAGATAATTATGCTTGCAAATGGACACTTTTTGTTCACGAGTTCAGTGTTATGTACAGCCATATAATTAACCTTTTTATAACCCACTCGTTACTTAAGTCAACTTAGCGTTAGCACTTATTAAAGACTCGGCTTCCTGATAGAAACACATTCAAGAAATCAGATGGTAAATATTCATGTAGGTAGTTTAAAAGGCCGACTTAATTAGAAATCTAGGCCTGTATTATGAAACAGTGCGTAAGCTTATGCTAAAACCTGTCATTTTGATATTTAGACAAACCACAGGTTTGTATTTACTTACAAGTTTTAAAAATAGTTTTTTCAGACTACGAGAGGTAATTCAACATTCTTGTAATGTTTTAAGCTTATGTTGCACTACCTTAACTTATAACTGTAAATGGTGTTTTGTATGGAGTTTTCTGGACTTTTGACTTTGTTAAAGTTATTGTAAGATGGTGAAATCCAGAGTACCTAAGTATTGACATCCAAAACTACTTTATAAATAAAGCTATGAATAGGTACTTTAATGATATGCAAGCGAGGCTGCGGAAAAGGCCTGTCGTATAAAACTTTATATTTGTCTTTTAGTTTACGCAACCCAAGTTACACCCCCATTAGTTTACATAATTCCAAGTTTACTTTCAAACAGGTTTACCCTTAACACCGATAGAGTTAATAGTTTCCTTACCTGTTATGTCGTTGGAATAAGGGTGAGTTTTGAATGGAATCTAATGAATAGAAACGGCTGAGTCGATGCCTAATTGATAGTAAATAATTTATTCGATGTTTATGCGGTAGGTGTCGCTAATAGATGCGTACAGATTGAGGGGTTAGCTCGGTATCTCGCAATATCACTTTTATTCCCTAATTAGAAATAATGAGCGAGGAATTTGAACCTTTACTTTCATTAAAGGTTCTACTCACTTTCCATGCCAATGCATTGAAATTCACTCAGTGCTTTTAAATTAGCTAGATTATAACTCAATGATGGTATCTAAATGTACAAGAAAAGAGCATTAAGGCTTGGTATTTCTGCTAAAGTAGGTATTTCGCGCTGTCAAAATCTGCGCGCGCAATACTTCGCCGAAGACAGCGCGCCAAAGAGCTCTCGCGGCTACACAGTATAGAAATACGCAGTTTAGAAATACGCAGTTGGTTAGGTTAGGTTGACTTCCTTCCGTTCAAGCGTCACACTCACAGCACTTTCTAATACAAATCATATCCAAGTGATACAAATTAAAACAACTTTTAAAATTTTTGGGAATATATTTTAGAATCGAATAAATATAGAATATAACTGCCAAAGTAAACACGGTTCAAAGAGGCGTGGCGTCACCCGACTTTCCGGAAGTTCCGCGCCGGCTAAAATAATTTCAAGATTACGTCACCCGACCTATCGGTAGATCCTCGGGAGCTTGAGCGATTGGAAAAACATTTTATGATCAGTTACTCGTAGTAGCGATTATTTAGAGCTTGGATAATAAATTATAGTTGTTGCAATTCACAAAGCTTTGCATGTAGTTAATTACATTAATCAGTACACGCTTCAATTTTGTTCAGTCTTTTTGTTTATTAATAAATAAAAATATCATACTAAAATTGCATACATATTTGTTTGTATTGGTCTGGGTGTTTTCTTTCCATAATTTATGTATAACGTATGTACGGGGCTCTGTATCGAAAATCACTATGAGCAATGAGCATCACACACGGTTACCCGGAGTGCATTACCGCAGCAAATTTTTTATAAATGTTGTGCTTTAGAGAGTCGAGAGTATAGCAGATAATTAGTCCATCGTGAGCAGAAATTTGTCCACTAATAGCAAAATTCGTTCAAATTATAGTTTTAAAGTTATTAGGAAAACACAGATTTTGCTGGGGTAACGTTTCAAACATTACCCTGGCAAATTTTTTTTTTGAAAGTCGTTCTATCCCGGAACCAAATACATGGATAGGTAGCTCTTGTTGCGTAGAAATTTATCCACGAATAGCAAAATTAGTTCGTGTTCCGGTTCTCAAGTTATTTAGAATTTTGCTGGGCTAATGTTTTGTAATGTCCCAGATCTCGTAAATGGCTCAACGCAGAAGTTTGAAAAAAATACCAATGATAGACCTTGATATGTCCAAATTAGTTCAAACATTAGTCATTGATTTGAATGATAAACACCAGTGTAATTAAAAGATTTCAGAAAATCAGATAAAACGGATTTGTGAGTAAACCAGTACTCTTACAATCGAATAAAAAGGTGTAGCATAAAATTAAATAAAATTCTTACGCATGGTGGAGGAAGGGACGCTCTAGACACTCAAGTCTACAAGGAGTCACATCAACTCCAGTTTTAAATCCGTTGACATCTGCTGCATCTGCCATCTTTTTGGTTAGAAGATTCTTCCATCTTGCAGCGTAGACCTTTAGCTACAGACCTTAGACAGTATTTTTGTGAAAATTCTTACGCATGGTGGAGGAAGGGACGCTCTAGACACTCAAGTCTACAAGGAGTCACATGAACTCCAGTTTTAAATCCGTTGACATCTGCTGCATCTGCCATCTTTTTGGCTAGAAGATCCTTCTATCTTACAGCTTTGACCTTTAGCTACAGACCTTAGACAGTATTTTTGAAACATTCTTACGCATGGTGGAGGAAGGGACGCTCTAGAGACTCAAGTCTAGAAGGAGTCATATGAACTCCAGTTTTAAATCCGTTGACATCTGCTGCATCTGCCATCTTTTTGGCTAGAAGATTCTTCTATCTTACAGCTTAGACCTTTAGCTACAGATCTTAGACAGTATTTTTTATTATTTATTTGTGTCAGCGTGCTCTTCTAAAGAGTGTAAGACGATTGTATGTAGGTACTATTAAAATGTAATTTTAACTCATTGGTTTTGTCTCATATTTGAGGAATGTACTATGTATCATGAGTAGAGTCTTCGTTTAAAAGGATGCGAACGATTTAAATTTCAATAGGTAGACAAAATTGATAATTCTCAATTATCAAAAATTTAAGCTTTCTCCAGTAACACTGATATTATTATACTGTGACTCATCAAAGTCATCATTGTCAAAAATATTGACAAATCGCGAACTGTCACGGCCAAAAAACTGACACGCGTCCGTCCTCCGTAAGCGCCACCGCGCGACTGATTGAGATTGTCCAAGTCGTCATGGACGATTTTTTCCACATTTTTTAACATAGTAACTAAATAAGACGCAATATAAAAATTTCATCCGTTAAAAGCCCTCAAGTTATTTCTGAACTTTAGTTTAGTAAAAGATTTAGAATCTCAAATCGCTTATTTTAAAAATAAAACCATAAATAGAAAACGAATAGAGGTAACTTTGGGAATTTATTCTATCGAGTCAACTTCATCAAATCGTGTTTCCATCCGTTAATAGCCCTAGAAAATATCCTCAACTATGCCCAATAAAAATCTTAGCCTTTAATTTTACTGTTTAGTACCTCAAAAATGAAAAATGAAAACCTCATTTTCGCCATTTTCTCTGCTACCCGGCCTTAATGTTATCGTGCCTGCAATATCTCTTTCAGTCACCAGCTACCTTCTTTTTTACGAAAGATTGTTATTTTCAATTACTTGTTTAGTGTCTTTTATGACAGCTTATCATAGGCCTCCCCCAATGACTTCCACAGTGACCGGTTGGCAACAGCCTGCATCCAGCGGGAAGGCCGCTACCTTTATGAGGTCGTCGGTCCACCTTTAGCTTGAATATTATAAAACGTTGAATATTTATTTATAATATACACATGCTTATTCGTACTTTCCTCAAAATATATTTTCTGCATAGTGCAATACCTAAATACAAAATTAATTTTCCTCAGCTCAACCCTCAACTAGTCAACTACTCCATCGTTTTGCAATTCAAATCTGCGCAGGATTATCAAACTGGAAAAATATGTTTATCGGCAATGGACAGGCCGTAGATCTACGCCAAGATTACTTCGATCATTGCCTGTACTGACCAAAGGACACACTGAATTAATGCGTCTCATTCGAGGCAGAATGACATTACTGATGTAAGAGATATTCAAAGAGCTGTAAAGAAAAAAAAAGGAAAATATGAATACAAAAAAGAAAATGAAAAAAAAGAAAAAGGAACTAGAAAGTACCAAGTCAAAAATCAAAATGCAACAAAAAACGATAGTGAATAAAACAAAAAATAAGTAATTCACAAATTTTATCGCACAGGATATATTCCTTTTGCTTGCAAATTAGAGGGTTATGCTGCTGCAGCTTAGTGCATTTTGTGTTCCTAAATAAATGGACCTGATGTTGATGATGATGATGAATATGAGATATAATATATTGATAAATTGACATGATTCTTAAAACATGCAGAAAATAACCATTTATCACGCATTGAAACAATGAAAAAAAATTATTTATGATTGTGAGAAACGTACAAAAACGGTTATAATAGGTATGTTTCTCTCTGATCATATTCCAAGGCTGAATCAATAGCAGCTCCTTAACTGACGTAGATCGGCGATACAATTCATTATTAGAAGGAAGTAGGCAAAAATCAAGTGCATCAAGGCTGACTGGCCTCTCACTTCGCGCCTCGACAGAGACATCATCTTTGTTATACATAACTGGGTGTGGTTTATGGAATATGCATCTTTTGTTGTAAATCTTTGACATTATGACTGTGTCATGCAGAATATATTTGGGGTTCAAGGATATTTTCTATCGTTTTAGCTCATATAGTTGACTATGTACATCATCATATTATTTTTAGCGGTTGCTAGGATATTGAAATTAAGAAATAGCTTCAAGTTCTTTGTGGACCAACATTTTAATTTATCATGCTACTGTTATTTATTAATAAAACATTCAAAATGTCAAAAGCTAACTGTAGTGCGTCTTTCATTTAAAGGATTGTTTAGGATTTAAACTCTATTTATTTCTCCAATAGGTTTCATTTTAACACAGAATGGTAATTCTTCACGCTATTAAGTTGTGTCTGTCAATGCATTAATGTCCATCTGCCTTAGCATATACATTTATTTGATCCCATGCAAATTGCAAACTTATGTCTCCGGCGATTGCCGCGAACATTTATTACTTCCTTAGGCCTTCTGTTGTATTATATTCAGTAACTAGTCTTTGTAGAAAGGTTGTATTGAGGGCAGTTCTACTTTCAAAGGATTAGTGTTACCGTCCGACTGTCGTTAACGTTTCAACTTTATTAGAAAATCTTATTTATTATTTATAAACGCTAAAGTATGGTGATTTTGAAAACCTCTAGTGTATTTCGAAATTTCCGAAGAAAAGAAAGGAAAACGAAGCACTATAAATAACTTAATGGTATCAGGTATATTGAGCCTTCCTGTACCAAACTATCCAACCGTGTATCGTACGTCATAGTTACACGATGATCCCTTTCTAAAACATGTATTACCAAACATTTATCTTCACAAACCATCCCATGCATCTCATTGTATGCGTTTACAACTCCATTGATATGTAAAACCGCAAGAACTAGGGCGTTCCGACTTAGTACATTTGGTTCAGATAACGGTTCCCTAGGTACTACATATGGGGTCGGCTGATTATTCAGTTCTTGTGGACCGTAGGAAGTGGTAATTGGACGAACACGACGTGGGTAACACGTCGTCCCCTTTTTGTCATTGTGGCAAAAAAGCATCCTGATAGTCACCCAGTTTCTGAACTAGAGTAACGCCAATTTGAAATTGTATGCTTATTTTTTGTTTTTTTTTGTTCCAGGTAAGGACGGATGATTTGAATACTGGAATTGGTAATGTTTATTTACAATAAGTAACATTAATTTTATTTACACGAAAAGACTTATAAAGATTTACATGTATCTAAGAGTACTTCAAAATAGAATGCTTTGAAAACTGATTACCTGCGTATATTCAATGGAACTCTTAACATTCAACTTCACTTATTAGGAGTCTGGTCAATTTAGAACATGGTAATACCAAAAAAGTGAGTCCATATACAAGAGACTAGACGATAACGTGTTCCATCTTAGGTAACCAGTGACTCATTGCGAAGTAAAAGTGCAGGATACGAAAATAAACAGAGTTTGTTCCAAATTGGTGCAAAACAAAGACGTTCCAGCCAGAAGAGATCTAGTCCGGTTTATTGAACCGAAACAGCGGCTGTAGGCGGCACATCGCCACTTCCTTGCTTTCTACGTGAAATATCGCTTTACTCTGCTCTCGGTGCATTGTGGTGCAAATACGGAACGACAGCGACGCTTTTGTGGGCTTTTAAATAAATTGGGAACGCTGAATCATTCGATGTTGCCGGTAGGTCAGTGCGTTGTCACGGTCAGATTGATTCTCTTTTGTTTCAATTTGAATTTAAACGTTTTTTATGAGTTAAAAGTGTTATACGGCCAGCTGTTTGATTGTGGACTTTCGTTTTCATTTGTTTTGACCTGACATTTCGTGTGAGCGGATGATTGTCATTTGTTTTTTTGCTCTGAATCATCACGCGAAGTAAACTCGGAGAGATTTTATTTCATGTTGAACCGTCTGTGATGATGATAATGATACAAATATTTGTCTTCATAATAAATGTCTTTAAACCCATAATCGATTATCCATACCCATTTTAATGACACAACATGTAATACATGCGTTAACTTCGATCGTCACTCGTAATAGTCTTCACTCTTCATTAAGATGGACTGCGATTAAAACCATGGGATATGGAATTAAATTGAGTCGAGATATCGAATCATTAATCTTGTAATTTGCTAGCCCCGTGTTTACGACTTAATAGTGGTCTGTCAGTTGGATAGTATGGTTTATAAGAAGGATTGTTGATTGTGAGAAATTGATTATGATTTTTGTTTATGAAATTCCGCACTTAATATAAATTATCTTCCGTTTGTGGTACATCGTGATTATGTTAGTCTTTAACTCTGGCTTTTGAAGTACAATATTTTTAAATTTAAGTCACATCATTTACAATAAGCGCCCGATCGAAGTATCGCATAGTTTGGTCTTAATTGTCTTCCACTTTTACATCGATACGAACCAGGTCATGTTGCTGAAATGGTCTAGCATTTTTAAATCGACACCCAATATCAATAACATTGTAATTTAAGTTACACGTTTGTATAACTTTATGACGTATGAACTGGACTTGTCTGTTGAAACTTGTAACTTAAGATTAGTTATCAACAGGATTGCTACCGTGTACCTTTTTATTTACGAGCCTCTACATGGTAGCAATCTGTTGATAACTATTCTAGTATTAGTGACCATGAACGTGTAACTTAAGTTAACAATTAATTCATTTGGGGTGTCGAAATGAGCATCTATAGTCCGGTCCCTGAGCACGTAGAATTTTGTCCAATGACCCCAAGCTACCTATCCTTATCGCTCGCACGTAATTATATTGCTGTCGCGACTGTGCGATGGGCGGCAGCAGTGAGTGCTCCGCGACCAGACTTTAGATCTCAACTTGGACCATATTTGAGAATAATCGGTAAGCCAGTAATGTCCGTTATTGTGCGATAGGGTCTCGCTCGGAGCGTTTAGAAACGCGCCCCGGATTGAATTTCTCGGGGCGTATTTGTAAATAGCCCGACGATGGTGGACAGTTGTTGATATCGGATGCACTTGTAATTGTGCCGATATTGAATTTGTTACCGTTATCTGGAAACCGGATTAGGCAGTTATTTGAGGGTTCAGGTATGTGACAAGTGACGTCTCAAAATAAAAGAATCGATCGTAAAGGAAACTTTATAGGACGTGAATTTTATAGAAGCAATTTCAACTCCTACGGAGTGACATTGGTTATTTTAGTTTTCTTCGTGGAACTTTGTTAAAAAACGTCATTACAGTAAGTTTCGTCTCTTTCGGGACCTGTTTTCTGTAACAGCGTATTTACATTTATAATATCATTATAGAACTTTTATTAAGTCAAAATGGACGCGGCGTTTGCTCATTATAATCTTCATAATTAAATTTCCAACTACATATTGTTAGCGCAATCTCAACTGGACCATCTGAAGCAAATTGCCTAAAAATTAATTAAAGTTTACACGAAAATTACCCGAGAAAGCTGTCAGCTGTCGATGTTGACGTTTAATTTAATCAATTTCGTGGTAACTTCCGTCCCTTGCCCTTCACTCTATGAAGTTACATAACGGATATTAAGCTCTGTTAGGTGTGGTCCACACTGAGTATAGTTGGTGCATGTTATATCAATGATAGGTACTGCTGAGCAAGCCGAGTGAAGAGCATCGACTCGTCCAGCGGTAAATGGTGATGTGCATCATTGATGTTGTCTTATGTCTGAAACAATTATAGCTCATCAAAGTTTTGGCTTTCAGTGGAAAGATTTTATGAAAGAGAGAGCCCTAGATGTTTAAAAATACAGCTCCCAGTAAAATTTTATCGGCTTTCTGGCGTAGGCAGACAATGACTTTGTTCCAAATTTTACACTTTGTGTATGTGTTTATGGCCTAAGGACGCAAGATCTTATTGTACCCAGAAATTAAGTTATACTAGAAGAGTCGTAATAACAGTGACGTATTGGCACAAGCGACTTCACAGTCTTTCTTCTTCTTCAGTCTCATCATCATCATCATCATTTTCAGCCATAGGACATCCACTGCTGAATATAGGCCTCCCCCAATGATTTCCACAATGGCGGCCTGCATCCAGTGCCTTCCTGGTACCTTTATGAGTCCTTCTTCAGTCTATTTTAGCACAAAAGTCTATTCAATGTATTGTAAACCCTAAACTCCTGTATGGACGTACCTTTTCTAAGTTGATGAAGTGCCAGAGTCGCACGTTCTTCTAAAACACCCTTTATTTCCACTAGATAAAGATCACTATCTTACTTTAATATAGTAAATCCGTAAAATACGAACCCACGAGAGTATACAACTGCGGTGTTGTGGTGGAGGTTATTAATTTAATATTATGTCTGTTATGCTAGTGATGTAACTAAGGCATTGTTGTTGATATTGAATTTCATTAGCTACGAGTATCTAGAGCATTTGTGAGAAACAGTGCTTTAGTTTAGAGCAAAAGTTAAATGTATTTTTAAAAGGGAAAATATCTTCCAAATGCAGGATTTTTTAAGCTTTGGAGTTAATATTCATCATCATCAGGTCACTTAATTTCCACTGGCCATTAGGGAAGGCTACTATAATTATATTTCTATTTACTACTTTCACAAGTAAATTTAAATCTAAAATAATACTTAAATTTAAAAAATATGTTTAGTATAGACTTGAAGCAAGTCAGGAAAATCTAATGTTAGCATAAAAATTGGTGGATGATGGCCTTTTTGTATCAGTTTAATGAGATATGCTGTACCGGATTTTATAACCAGAAAATCTACGTTAGCTTTTAATGAAATAACCTTTAATTTATATCTAATTTCAATATCTCGATTGGCCCGATGACAAAACTCGATTAATGTCATCCGATTCGAAGGACCATTTATGCATCGATTATTCACGATAATCTGCATCTCGCATCGAATCGAGATTCAAGACTATAAATTGCTTGTCATTTATAACATGCCCTATCTGGGCTCGTTGTATGATACATGATTAGGGCCATTTGTCCATAATAAGCCGGGGCTATGCAAATTTAAATCGGCAGGGGAAGAGGGCATTTACAAAACTTTAAAATATAAATTTAGCTTTAGGAGTAACAACAAATCGTAATGATAACATGATTGAGTTGTTCTGAATAAGTTTGCATTAAATGAAATGTATTTTTAATTATTTCTTTTTAAATATTTCATTACGAATTAAAATTACTTGCAGTTATAAAGTTAGGCTAAAGTGATTTCAAACCAAATCACTCTAGTGTAAGTAAAATCTGAAAGAAAAATTCTTCAGTATTGACAAAAGTGAAAAAATAAATTTGTGTTATCCAAGATTGGATGGATATGGTAGGCTTAAGTTAAATAAGGTGTATTTATATTTATTACCTGCAAAAATAGATGGAAAATCTTACTGATTTCAATTATAAATTCTTCTAAATAAATTGATTGATTCCGTTAAGAACTCGTCAATTTCTTAACTTATGACCAACCGTTAATACCGGGTTTATACATATAATAACACACAAAACAACATAATTAACTCATTCTCATAAATCGATATCTAATGATAGAGTCCAGTAGATACGCAATCGCTAATCGATGAAATTAATCGAGTTTCACTATCGCTGGTTAGTGGTGCATGGGGATACAGTAAGATCTATAGTCTGGTCTGTGAGCACGTAAAATTTTGTCCAATGACCCTAAGCTACCCATCCTTATCGCTCGCGCGTAATTATGTTGCTATCGCGCTCGCACACTCACTGCGGGCGCCCGTCGCACAGTTGCGACAGCAATATAATGACGCGCGAGCGATAAGGATGGGTAGATGCGGTCATTGGACAAAATTCTACGTGCTCACGGACCAGGCTTTAGTCACCATAAAAAACACATAAATATCCCGTAAGCCTAACGTGAAGTTGATTTACAGTCAAAAGTCCATTAAGCAGCTAATGAAGCTGATCATGTACTTATTGAAAAAAAAAAAAGATATTGAGCAATAAAGCCTCATTTGTTACACTTCCACAAACTAACAAAACAAGATCCAACACTCTTCCCAAACCCTTAGGCTGGGTTGTACCATCTTACTTTGACTTTAACAAACGTCAGAAATCTGTCAAACTCCATACAAAACACACCGGTTATCGTTATAGTTAAGTACTGTTAAAGTTAGGTGGTGCAAATCAGCCTTATTATCTCCCTTTTCTCTCCGAACTAAGCAGTGTCACTAGACTAGTCGTTTGGATAGATTTAAATGAATGGACTAGGTATACATAATAATTATGTATTATAGGTCCGGTGTTCGTCATATTATTATTTGCTTCTAGTTCACAGAAAGCTGACTTTTATTCCGATTCGTGAACGTAATCGCATGTAAACACAGAATTTAGTAGCAAGTTGCAAGTAAAAATTTAGTTACCTACTTAACTATTTAATACGTGTAAATCAGCCTTTCGCTTTCCGGGCGACTACTCTTCAATCTGAACTACTTAGACACTGGATGAACCCGTCGTTTTAAAGTGTAACACTTGGTAGGGTCATCATCAATGGTCATTGTCACATGGAACAACCATACATTAGGCCTCCTATAAAACTTCTGATCCCCAAAAGTGCTATGAAAGTTACTACGATAAGACCTCCATTCATAGCTAAGTGTTCATTCACAAAATTACAGCAAACCACCTACGCTCCAGTAAATACGCAACAAAAACGCAAGTACATAAAAAAGTGTAAAGAGTGAACTGTATCTGTGTTCCGTATGTGTAAATTGAAATCGTTATTCACATAGTGATTGATGAAAGTAGGATAAATCAATTAAGAAAGATGTATTTTTCTTTTACGAAAATCGGAAAAAAATAAACCATCCGTTTTCTTAACATGAATACACATGAAAGAACATCCTTATCATCACCATCCTACTTTTTTTTATTGGAATGAATTAAATTCGTTTTTCGGAAATTCTTGTTTCACATTACTTGCTGAATACACAAACTTAGATTAGAAATAGTCAGGTTTAAACCAAATTCTACTTTATACTTATACCTACTTGTTAACTCCTTTCTGAGAGTTTCAAAAGCAATCAAAAACGGAAAAAACATCCAAAAAATTTAACCACGGAACCCTAAACAAAGCGAGCTTAGCGGACGCTATAAAATTGCAACCGACAATAGAAGACTTTCGTCAATTTGTAACCTGTCATTGCTGAAAGGTGTTTGACGGTTCGTCGCTCGTGACGTATGGGCGCTTTCGTTTCGTCGCCTCCTGCATTTACGGGTTAAAGTTTGGACTAGTTTTTGGGACAGAGAAATATGGCGACGACTTTACATAAGAGTTCCAGAAGACTTTTTTGGGTCAGATGGCAGAGGCAGTGTGTGATGTTGTTTGTAACTTCTTCAAACTTTTTGCAAGCATTTGCGCATTTGCGTATTTTTGGTGGAAAGAGCTAACTTATTTATTCTAGCATTCATTCATGAGTTTATTTATTTAATGCTTGATTTTCGAGCTTTACAATGAAAAGTTAATACTAGTATCTAGTAGTTGTTTAAGAATTTTCATATAAAAAATCACGCGCGCGGACGCGTTTTCAGTGTGAAGTGCCGCGCGTGTTTTCTATACAAACTGAGGTAATTGCATACAATGATTAAATCTGTCGCCCCGCGCTCCGCGACGGAGCGCGGCGCAGTGTGATAACCGCCTGATAGTTGTAGACCGAATCGAGGTTCTAATTATTATCAGAATTAAGAATCACAGTGTTAAAATTGAAGAATGTAGATTTTGCTTTTCCCCTATGGCAGCTTCGGCAAACATTTATGATAACAAATGCATACCATCCAAAATATTGAATACTTCTAGGGATGCATGCATATGCACAACCTGTCACGTTTATTAAATTACAAGAACTACTCTTCAAAATTCTCCAAAACACTTTCGAGTTCACTTTGGCTCGCGTGTTGAATACACACACAAAAAATGTCGGCCACACATTTAGCGGCTACACATACAATAACAATACATCGAACGCTTTTTCTGTATTGTGCATTACTTGCTAGCTATTCAATAGTGTTTTTGGGATATCGATGTTTTCATAGCTATCGATGTTACAAAAGTTTTAAAAATTAATCGATGTTTTGTGGTAAATTAAGCAATTGGCAATCGAACTTTGGCTCTATGTCACTAATTACAAGTTTTGAATTACAATAAGTAGGTAGGTAGGTAGGTAGGTATTACTTTATTTTGTTAAAAAGGTTTTTGATTATTTTGGTTTGATTGTGAACATCACAGCCAATTAGGTGCAAACGATTTATAATAAATACATACTATTTATCTATGCTCTTCGGAAGAAATACATTATCTAATTAATTTTTTCCGCCATCCACACTACAGCTATTCACCATTCACACACCATAAGAACAATGGTAAAGTGTGAATTGCATTCAGTCGGCGCAAAATTCGTTTGGTGAAAGCAATGGGAACTTAGAAATCGGTTTGCGATAATTGTTTTAAGACAAGTGTACACTATGATTCTTATCTCGAAGCGATCTCGATGTACGGATAGTTCGATTTGTGTTGGTCGTATAAAAATTTGCACATAATATAAAATTAAGTTTTTAAGTGTACTTTAGAGCAATCATTTTTAGTAAGTTCTTGCTCTACTTAACTTACTAAAATGGTTTTTCAGTCAATCAATTGATATTTGTCGTGAATCACATTGTCAGGAATTTCTTTTAGTTTTTTGAAAAACAAAAAAGCTTATGGACTAAGTTATCTCTTCAGAAGCTTTGGTATTTTGTGGTGTAATAGGATTCCTTCACCTAAAGCATAATAGTAAATGATTTAAATAATTAGAAAAAAGAAGTTTTTCTGAACGTTAATTTTCATCATCATTGAAAAATCATAAGTCCCAAGCCTAACTTTGAACATTTGATCCAAAAGTCGGAATGACGGTGAGCTCTATGACTGTAATAAAGCAAGTGGGGCGCGAAATTTCTTCCGATTCTGTTAGCAAGTGCTCATTACTATCGCCAAGTGTTTTCTATAACATGGAATTCAAAAGATACATGCGAAAAAATGGTAAGCTGATAAAATGTAGCTATTTTTATTTATGTATTTTTATTGCTACACACTTTATGAGGCTATCGAACTATTTCCACCTCTCGTTCCTACCGCTACAACTCCTGTGTAGCCAGAATCTTAAGCCTGACCGCTAATAAAAAACCCAACCAGTGAAGATCAAGTTTTTCCCGGGGGAAGTTAAACTGTCATTGGACCCGCAACGAAATTAATCAGAAGAACATAGGAGAGTTAAGGGTCAATTTCTTTATGGGGTTGTAAAAATTGTTATCTGATTTCTGACCAAATAGTGGATAGAATTAAAGCATTCATTCACTTATTCACATTTGGTTAGTAAATAGATTCGATTAAAGATATTTTTTTATTTTAAATTGTAAGACTTTTCATTAAGCTCCTCGTTAATTGGCAGCCACTTAGTACTCGGTTTCTTAAGCTTAAATTGCATTTGTCCTTGTCTAGTTATCTCAATGGGGAAAGTCGGATTGCACACATAGTCGTGGGCGGTCGGCACTCAGTGTGTTATGGGGCTAGATCATTCACCTCCTTTGACGTTGCAGTGGGATTTTGCACAGATGATAGTCACTTATAAATGCGAGAGTAGTAAGAGTATACAATAACATATCTACAATAAGGCTGAATAGCACTATCTTGCTTTAACTTTGAAAACGTCAAAAATCTGTCAAACTCCATACAAAAAGCACCGGTTATTGTTATTGTTACGGTTAAAATAAGGTGGTGCAACTCAGCCTTAGACCTGTATGATGTATGTGTTACCGGAAAAGTATGAAATTAGGAATTTTGAATGTAACGCGGGGAGAGCGGGTGTAGTAGAGCAGGGAGATAAGTTCTAGTAGAAGTAGTCCTCACATGTTGTTGATGTATTGTAATATTACACAGAATCGTAAAAATATGGCAACTAACAACTCAATGAACAATGAAGAGGACAGATGACCTAATGCAGGTTGCAGGAAGACTGAATGCAGGTCGTATCCAACCGACTAATCTGGAAATAGTTTGTTTTGCCTATGTTTAGATGTGGACATCTTTTGGCTGAAATGATGTTGACTCAATATATTTTCTGTTCACTAAAAACGCAGGTGAAGTCGCAAGTGTTTACGTAAACATGTTCTTTTAATAATACCATAAAAAGTATGATCGGCAATAAACACTTCAACTTTCTAATAAAACATCAATATATCTTGGTTACAACAATCCCACTTACTAGGTGTTGCGTAACGCACTTTTCACATAATAACGAAACCAATAAGTTCGAATATTATTCGGGTGAAGAATTAAATATTCTTTTAACCTGTAAAAACCAACTAGGTACTAAGTACATACAACTTCACGACCCTCAAGTATGAGTTTATTATACTCAATGTAGACGATGGGATAGACTGGAATTCTTCTAAGTATTGAAATCCTGTTTGGATTTTGCAGGCTTGATTGAATCTAATATTCGACCATCAGTTATAGTTTCATATTTTTGTAAGGGTCATCTAGTTTACTAAAAAATTGACAGCTGGTGACTTGGTCCGTGGACCAAGCTAAAAGTGGGTCAAGTCGCTGAAATACTTCTTAAAGATCCCTCTGTAAGTCCTTAGCGTTCTCAGCGCGAGGCGATAGCTGTGAAATTATCAAACAATTCAAGTAATTTTCATTTAACCGTCATATCGTATTCACGCCTGTTAACCTCAGCTGTGTGCCAGAGCTTTGATTATAGTTAAGGGTTTCTATCAGGTATTAGAGTTTCATGGTTAACACTAAACTCCACCTCATCTGAGTCACATTCGGTCATTCACTCCAAAACATTGTAAATGTTATCTATTTTATACTATGACTAACAAAGTGTAAGGCTGGGCTGCACCATCTTACTTTAACTTTGACAGTCGTTGTTGGGAACCGATTGGTGGACCAACCTCTTTTTTATATTGTCTATGTTTTATACTTTTTTTGATACTTTTTGTTTAGTTTTGAAGTTTATGTTTTTGATAGCCGTTGTGGGCAATATTCGCTGAAATACATCTTCATTTTAAAATGAAGGTTTTTCTTATTTCTGCACGCCCGAGCGGCTGTCCGCTACAGTCGTCAAAAATCTGTCAAAATCCATACAAAATACACCGGTTATCGTTAGCGTTAGGCGCAGACTACAGCGACCAGAGGGACCCGACTGGTTTTTAGTTGGTAGGTCTTGCTCATCTGGCAGGGAGAGCCCCACATAACCCATTGGCCCCCTCGGGCCATTGGGTATTCAACTCAATCCATTTTCCAGTCGAAAAAAAAGGCGCAGACCACAGGTTTTTAATCGGCCGATAGTTTAGTCGGGCAGTTAATCAGTATGGGCGTGTATGGAAGTGCGCACATTATACCGATTGATTCTTCATACAAATTAGAATCGGGCCCAACTATGGGTCGACTAAAAATCGGTGGACTGCGCGTAGGTTTATAGTTACGGTTAAAGTTAGGTGGTGCAACTCCGCCTAAGATATTAACCTACCTGCAAACATATCTATGACTAACAGCGGTTGAGATAGTGATAGTTACCTCAAGCAAGATCTGGTCCACATAGATTTCACAAGCGCAGGCGCACGCCCTAAGGTAAATTGGCCCTATTACCATTGTTGCGAATGATTTGTAACAAAGGCAGGGAAGCATCAATGGTAATGATTGGTAATGCAAGTTTTGAAATGGCAAGCATGATGACACCAACAATCAACTGACGTAGTTTTTATTATCTATCATGTTGTTTCTCCATTGAATTCGTATGGAAATACAGCGATGTGATGTCACTCATTTTAGAAATCAATTAACGGAATTATTAGTGGGTTCATAGCTTAAAAAGTAACTTTAGAAAATAATAGGTATATTTTTATTATCAATCAATTTCAGTACAGTATTGAAAGCGTCCTATTTTTCGTAATAAGCTAGTCCTTGCAAAATCGTCTACAAGTCATCAAATCTGTAGTTATATTTTCCAAGTGAAAATGGTATCATCAAATAACTTCGCAGTCATGCTTTAACGAATCTATAGAGTAAAACTAATTCAGATCTATGGCAATTGCTATTGGTCATGGTATAGCCATGATAGCGAAAACCACAGTTACAATTGACACGCGAATATTCGCTTTAATTTCTTAGTTATGGGAACTTTTCAAAGAATCGATTGACTATATTTTTATATTCTCTAGGTGTTTAAAATAGCATAAATATACAGTTAATTTAGTTGCTCAAATGCAAGAACCTTGTATGGTTTAATATTGAAACTTTTTGCAAGCATTTGCGCATTTGCGTATTTTTGGTGGAAAGAGCTAACTTATTTATTCTAGCATTCATTCATGAGTTTATTTATTTAATGCTTGATTTTCGAGCTTTACAATGAAAAGTTAATACTAGTATCTAGTAGTTGTTTAAGAATTTTCATATAAAAAATCACGCGCGCGGACGCGTTTTCAGTGTGAAGTGCCGCGCGTGTTTTCTATACAAACTGAGGTAATTGCATACAATGATTAAATCTGTCGCCCCGCGCTCCGCGACGGAGCGCGGCGCAGTGTGATAACCGCCTGATAGTTGTAGACCGAATCGAGGTTCTAATTATTATCAGAATTAAGAATCACAGTGTTAAAATTGAAGAATGTAGATTTTGCTTTTCCCCTATGGCAGCTTCGGCAAACATTTATGATAACAAATGCATACCATCCAAAATATTGAATACTTCTAGGGATGCATGCATATGCACAACCTGTCACGTTTATTAAATTACAAGAACTACTCTTCAAAATTCTCCAAAACACTTTCGAGTTCACTTTGGCTCGCGTGTTGAATACACACACAAAAAATGTCGGCCACACATTTAGCGGCTACACATACAATAACAATACATCGAACGCTTTTTCTGTATTGTGCATTACTTGCTAGCTATTCAATAGTGTTTTTGGGATATCGATGTTTTCATAGCTATCGATGTTACAAAAGTTTTAAAAATTAATCGATGTTTTGTGGTAAATTAAGCAATTGGCAATCGAACTTTGGCTCTATGTCACTAATTACAAGTTTTGAATTACAATAAGTAGGTAGGTAGGTAGGTAGGTATTACTTTATTTTGTTAAAAAGGTTTTTGATTATTTTGGTTTGATTGTGAACATCACAGCCAATTAGGTGCAAACGATTTATAATAAATACATACTATTTATCTATGCTCTTCGGAAGAAATACATTATCTAATTAATTTTTTCCGCCATCCACACTACAGCTATTCACCATTCACACACCATAAGAACAATGGTAAAGTGTGAATTGCATTCAGTCGGCGCAAAATTCGTTTGGTGAAAGCAATGGGAACTTAGAAATCGGTTTGCGATAATTGTTTTAAGACAAGTGTACACTATGATTCTTATCTCGAAGCGATCTCGATGTACGGATAGTTCGATTTGTGTTGGTCGTATAAAAATTTGCACATAATATAAAATTAAGTTTTTAAGTGTACTTTAGAGCAATCATTTTTAGTAAGTTCTTGCTCTACTTAACTTACTAAAATGGTTTTTCAGTCAATCAATTGATATTTGTCGTGAATCACATTGTCAGGAATTTCTTTTAGTTTTTTGAAAAACAAAAAAGCTTATGGACTAAGTTATCTCTTCAGAAGCTTTGGTATTTTGTGGTGTAATAGGATTCCTTCACCTAAAGCATAATAGTAAATGATTTAAATAATTAGAAAAAAGAAGTTTTTCTGAACGTTAATTTTCATCATCATTGAAAAATCATAAGTCCCAAGCCTAACTTTGAACATTTGATCCAAAAGTCGGAATGACGGTGAGCTCTATGACTGTAATAAAGCAAGTGGGGCGCGAAATTTCTTCCGATTCTGTTAGCAAGTGCTCATTACTATCGCCAAGTGTTTTCTATAACATGGAATTCAAAAGATACATGCGAAAAAATGGTAAGCTGATAAAATGTAGCTATTTTTATTTATGTATTTTTATTGCTACACACTTTATGAGGCTATCGAACTATTTCCACCTCTCGTTCCTACCGCTACAACTCCTGTGTAGCCAGAATCTTAAGCCTGACCGCTAATAAAAAACCCAACCAGTGAAGATCAAGTTTTTCCCGGGGGAAGTTAAACTGTCATTGGACCCGCAACGAAATTAATCAGAAGAACATAGGAGAGTTAAGGGTCAATTTCTTTATGGGGTTGTAAAAATTGTTATCTGATTTCTGACCAAATAGTGGATAGAATTAAAGCATTCATTCACTTATTCACATTTGGTTAGTAAATAGATTCGATTAAAGATATTTTTTTATTTTAAATTGTAAGACTTTTCATTAAGCTCCTCGTTAATTGGCAGCCACTTAGTACTCGGTTTCTTAAGCTTAAATTGCATTTGTCCTTGTCTAGTTATCTCAATGGGGAAAGTCGGATTGCACACATAGTCGTGGGCGGTCGGCACTCAGTGTGTTATGGGGCTAGATCATTCACCTCCTTTGACGTTGCAGTGGGATTTTGCACAGATGATAGTCACTTATAAATGCGAGAGTAGTAAGAGTATACAATAACATATCTACAATAAGGCTGAATAGCACTATCTTGCTTTAACTTTGAAAACGTCAAAAATCTGTCAAACTCCATACAAAAAGCACCGGTTATTGTTATTGTTACGGTTAAAATAAGGTGGTGCAACTCAGCCTTAGACCTGTATGATGTATGTGTTACCGGAAAAGTATGAAATTAGGAATTTTGAATGTAACGCGGGGAGAGCGGGTGTAGTAGAGCAGGGAGATAAGTTCTAGTAGAAGTAGTCCTCACATGTTGTTGATGTATTGTAATATTACACAGAATCGTAAAAATATGGCAACTAACAACTCAATGAACAATGAAGAGGACAGATGACCTAATGCAGGTTGCAGGAAGACTGAATGCAGGTCGTATCCAACCGACTAATCTGGAAATAGTTTGTTTTGCCTATGTTTAGATGTGGACATCTTTTGGCTGAAATGATGTTGACTCAATATATTTTCTGTTCACTAAAAACGCAGGTGAAGTCGCAAGTGTTTACGTAAACATGTTCTTTTAATAATACCATAAAAAGTATGATCGGCAATAAACACTTCAACTTTCTAATAAAACATCAATATATCTTGGTTACAACAATCCCACTTACTAGGTGTTGCGTAACGCACTTTTCACATAATAACGAAACCAATAAGTTCGAATATTATTCGGGTGAAGAATTAAATATTCTTTTAACCTGTAAAAACCAACTAGGTACTAAGTACATACAACTTCACGACCCTCAAGTATGAGTTTATTATACTCAATGTAGACGATGGGATAGACTGGAATTCTTCTAAGTATTGAAATCCTGTTTGGATTTTGCAGGCTTGATTGAATCTAATATTCGACCATCAGTTATAGTTTCATATTTTTGTAAGGGTCATCTAGTTTACTAAAAAATTGACAGCTGGTGACTTGGTCCGTGGACCAAGCTAAAAGTGGGTCAAGTCGCTGAAATACTTCTTAAAGATCCCTCTGTAAGTCCTTAGCGTTCTCAGCGCGAGGCGATAGCTGTGAAATTATCAAACAATTCAAGTAATTTTCATTTAACCGTCATATCGTATTCACGCCTGTTAACCTCAGCTGTGTGCCAGAGCTTTGATTATAGTTAAGGGTTTCTATCAGGTATTAGAGTTTCATGGTTAACACTAAACTCCACCTCATCTGAGTCACATTCGGTCATTCACTCCAAAACATTGTAAATGTTATCTATTTTATACTATGACTAACAAAGTGTAAGGCTGGGCTGCACCATCTTACTTTAACTTTGACAGTCGTTGTTGGGAACCGATTGGTGGACCAACCTCTTTTTTATATTGTCTATGTTTTATACTTTTTTTGATACTTTTTGTTTAGTTTTGAAGTTTATGTTTTTGATAGCCGTTGTGGGCAATATTCGCTGAAATACATCTTCATTTTAAAATGAAGGTTTTTCTTATTTCTGCACGCCCGAGCGGCTGTCCGCTACAGTCGTCAAAAATCTGTCAAAATCCATACAAAATACACCGGTTATCGTTAGCGTTAGGCGCAGACTACAGCGACCAGAGGGACCCGACTGGTTTTTAGTTGGTAGGTCTTGCTCATCTGGCAGGGAGAGCCCCACATAACCCATTGGCCCCCTCGGGCCATTGGGTATTCAACTCAATCCATTTTCCAGTCGAAAAAAAAGGCGCAGACCACAGGTTTTTAATCGGCCGATAGTTTAGTCGGGCAGTTAATCAGTATGGGCGTGTATGGAAGTGCGCACATTATACCGATTGATTCTTCATACAAATTAGAATCGGGCCCAACTATGGGTCGACTAAAAATCGGTGGACTGCGCGTAGGTTTATAGTTACGGTTAAAGTTAGGTGGTGCAACTCCGCCTAAGATATTAACCTACCTGCAAACATATCTATGACTAACAGCGGTTGAGATAGTGATAGTTACCTCAAGCAAGATCTGGTCCACATAGATTTCACAAGCGCAGGCGCACGCCCTAAGGTAAATTGGCCCTATTACCATTGTTGCGAATGATTTGTAACAAAGGCAGGGAAGCATCAATGGTAATGATTGGTAATGCAAGTTTTGAAATGGCAAGCATGATGACACCAACAATCAACTGACGTAGTTTTTATTATCTATCATGTTGTTTCTCCATTGAATTCGTATGGAAATACAGCGATGTGATGTCACTCATTTTAGAAATCAATTAACGGAATTATTAGTGGGTTCATAGCTTAAAAAGTAACTTTAGAAAATAATAGGTATATTTTTATTATCAATCAATTTCAGTACAGTATTGAAAGCGTCCTATTTTTCGTAATAAGCTAGTCCTTGCAAAATCGTCTACAAGTCATCAAATCTGTAGTTATATTTTCCAAGTGAAAATGGTATCATCAAATAACTTCGCAGTCATGCTTTAACGAATCTATAGAGTAAAACTAATTCAGATCTATGGCAATTGCTATTGGTCATGGTATAGCCATGATAGCGAAAACCACAGTTACAATTGACACGCGAATATTCGCTTTAATTTCTTAGTTATGGGAACTTTTCAAAGAATCGATTGACTATATTTTTATATTCTCTAGGTGTTTAAAATAGCATAAATATACAGTTAATTTAGTTGCTCAAATGCAAGAACCTTGTATGGTTTAATATTGAAATATTCCATTCAAATATTTATTTTGAGAGTGAGGAACGTGAGGGTTTTAATTTGTATGAGTCTTGTATTGATCTTATTGGTATTGTAGAGCAGTTAACCTAGACGTCTTTAAAACAATCCCAACTAATATTATAAATGCGAAAGTAACTCTGTCTGTCTGTCTGTCTGTTACGCTTTCCCGCTTAAACCTCGCAACCGATTTTGATGAAATTTGGCATAGAGATAGTTTGAGTCCCGGGAAAGAACATAGGATAGTTTTTATCCCGGTTTTTGAAACAGGGACGCGCGCGATAAAGTTTTTCTGTGACAGACAAAATTCCACGCGGGCGAAGCCGCGGGCGGAAAGCTAGTATGTTATATTTTGTCATTATAATTTCCTAAATGTTATCCCAACCGCCATAAATCAACCTATTCCAATTAAGTAAGTACATACATACCTCATTTGACACGTTAAAGTCGTAAATTATAGAATCCAAACTAGTTTTGTGACATATTCTGACTGTTTTATCTTAATCCGGGTATAAACTTCTTGCTTTATTCTTGCCTATTCCCACCTCTCGTTCCCACCACTGCAGCTCCTGTGTAGCCAGGATCAACAGCTGGACCACCAATAAATAAATAAAAAGTGAAGGTCAAGTTTGTCCCGGGGGAAAGTTAAACTTTTTGTCTTGATTATTTGTTTGTAAAATTAGCGCTGCAATTTCTTCGGAAGGCAAATCATTTGCATGATTATTTGTTTTATGATCCTTTGTTGGTCGAAGTGAATACCTAATTATAAAATTGCTAACATTTGAGACCATAATGATCTGATTACGCAAAATCCCGGACAATTTGGGCAATAGGCTTTGTAGGCAGGTAATGTATCGGTCGCCCGCGGCCTACGTAGGCCAATTGAAGTTTTGCAATACATAATGTACTTACCTACCTTACAATCATGATCATTTGATTGATTCGGCCCGAGAAAGTATTGTGAAATTGGACCGATTTATGGAGAAGTTTTATGGGATATGTTTTCATTAGAAGAGAGCGTTTTAAACTTTACTCATTCACATTGATCTAATACGTAACATGTAGCAATCAAGAGCTTTATAACCTTAAGAGTGACTTGAAATTTGTCTAAAAATAAATGTTGATTGCTTAGGCTGAATTACAATTAGAACATGAATCGTATAAATTGAACCTACAGGGTGTGAAATAATCAAGCCAATTATTTATTCAAATAAAAAAGGTAAGATTGGAAACACCTAGAAGTATCTAAAAGAACATTTTTACTTAACAAGCTGACGTAAAAACCTTTGAGAAACATGAAAACCTATCGTTTCAGCCGAGCCCAGAAAAACATTTTCCATAAACAAAGGATTTTAAATTCTATTACTAAGTTAGTAAGGTTCATTGGCACTAAATAGTTTTTTCACGAAGAAATCAAATATAATAACGAGCTCGAATCGCTCACGCGACGTCGATACGAAAATAATACGGCTCTTCTGTAACTGAGACAGCCCACGCGAAACAAATAAAAATTTTGGTAAAGAATATTTATATGCGTTCTAATAAAATGGTTTGCCTTTTTTAGCGGACGTCAGTCATCGCATGACGTCACTACTATTACGATGGTACTAAATTTGGGCCTGATTTAGAATGCAGTACTGTTTGGGAATCTGACGGGTATTACCAGAATTTTATTTTCGGTTACGATGGCTTGTACCTACCTTCTTAAATTAAAGTGTTAAGTTCTAAGTATTCAATCTTTAGAGTAAAGTATTAAATTCAAAGTAAATTTTTTGATATTAGGAAAAGTTACTCGTGTAATCGGACTATTGTCACCTAAGCTGTATTTTGCTCATAGATTTCTCTAACGTCAATAAGAATGAACATCCTGTACCACAAACATCTTTCCCAAATAAAAACAATGCCCAAATTAATAACTAACTAGACCTACAAACCAATAGAAAATTTACCCAAACACCGATTGTTACGTTAGCTTCATAACAGATCAATTTATTATACAAACAAACAATAAGCCCACATTATAAGCGATTAAAGACGATTGTTTTACAGTCACATGAGTCTACAAATTTTTGTTGAAAAATAGAACTTATTTCAACTGAATAAGAAACCGCAGTGTATAGCTTAACATGCTGTTTTGTACGTAATTGTTTAACCAACTGGCGCACGCGACTCTAACTGTAACACTGGACTATAAATCAAAGGTGACATTTAGTGATACTAAAGTTTTATATGAGTAACTGAGTTTAGCCCGCAATGTGATGGGTTAAAGCTTTTTTTAGGTCTGGCTGGGGTAATGGGAATTTATTGTTTTCAGGATAAGAACGGTAATTTGGGTAAATAATAAATTACTTGAATAGAGACTGAATTTTTTAAGTATTATGAAGGGTAAGATAATGATAAAACAACCAAGCAGTATAATTCCCTATCTTTAAACTTAAGCTATAATAATTCAAATTGTTAATAAGCTTACTTCATTTTTTTCTATCTAGATTAGTAAAGTCTCATTGTCTAAGAACTGAAACAACATAGCTCTGGGTCAATTAATCATTTTCAATATTTCAGGGAAATCAGGAACTAATACTGCCAAGAAAACATATCTGGGAAACTTTTGGAAAATCTCAAATTAATTTAAGCTGTGAGTCAAAATATTAGATGCAAAAATCCCAATAACTACTTAACTAGAATGATGGGTAAATTGGTTACAACAAATCGTGACTTTAGAATATGATTTTCCTCTCCATTTCCTAATGACGTATACCCAACTATTGTAAACCGCTGGTAAAACCTTACATTTGTTAAGACAGGAAATAACCCCTTCGTTTTTGAAAGCGGCGCTTAATCTCTGCCAGTTGAAAGAACAAATTACACAGCGAGTTACACGTTGTGTAACGTCTAATAGCACACATTGTTCTAAAACGTGTAATAATATATTTGTTTTGTTAATGACACCCTCGGGCGTCTGCGATGCATGATATATGCTAATAGACGTTTTAAAATGATATTACGACGTTTCATTTCATTGTTTGATATGAGTGTTTGATGTATTCGCTGTAGGTTAATAATTTGGCAAGTTTGTATAATTTTTCATTATTTTCTTCAAATGTTACAAATGTAGAGGTAACATCGTTTCAAGTGGAAAATGTGTATCTTTATTACTGAAGTCATGAAAAACTAATAATGTATTCAAATTATTCTGAATGCGACGATAGCCAAACGGTGAAGATGTCGGACTGGACGATTAGTGATCCAAGGAACGCGGGTTCGATCCCTAACGCTCAACTATTGTGGTGAACCCATTCGTAACACAAGCATATTTAGTATACCACGAGGGGTTAACGGGATTATTACAAACTTGCTTAAGATTCTTTAAAAATATAATTTTATTAGAGATACAGCATTTATTGCTCATAAAACTCGTTCTCAAGTTTTTAGTGTTTTCTAATGTAAGATTACATATACAATGACGTAATAAGCAATTAATGAGGAATCTTGGTGTAAAAACATGACGATAACACTAGATTTATCGAGGCAGGTGACATTAAGTTGTAAATCATTTCGCGTGATAATTAGACTGGGTAATTATTGGTGCTTTAAAATGAAATGTTTTGAAAGATTATAACCGTAGAGATTCGAGTATTTATAGTGGATTCTTTCTATTAAATATAAGACCATGTAATTCTATAAGATCATGTAAACTATAAGACCATGTAATTCTCTGAGGATTAATGAGTTTTTAAGATAAAAAAAAAAGAGATATCGTTACTTCCATTTCATGACAGTGTTATTATATTTTATTCTTCGATATTTTTGTTATTCTTTTATTTTACGAAAAAATAGTCTTTATACTAGTAATTCGGAAACTAAAGTTAGGAATGATAAGGTCTTTCGGTCGTTTTATGTTGCTATCTACCAGCGTTTAAAAGCTTAGGCTAAGTTGCACCACCTAACTTTGACCGTAACTTCAACTATATTATTAGTGCTTTTTGTATGGAGTTTGACAGATTTTTGACGTTTGTTAAAGTTTAAGTAAAGATTGCTATAAAAACACCGCACATGAAACTTTATCTCGAAGCGTAGTGACAAACAAAAGACTGTGAAGTTGGTAGAGCTTTTATTGAAATGAAACTACTTAACTTCCTTCTATTGTATTTGCTATCTAGCTCAAACTCTAATGCGATAAAATAAAAGAAATCGTTTATCTTATGTTGCGTGGTCTCTGATGAAATGAGAGCGAACGTGCTTAAACAGCTCGTTCAGGTATTGTCTATTGAAGATTATAGATAAACACTGTTTTTTCTAGTTAGCACGGTAATAAAACCGTAGACTCGCTTTTGATTTCTTTACGAGGTTATAATGTTTGTTTATTACTTATTTTGTAATGGCAAACACAGTTACTCAAGAATTGGTAGACCTAGCAATAAAATAGCAAAGCTTTTATGATAATAATATGAAATCCTTCGTTCAATATTGTTTTTATTTGACGGGTTTCGGGTTACATGTTGTATTTGTATATTTTAAATACCTTATTAACACAATTGTTAATAAATTTTGTTTTTTGTTTCAGGTACCTACTTACTCAATACAGTTTTGTCTTAGTGTCTTCCTTTGCCTTGGTAAATTAATAGTACTTACCTAAACATTTTTTTTCTATTTCCTTAACTTGACTAAGGCTGGGTTGCACCATCTTACTTTAACTTTGAAAGGTCAAAAATCCGTCAAAATCCATACAAAAAACATCGGTTAAGGTTCAAGTTACGGTTAAAGTTAGACGGTGCAACTTAGCCTAAGTATTCCCTAGTGTAGCCATACTTCTCAATAAGCGAAACATGCTAGATGCAGGTAATTTTCTTGTTTTGTGTTTCTCCAAGCATGTTCGAAACATTTTATCACAATCGCATGTTCATCCAAGGCTACGTCTATTTCCGTATCAACTTAAACATTCAATTTGTTCCACCAACACTTACTTGCTCTGCTAAGCGCCAATTTGGTCAATGAAACACCATGTTTATCTTAAACTAAATCGGTAATGCGCACACTTTATATTATTAGGTGCAATTTATGCAATGAGAGATTAACGCACAATCGCAAAAATTACTATGAGGTCTCACAGTGCGCGTGGACGCACAGTGTGACACACGAACCAATCACAGAGCTTCACTTAAGCAAGCATCGTTGGTGAATACGGGCGTTAAGAACGTAGGTAGATTTATTTAGGTTTTTAAATAAATAACGAACGATAAAATTATTATTAGTAGCCAGTAGCATCCGTTCTAAAGTCAATTTTTAAAACAAATGACGATTCCGTGGAGGGTAGTTGAACGGGAAGCATGGTCGATCTGTTTTAATGGTTTCAATTTATTATTTAATGGACTTTAGTGTACAAATTTGGTGTTATTTTGTGTTCTAAAGTGCAGTGAAGTGATAAATTATAAAAAACATTGAAATACTTCGAATTTGAGCGCGCATCGAGTGTCGAGTGGGTTGTCGTATGAACAACCCGCTTTGGACCCGGTGGCGTCTCGAAACCTGCTTACGGGCATACTTAACTCCACGGAATCCATGAAAAATCAATAGAACTGAAACACCCACGTTCTATTGATAACTATGTCAATATTTTTCACTCGACATTGGCAGAAATAAACCTCCCAGAGAGGTTTGGTTGCCACAAATTTAAAAAAAAAAATAATAATAAAACAAATGACGACAGATTCTTATTTGCAAATTGGATGGATCTACTCTTCACTCACTTATCACTTCTCTTTACATCTGCTGTAGCTCTTGTATGGCCAGTATTTACAACTTGTCTCTAAATAGGTAATAACCCAACCAATGAAGGTCAAGTTAGCCAAAAACAGACACTAGATTCACTTTTTAAAACAAATGAAGATAGATTCTTAGTCGCCAGTAGTATTCCCATCTGTCGTTTCTACTGCTGCACATGTTTTGAATTTAAATCTAACCATTGAAGGCCAAAGTCCCAGGATCACCAAAAAATCTTCGTGGAAGTTTAGTAGAAGTTGAAGGGACGAGCACAGGCCTTGGTTTCTGATGGTGATGCAACTACATAGATAAGCAAATTCCTGAGGTTGATTGCGAATAGCGATGCCACAAATATGGTTATCCGTGATTGCATTCCTTTAGGCTATTAAGTCCTTGTTTGTCAACGGTTATTTTTACGGACGAAATTGAAATGAGATTGTAATTATTATACTGAGCTTTAGTACCCATCTATAGCAATATTATTTACCTACATAATTATTATTTCAGCGTTTCGGAACTTACGAACTTCGAAATTGTTACAATGATCCTAGTTTAGATCTAAAGCTCTAATTTTATTATAGGTATTTCTAATTATTTAAAAATTTGCTCATTGAACAGGCGAACTTAATGCCTCATGAAAATCTCTTCCAATCAACCTTATGTATGTTTTAATGTACTATGTGAATTTTTAAGTGACTCCTTATAAAACAAAATTCCTGTTATTTGTTACCATAGGGATCTCTTAAAAATTAGGGATTGATGGTGAAAACGGATCAGTCTTCTAAACTAACGTATCAGAACCAGTCATCCAAACTCACTAAGCAATCAATAAAAAGTATAAAGTGTGCTCGTAAATCGTTGAAACAGTTTATGGTAATTCACTTCAAACCAGATGTAAACACTCGTCGCGGTCGTACCACGCTCCATATCCCATGTAGGCTACGCAGAAACAATGATCAATTACCAACACCGGCTGTATTACATTATTTTATCACAAACACGCGTTTTTGAAACCAAATAAAAATAAACGGACAAATTGGTTAGTTATCTGGTCATTGAAATTACGTCTTTTTCCTATTTATCACGATAATTGGCAGATTGTTAGAGGAAATGAGGGGTATCGTATTTGCAGTACCAGTTGGCGCCACTGGTGAGTGACAGGACCTTAATCTACACTGGCGCCATACTAGTAAGTGCAATTACGATAGTCCTACCGCTTCAGCGCTTACCAGTTGGTGCCAATGTCTTAGCCACTGGCGAGCGACAGGACTTTACATTAGCGCCATTCTAGTAAGTGCAATTACGATAGTCCTACCACTTCAGCGTTTACCAGTTGGCGCCAACGTCTTAGCCACTAGAGCCACTAGCATTTGACAGGACCTTAATCTACACTGGCGCCAAACTAGTAAGTGCAATTACGATGGTCCTCCTACCGCTTCAGCGGTCACCGGTTGGCGCAGAACTTTACAGTGGCGCCAATTGGTAAGGGCAGTTTTTTTTTGTCGCGGAGGTAATGCTTTGCGCATCGTCACCACAGCCGGGGGACAGCGTGGTGTGTGGGGCTCCCGGCGCTCTGTGAAAGGTGTTGCTCCGTCTTGAAAAGAATGGAGTATGCCATATTATCCCTAATTGAGTCTATTTTCGAGAGTAGGTAATAGTCTTGGACAATGACAAGACTGTTATTGTGGCTATTTTAAATAATTATTCTGTTCTCTAGAAAACTTTACATCAACATTGAATTGCGTTGCACAGCAACAGTAGACAGAATATATAATTTTGTCGCAAAATGGCAACTATTATGACTACTTAAGATGCTACAGTATTTAGTACCTTTACCTAAGTTGTCGTCCGTATATCTGAAGTATCAGAAATATGCACTTTAGAGCAGTAACTGAGCGATCCAAGTCATTTAGGGCTATTATAGGAACCCATCAATCGTTTAAAGACACCGTCAGTACCGTACTGCCGTCATTAATTACGACCAACTTAGATGCAAGCTTAAGGTTTGCTTTGAAATATAAAAGCAAGCGATTATCAAACTACTTTACTTAGTAATATCTCAATTTTGATGCTAAAATTGCTTCAGTAAGTTTTTTCCCAAACCTAGTTCTTTTGTACTCAATATTTAAGTGTTTGCTTAAAATATGTAAACGCTCGATTCTATAAATGGAAGTCATTTAAGCGACTGCCGAACAGGTAAATTGACTTTTAAGTTTGGCTTCATTTAGGACAAGTTTTGTGTGTATTTTGTACACTTACTTTATGTAAAACGTTATAATACATTAATAAGTGTGTTTGTTGTATTTTATTTTTGAAATAACTGTATTAAAAATAACATTAGCACAAATGAGTACAAAATAAATGATAATGTGACTAATTAAATCCATTAAGGCCGGGTAGCAGAGAAAATGGCGAAAATGAGGTTTTCATTTTTCATTTTTGAGGTACTAAACAGTAAAATTAAAGGCTAAGATTTTTATTGGGCATAGTTGAGGATATTTTCTAGGGCTATTAACGGATGGAAACACGATTTGATGAAGTTGACTCGATAGAATAAATTCCCAAAGTTACCTCTATTCGTTTTCTATTTATGGTTTTATTTTTAAAATAAGCGATTTGAGATTCTAAATCTTTTACTAAACTAAAGTTCAGAAATAACTTGAGGGCTTTTAACGGATGAAATTTTTATATTGCGTCTTATTTAGTTACTATGTTAAAAAATGTGGAAAAAATCGTCCATGACGGCTTGGACAATCTCAATCAGTCGCGCGGTGGCGCTTACGGAGGACGGACGCGTGTCAGTTTTTTGGCCGTGACAGTTCGCGATTTGTCAATATTTTTGACAATGATGACTTTGATGAGTCACAGTATAATAATATCAGTGTTACTGGAGAAAGCTTAAAGTTTTGATAATTAAAAATTATCAATTTTGTCTACCTATTGAAATTTAAATCGTTCGCATCCTTTTAAACGAAGACTCTACTCATGATACATAGTACATTCCTCAAATATGAGACAAAACCAATGAGTTAAAATTACATTTTAATAGTACCTATATACAATCGTCTTACCAGGCCTGTTCATCTCTGCGAGTTTGCATCGAAAACAAAACACGTACGATGGTCCACCTATAGGATACTCTTCGACAAGGCGTCACATACGAGCGAACATTGACTCACGCACGCGTATTCTTGTGTATGATGGAAGAAAATAAAGAAAATGGTGTACTAAATACTGTGCAGTATTTAACTGCCTAAATAATAATAAAAACACAAAATGTACTTTTTTAAGTTGCCTCAAGACACTGAGAGGTAAATAAGTAGTTAATAGTATTCATGATAATTCATGCTAAATCATGTTATTTCCTCCGCCATTTTCCGCAGTTTGGCACCTCACGTCACATCATTTTACCGAAGTCAGCCCTATAGATTCGGCGCAGTGCCGATCACTGACGTTTGTCAACAAAATGATGCTTGACTCTTGAGACAGGCTAAATTACACCATATTGTTAATGATATTGAGCATACATTTTTTTAAATACCTTCGCGAAGTAAAACTTCTGTACGTAGTACTTATTAATATTCTGTGGTCTTACACTCTTTAGAAGAGCACATTGACACAAATAAATAATAAAAATACTGTCTAAGGTCTGTAGCTAAAGGTCTAAGCTGTAAGATAGAAGAATCGTCTAGCCAAAAAGATGGCAGATGCAGCAGATGTCAACGGATTTAAAACTGGAGTTCATATGACTCCTTGTAGACTTGAGTCTCTAGAGCGTCCCTTCCTCCACCACGCGTAAGAATTTTCACAAAAATACTGTCTAAGGTCTGTAGCTAAAGGTCTAAGCTGCAAGATAGAAGAATCTTCTAGCCAAAAAGATGGCAGATGCAGCAGATGTCAACGGATTTAAAACTTGGAGTTCATGTGACTCCTTCTAGACTTGAGTCTCTAGAGCGTCCCTTCCTCCACCATGCGTAAAAGTTTTCCAAAAATACTGTCTGAGGTCTGTAATAAAAGTCTAAACTGCAAGATAGAAGAATCTTTTAGCCAAAAACATGGCAGATGCAGCATATATCAACGGATTTAAGACTGGACTGGCACCACCTTGCAATGTCATCCTCTCATTGTTATCTGTAATGTAAATTATTTTTAAAATGTATTTAAAAAAATAAAAAATGTTCGTTTTATTATTTCAATAATCTGACCTCTCAACTCAACTACACTACACAAACACCTTTGTTCGCAACTGTACTGACGAAACCTCGATATTATACCGTTCATTTAAGATGGCAAGTTTTTTGCTGCGGTAATGCACTCCAGGTAACCGTGTGTGATGCTTATGAAATGAAACACTCTTGTAGGTTGTTTAACTTGTATTTCAGCACCACTGATTTACACAATTCCGACATTATGACGTCAACCTAATAGTACCTCTCGCTTCGAACGCTCAAATCGAACTGACTGTCCAGCGGCATGCCAGCGATAAGGTAACTTCCCCTTCCATCAGTGAAAGTCGACCGGTTCAAAACGACTTATCGACGGCATGCCCCGGAACTAGTCAAATGCAATACTTATTTCATAATTAGCTGTTTTTTAATTTTTAAAATACTAAAATGTATACAATAAAAATCTAAAATAATTAAATAAAATAATAAATATGAAATAATTGGATGTAATACACAATAAATTCTAAAATCATTCTAATGTTTGCAAAATGCCTAGGAAGTAATAAAATAAAGTATTTTAATTTAATAATGGGTTTTTGGGTTCTTCTAAAATACAATACAAATACTAAAATTGTTGCAATAACTATTTAAAAGTAACCAATAATCGTATAAAATACAATATAAATTCTAAAATCCTTACACTTATAATTGCTCATAGTGATTTTCGATACAGAGCCCCGTACATACGTTATACATAAATTATGGAAAGAAAACACCCAGACCAATACAAACAAATATGTATGCAATTTTAGTATGATATTTTTATTTATTAATAAACAAAAAGACTGAACAAAATTGATGCGTGTACTGATTAATGTAATTAACCACATGCTGCATGCAGCTTTGTGAATTGCAACAACTATAATTTATTATCCAAGCTCTAAATAATCGCTACTACGAGTAACTGATCATAAAATGTTTTTCCAATCGCTCAAGCTCCCGAGGATCTACCGATAGGTCGGGTGACGTAATCTTGAAATTCTTTTAGCCGGCGCGGAACTTCCGGAAGGTCGGGTGACGCCACGCCTCTTTGAACCGTGTTTACTTTGGCAGTTATATTCTATATTTATTCGATTCTAAAATATATTCCCAAAAATTTTGAAAGTTGTTTTAATTTGTATCACTTGGATATGATTTGTATTAGAAAGTGCTGTGAGTGTGACGCTTGAACGGAAGGAAGTCAACCTAACCTAACCAACTGCGTATTTCTAAACTGCGTATTTCTATACTGTGTAGCCGCGAGAGCTCTTTGGCGCGCTGTCTTCGGCGAAGTATTGCGCGCGCAGATTTTGACAGCGCGAAATACCTACTTTAGCAGAAATACCAAGCCTTAATATCAAAGTTAATCCGTTACGTCTCCTGCCTTGGGGCTACACTTCTTATGCGTCTGTCGGTCGTTTACCGTTGTCTATGAACACTGACCTATAACTGGTTCGCGCGAATCGTCATCAGCTGATGCGTGGCGGCCATCTTGCGACAGGTTGATAAGGATTTGGACCGTTCACCGTTTACCTGTAGTTTTGCGCTAAAAGTTTATTTCTTAAAATATTTATGCATACAGGTAGAGACTCTTACCCCCAGGTTTTGAATTGAGACTTTTGAGCTTGAGTATGCTCATAAGTATAAACTTAATAAGAAGAAAATGAGCAGGCTCAAGCTAGAAATATTAATTCCAAAACTGGGGACTAGTGGCCTCGTAGTTAGGTAAATTAAATATTTTCTTTTTTATCGCTGTGCTGTTTTTTTTATGTTGAAAATAACATACTCGTAATAAAGCTTATCCAAAATTCAGTCACTATAATGTACTAACCATCAGTTTATCAAACTGTTAATAAAGTATCTTTAACTATGTTAATAAAGTATCGATTTCGTAATCAAGTTTTAAGAACGAATCCCGCTAACGGTTATTTACATCCGCTGATAATCGTGCAGTATTTAACTAAGAGGTTTTTACAAGGATATCCGCAAACGGAGTAGACATGCGCATCCGATCGTCTACGAGAAGGTTGTAGAGTTAAGGAGTAGGTACCGAGAAAATTAAATACACTCAACATCAAATAAACCGCAACTCTTTAACAGATCGATAGCCATTAATCCAAACTTAACAGTTTTATAGCCATAAAAGTTGGCTCAAGCGTAACTACCTATTTTTGGAAGAAGTGACTCTGGATCCTTCTAAAGACGCATTTTTGTGGTAAAAACCTTTCCTATAATGAAATGAAGTTTAGAACTAGGCTTTTAAATGATGCCAATATTGGTGGGAAGTGAGGATACATACATATGAAAGTGCTTGTCGCGGGAGGTGCGATTTATTTGATGTCGAGTGTACCTTCAGGATGAAAAGGAAATAAATTAATTTGTACCATAAATAAACTGTATGTATCTGTGTTATTTTAAAAATTAAGCAACACAATATTTTTTCTTTTTTGTCTGTCTTAGATTATTCACATCGAGGCACCTTTTCTTTTTCTATGCAGTCTCCTGCAATTTTATCTGAAGTTAAGTGTAGATGAGATAGGGTGCTACATGCCCATTTAATGAGCAATTCTAGAAGCAAGTTTGCTCAGTTTTAATCTTAATTTAGGTTATAAGTCCAAGGGCAATTTACCTTATCTTATAATTTCTTTCTACATTATTTTTAAGTTCACTAAAAATAATATTATTTTTAAGACACAAAAATTGATAGATTTACAATTCTACTATGTTAAATAGTGACAGTTTCTTGCGCTGCTTCTTCTCAGCACCATGGCCCATTTAAGGGTTAATACTGGGACGTGTAAAAGTGCTTTATAAAAGCCTATTTGCAAAAATAAATGAGTTTTATGAGTTTTAAACGCCTAAACGGTTTATCAGGGAAAACATCCGCAAGAATTAAAATGTTCCCACAAAATATTATTTTAATTTCTCAGAATCTAATTACATTAACCGAAGTGTATCGTTAATAACGTTAATATTATTTAGGTTTTATGGAAGTCGTTACGGCGATTTCGATTAACGATCGGTTTCACTTAACGGTCACATGACCGGTTAAAATTAATGATTAATTGATTGGATGTAAGACAATGGCGTAAAAAAGAGAACAAAAACTGACCCGATTGGCTAATGGTTCTTCTTTTGAATTGCGAATATGCCAAAATTTTTGACGCTTTATTTTTGTTTTTAGGTGAAGGTATTTTGACGAGAAGGTATGTACTCGTATATTGTGTGCAGCTTTGATGACCTTGTGACCACTTTTTTTGGTTTCGTGGACGTGAAGTTGTTATTTTATACCTAGTGATTATTTTATAGTAAGACAAAGAGTGATTAAGCGAAGTTTTTTTAATTATGATTGAACACTTAATTGATTCTAGTTATTATTCGTAATATTAATATATTTTTAATGAATGGTAGTCAGTAATTTATGCAAACCAAGAACTCTATATAGCGCTAGCTACAGGCTATTCCCCCGTTAGTTTATCGATAGATCTTTAACGTAATAATGTTAGTTTAGTTACATCATATTTTTATCAAAAACTTGTAATATAAATTAAGGCTTTCTATGTCTTACATCATTATCTGTCTACTAATCTAATTTATAGCAAAAACTAATCGTTTGATGAGAATCTACAACATTTGACAGTCGTATAATTGCCCATTTTTTTGGGTCAAGCTTTGTTTTGCCAAATGTTTGTTCAAAATGTTGGTGCCTTAGATACGAGAAGCCAACGTGTGTGAACGTTTCACTCTAGTTGTGAATGTAATTGGGGTTGCATAATATTTGTTACACACACGGATGTTCCGACGCGTGCGTTTGGAAAATTTGCAGAGTTAAATGTCTTAATCGTCTTAATTAGATACGAAATGAATACTAGAATAAAGATAAGATAAAAAAGAATTAGATTCTTTGAATCATCCTATCAAAAAGAGAAATAAAAAAAATGAAAGCTACATTCAATATTAAGAATATGCTACGGAAGAGTTGGTGGTACCAACGATCTCTGGAAGGTTGCGGGAACTACCTGGATGCGGGCAGCCCAGGACCAGTCGCTGTGGAAATACTTGGGGGAGGCCATTGTCCAGCAGTCGACGTCATTTGGCTGAAACGAATGAAGAAGAATAATTGAGATCTAAATTGGTGTCACGTTATAAAATTTGACGCAATGCGTTGGTCCTTATTGGTGCCAAGTGTATAAAAATAATGCAATAATGTTGCTTTCTCCCCATCATAGTTACAGTTCCATGGGAAACATCATACCGTAAGCGCGCCTTGTACGTGATTTACATATGATTCGAATATACATATATGCCACTCTGGACACGTTCGAATTACGTCGCTTACGTAAACGTGTACGAGCCGTATCAGATTTTGTCATTCGTCATACACAGTGCATGTTACAAAATTGCCCCAAACGATGTTCAAATATTTCAAGTATGCATTAGGGCATTAGGCGTGAACCATCTAATTTGCACGCAGATCTTGAAGATAGGTATTTAATGTTAGATCCTATATTGTGTTTTAAGTGCCTTAATTTGTTATATAGAAAGAACGGTGGTCATCTGAGAAGGGATTTTCCCGCTTCTCGTTCCCACCACTGCAACTCCTGTTCAGCCAGGATCTGTCATCTGTGAGTAAACAATATAAATAAATAATAATACTGTTAACAGTATTATTTTATGGCTATTAGAGAGCAAAATCATCAATTGAGCTTAATGTAAACCTCATAATAGTACATTTTCTATAAACAAGCCTTTAGTTTAACTTAAGTAAGTTGTTTGTTTATGTTAAATCTTGTTATTTGGATACTTTAAGTAGATCGAGTTAATGATACCGCATTTCCCAACTGCATTAATTACTGGTGCTCTAAAAACCGAAGCTGCTATCATTTCAGGTCGGCGACTTGTATCAGTGACATAAATTGAGCTGAATTCTTTTAATATAATGAATCCGCCGATATTATGTAGTGTTTTTTCGGTAGTAGTTAATTTAAATCTACGTTTATTAAAATCAGTTTTAAGATTATAATATAAGTAGGTACATAAACATTTAAATTGTAATTTTAATGAACTTTCAGCAGGTATCAAGTTAATCTTAAATCCATTGAACCACGAGATACCTATAGTTCATGCAACTCACGAAGGCGAGTGAGTTTTACTTTTGTGTGTACGTGTACATGCACATAACGATAGTGTAATGTATATCAAGACTTTTGAAAAACGAACAGTAGCGATGCACCACATGTAAAGCTCACTCGCCTTCGTAAATTGCAACAACTATACTAACTTACCAGTTTGCAAATCACATTAAACATTTTGTCAACAAGTTATTCATCATTGATTAGGTACATTGTTGCTTCACCACTGGTTTCCACCAGTTTCCACACTGGCTACTTCTTTTGGTTTTAAATTGCACTCTTTACAAATCTTCTTCACTCAATAAACTTCAAACAAAGAAGTTGTCAGATGCGTGAAAGAACCTTTTTGTTTGAACTCTTTGTATGTTTGGTTAGGCAATCAAATCGTGATTGATGGATGTTGTTATAGGATAGGCTACTAACCTATTTAGGCCAGGATCATTGATGATCAAACTTTTTGGAGTCACGATTGGTAAAGTTGCATTGTAAAGCTTAGTACAGAATGTGAGGAATACTATTTTTGTGATAATTTTTAAAGATAACAAAATTCATTCGAAGTTTTCCACTAACATTTATGAATGTAGTTATGCAAATAATGTTCTAATAAATTGACATAACTTTATGTCAATAAGTGCAATTCACGTAATTTAGGCAGGAGGCTTTTAGTTAGTAGCCATTAACTTCCTGGAGCTACAAATAGAAATGATAATTCTTACAAAAATAAGATTTTAATGCACATAGAGTTTGGTAGGTTTGTTATAAAGCAATGAGCACTAAGCTTTAGAACAGCGATGATACAATTCGATGTTTTGGGTCGCGGTCAACTTGTAATTGTGTTTTTGGCTGCACATGTTTGGCCTTGTTTTAACGAGCCCGTTGTATTCTGACCATCTGACTGATCACTCTTATTCATACGCCCACAAGGTTCAGAATATAATGTAATAGCATTCAAATTGACTGAAATAGCCGTGAAATCGTTTGTCGAATTTTTTATCGGTTAATCTTTTGTTTCCATGGGTTGCAAAAAGGTTAACTGTTATAATATTCGGTTTTAAATTCCCTCTTGTACAACATCTTACAATCTACTTGAATTTATCGTATGGACAATATCAACTCAAATAACACTTATGTCAAACTTTTGGAGGCATCACATTATACTTATTGAATTACGAAGCCTAGAATAGGGTAAACCGACAGTCATTGGACGCTGCCAGTCATTGGACAAAACAAACCTTGAATTTTCTTAAAATGAATATTCCTTCAAATACAACGAATTTTCTTTAAAAAAACGCCCTTTTATCTCCATCAGTCGGAATCTCTCAGTTGTTGAAATAGAAATGCTATTTTTAATTCAGTTAATAACTGTCCAATAATTTTCTTAAGTGTCCAATGACTGGCAGTTTACCCTATTATTTTTTTACCTAACTGAGCAGATTCATATTTTATTTTGTCAAAAGAATAAAATGAATTGAAGTTTCATTAAAAATACATTCAATAAATTAATACAATCTTACAGCTGCTTTATAAATCATTTTAAACTGATATTAATTGCGTTAGAATTAAATTAGTGTAATTTACGAATAAACAGGCCACCGCCACGGAACGTGTGATCGCTAGTTTTCTCCGGAAAGTCAATCCAAGAGCCGTTTTTCTAAATTGATACGCGCTTGTAAAAACTCTAGTCTTGTCCAGTTTCCGCGACAGTGATCCGAGTATCGATGCATCGCATTTATGTCAGATACACTCGATCACGCACGACTCGTAATCGAGAACTCCGAGCGATAATCGGCTGCTTTCTAATCGGTTCGGTAGCGCCATCTGTTATCGAAATTGAAAATTAATTCAGATTAAGGTCGGTTTTACACGTGTGGAGGTTGTGCTTTGAATTGATGGTGTTCTTTATCTATGTAAAATTTGATATTTAGGTAGTTAGAATTACTTTATTAGTGTTGAAGTTGATGTTGGGTACAATTCAGATGTAGATAAATCTTTTGAAAAATTCTTAACTATTATTTTTTGTTAAGACATTTAAAGAACAGCTTTTGTTAAGACATTCATACTTTATGTTCAAGAATAGGATTTTCCGTAGGAGTAGTAAAAAAATAGGAATTGTTAAACTGTCTTCTTGATCGCGAGTCTGGCCAATAAGAATTTTTATTGTTTTTATTTACTAATACACACAACCGATAGCTGTCAATTGTTTTTTCTTGGGATACGACTTTCACGACACTCGTTTGTAACTTCTTAATAATTCATCTATTTTATAACATAGTCGTTTTCAATTGTCGTTTTATGGATTTCCATAAGATATTTTCCTCCTTTTATATGTTAGGAAGACAGAAGACATCAAGTCTGTATTTGTTTTCTGTCATATGCTGTTATGCGACATTTATTTTTTACTTACTTTTACAGTAATTTGCATACAATTTAAAAACATTTGCTGTAGTTTAACAGTGTAACGGAGTAGGTAATTATTACCCAACTGTACGTTGAGCAAGTTTAACATTACGGGTCGAACTTTGACCCAAAATTACTTAGTTGGTTACGTCGCAGTAGCGAATTTACTGTGGCCCTAGGTTTCTCGCTAACCAAAATTAACTTCTGTCAAATTAATGTCGGATAGTGTGACAGGCTGTGATTTTGCAATGAGCTAGAAAGTATACATTTGCTACGTAATTTAGTTGTGAATATGTTAGTAATGCGCCTATTTTGCTAGTACCTAATATTTAAGTATGTATGTTACATCGAAATAATAATTATCTTTTCTGCCATTGTCTCTTAGCAGCTCTTATCTATACTTATAATAAGTCTGTAGAGAGGTCAATTCTGTACATGAAATATATTTTCAAAATAACTATCAGCGGGTGATTAGTGATCGATACTGATGCCAAAATGCAATCAGTAAAATTTTTGTCTGTCTGTCTGTCTGTCTGTATGTTCTTTATAGAAACAAAAACTACTCGACGGATTTTAACGAAACTTGGTACAATTCTCAGATCATAGAAAGAGAATAGATATGAAGTCGCGCGTAACTACAACGAGAACCAGTGTCCCCACATTTCCCCCACCACAGCTCCCACACACACATTCAACTGTGTAAAAACAAAGCGACTGAGAGTCTACGACAACATGTGCAACCGGCTTAAAAGTGCTGTGATTGGCCAGAAGGCGTGCCTTATGGCCAATCAATGGCCGCGTGACGTGACGCACACTTTGAAAAAAGCAATTAGAGAGAAGAAAGATAAAATGGAGTCGATAAGATATCGATACTTTAAATCCTGGGGGCAAGGCTCGAAATTGGTTTAAAAAATGCTTGTATGAAAACCTTTTTATTATTATTCGTTATTATTATATATTTATTCTTATCTATATATATATTCTTTAACGATTTTTGCATAAAGGAGTCAGTTCCATTTTGTATGGACGAAAAACTCAGAATCAATTATTGGGACTAAATGAAGTTACCTTATATTAATTTACCCCAACCAAAGCTCAATGTCGTTATCGATGGAGTATAGAAGTTATAGACTGACAAAGTTTGTATGAAAAGTCATGGGTTAAGTAGGTACTTGCGATTTTTACCAGTATTTACAATATTGGTAATATATTATTATTTACTTTAATAATAATAACAGGATCACTGTAATTATTATTAACTACTATCGCGCATTAACTTTTTAATTATGGCGAAATTCGTACCGCCTATGTTTATCAAAAATAATGCCTTTATTAGGCTTTCAACTAGCTCTTATAGTAATTACATAGTTGACAGTTACTAATCCCTTCTACTATTGTTATTGTTTTTGTAAAAACTTAAAAATCGCAAGCAACTCATGATTTTTTCATTCAAAATTAGAAAATAGAAAATAATAATTTACTTCTATTTATCGATAATAGGAAACCGTATTAGAACACGAGCCCTGCACTATGTTACGACCGGCACATGCGGCCGTACTGTGTATTTTCACGCGTCAGTGGATATCGGAAGAAATAAAATACATTGCGCAGTAGTTACGCATGACATAAAGTGGTTGCTAACTAAATCGTCAATGTACAACGTGTTTGAATTTTTATCACCACTAATTTCGTTATCGCAGTAAATGTCACGGCACTGAATTCGTTCGTAAAAATGTTTAGTTTTTTTTATTTATAAGCAAAATACCATTGGATTTGCAATACTTACATGTGGTAAATGACTTCATTGTTCCTGTAGTTCTTCGTTTCACTTATGTTATTGCACGTTACGACGCATTATCCAACAATATCGGAGAACATTTCCTCAGTACGACTGAATCGCGACTAACCTGGCGTCGCGGGCGATGTTCGTTTCTGGGCATATCGCGGAGACACGCGCCACGCCCCCGTTTCACATCTATTCCCTTCTATGATCTGAGGTACAATTATTCTTCATACTTCTGGGCAGGTTATAGGATACTTAGGAATTCCCACGGGAACGGGCATTAGCGGGAAAATCATTTTGTATGAAAAATCTAAACCGCTTAAGTTAGACGCTTGAAATTTGGCAAGCAGGTACCTTAGTAAACTTAAAACTTAGTTATAACAGGATATTGCAAAATTCCTACGGGAACGGGAATTAGCGAGAAAAAACATTTGTATGAAAAAATCTAAGCCACGTAACATAGACGCTTGAAATTTGGCATGTAGGTACCTTAGTAAATTTAAAGCTTAGTTACAACAGGATATTGCAAAATTCTCACGGGAACGGGAGTTAGCGGGAAAAAACATTTGTATGAAAATATCTAAACCACGTAAGTTAGACGCTTAAAATTTTACATGCAGGTACCTTAGTAAACTTAAAGCTTAGTTACAACAGGATATTGCGAAATTCCAACTGGCACCGGAGATAGCGGGAAAAAACATTTGTATGAAAAAATCTAAACCGCGTAAGATAGATGAAGGGGGTAAAATGGGATCCACGCGTACGAAGTCGCGGGCGGCCGCTAGTGTTACCTAAGTATGTTCTATCACTTTTCCCGATTTATGAATTTTCCAATATTATTAAAGTGTTTAAAGTTCCGTACAAATTAATATTTAGCCTACATGAAAATGCTGAATTTCAACAAAAAATAATAAAAGAAAGAATGTCCATCTTTATGCTGTCTCTATTTCCCTCTGTTTTGCAATCAATCTTGTCTCAGAGTGTCAAATGAAGAAACTTTCTCAAAGTATTTATTTTATAATGTGCCTCTACATAAAATTTATTTCTGAACATAACCAACGTTTAGGCCGAGTTGCACCACCTTACTACTACCGTAACTATGTACAACGATAACCGGTGCTTTTTGTATGGAGTTTGACAGACTTTTGACGTTTGTTAAAGTTAAAGTAAGATGATGCAACCCAGCCTTAGTCTAGGCTTTTCTGGCAGGATATACCAAGATCATAATGATTTATTTACAACATTTCCCTGCCACATTACACCTTAGCATTTACAACTCTATGCGGATAATATCCGATGAGGTTGTAAAGTGAGAGATAACGCCACATACACGTTCTCATTAAACCGTTTAGATCAATCCCATCGCATTTCACCGAGCTTCCTGAATTAAATCGAATTGATTCGGAATTAACAGAGTTACTGCCGTTATGATTACTGCGGATCGGATATACGCTGCGATGTTTTTATGTTTGGTCCAATTTGATGAGCGATAGCGATACGAGTAAAAGTATCCATGGACAATTTACACAGCACTAGCGCTTAAGAATAAAAGCTTTGTAAGTACTGTAAATGTATGGGGAGTAATGATTGTTCATTTGCCTCTGATAAATTAGAGAGGGTCAAGTTCCTGGAGTGGAGACTAAACGAATGACTTAGGATGATGATGTGATACGGAGTCAGTGCCTGAGGCACGGGAGTGGCGACATACTTATGACATGACAAAGCATACGAGTCTGAAGCCCATCTTCAGTTTTGCTGACGTATGACGTCATAAAACTCCCTCCTGTGCCGCTCCAAAACCTCAGGCACTGACTCAGTTATGCGTTTGACATGTAAGGGCCTCGTTCTCACGGCAATCCAGTTCTGCGGGGTCCAGTAATGCAGGATTCCGCATAACTTAAGTATCGTGTGAACGAACGAATATAATATTAAAACAGTCCCTACAAAAGACGGGATGTCACCGTGGGAACAAGCCCTAAAACTTTTAGTTACTTCTTATTATTGGAGGTTCAAATCGCTCTCGCTTTTGACATATTCGCTTACGTGGCAGACACATCCATATTATTTTCATGGTGCCGCTGTCCGGTCGGTACGTGATAAATTACGCAAATCAAACACATCCCGTTCGGCTTATCATTTCGCGATGTGCCCGATAATGACGGACTTACATCCTGCTTTGGGATTGATGGTGGCGTAAATTAGCGAATTAAACGTGGAATTAACTAGAATTGAGCCAGAAAATTTTGGATTGCCTGAATATTTTGTTCTGCGTTTAAAGTGATTATTAAGCATTTTGAATGCTTCAGACAGAGTTTTGGCGCATCTCGCGATCTTAAATAAAATTTACACCCCATTGAATACCAAATTCTTTTTCAAAATTGTGTATTCGAATAGTTTTGAACTTTAAAATCCATTCACATCTGCGATGTTAAAATACATAGGAGAAGTTTTCCTTGAAGTAGGTCGATTTGTTTATTTTGTCAAGTGAAAGAAATAGAGCTAATATATCCTACTAATATTACCTACTATTACCTACTAATTTATAAATGCGAAAGTTTGTGTGGATGTCTGGATGTTTGTTACTCTTTCACGCAAAAACTACTGAAAGGATTTTCATGAAACTTTACAGTATTATTTTTTATAACCCAGAATTACATATAGGCTATAATTTATGACGAACTGTGACAAACTAAATTTCACGCGGGTGAAGCCGCGGGCAAAAGCTAGTTTTTTAATAGGTATCTGTCAAAGCTTTCTAAATAGGACAATTAGTTCGTAACATATTATGTCGATCGATATATCAGTAGCTTTAAAATAACTAGATTCTCTTACCTAGAGTGCTGTCTATCAGAAAATCGCGGAACCATTCAATTTACAAGTTGTAGAGGATACACGAAGCTATTTCACTAATCAGACATCACGCCATCGGCTTTCGTCTCTTAAGTTTTATAGATATTGAACATCTATTCATTTGTTATCTTTACGATGCGGTACGAGAATAAATAATTGAATTTTTGATTAAGTGAAATGAATAGATTTTAAAATAATAATCTTCAAGACTCTAAAATTTTCTTTAGCGCGTTAAAAGTTTTATAGGTGTGTATTCTTTTAAGACAAAATAGAAAGGAACCTCACAATTTTCTAAGTTGTTTCTGTTACAAGTTAAAGTAACAAACGCGTCTGTAACAATGTGTCGTTTAACATTAACATAACTGTCTCTAGTCGTAGAAACTGTGAAGAGACAAATAAATCATCGTTTATGAAGTTTACGGCAAGAAATCTGCTCTCGCCGGCATTCGAGATGCGTCTTATGTTAAGAAGTGTTTCCAATGTCAAATCGCGGATCAATGAAATAGAGTATTTGACACCACCGATCAATTGACCGACGACATCATAAAGGTAGCAGAAAAGCGCTGGACGCAGGCCGCTACCAACCGGGTAACATGGAAAGCATTGGAGGAGGCCTATGTTCAGCAGTGGACGTCATATGGCTGAGATGATGATGATGATGATGATGATGATAAATTGACGTACTTTTTAACGCGAATTTCCCATAGTTTGTAAGGCATTTATGTCGAGGCACTTTTGCCAATTTTTACCAATTTTCAAGCAACCTAATTTACAGATGATTAAAAACTATTTCAGTTTTAAAAACCAAAATGATGTTGTATACTTTTAGGAAAAAATGTGCTTTAGAATTATTGGATAATGGGGTCTGAAATTGAGGAAAGTAACTTACATTTAAATTGTATGGTATACGGTAACAAAATGCTTTTTTTATTATACTCGTGTTCAAGCTTTAAATTAACTTAACATCCGTTATTTTGCATCCTAAAATTTTTGATTTGAGCCTGTAAAGCTCACAATAAAATTAAATGTATATCATTTACGTCAGCAGATATTGTGTTATCGGATGTATCTGACAAGTGCGAACGCGCTCTTACTGCCTGTCGTTTGTATTTTTATAGGCGTGAAAAAAGTCAATAGGCCAGGAGACCTCGCAAGTTCTTCGCATGGTGCTGATAGTACCGTTTGAACGCCTTGTGTGATTGTAAGATTGGATAGAAAGCTCAAGTATTAACGTTTTAAAATAAGATTACTGTAAGTGCTCTATGAGTTTTAATAACATTATTATCTTTTGAAATATTCGACAAAAGATTAAGTTCTAAAATAGGTAATTATTGTGTAAAGTCTTAGATAGAAACAGTCATTATAATTAACGAAACTTGTGCGGCCCTGAAAAGGGCCTTTTGTGTATTTGTGATCGTTTTGCGATTATTGTCGTATTACCATTTCAACCTAAATTACTAGTGACACAGAGAAGAATAAGAAAGTACATACAAGGTTAGGTGAAAAAGTAAAAAACAATAATTTGAAATAAAATAAATTTTCAGCAACTTTTGGTTTCATTTACCTACAGTCCTACACATTTACTATTTTCAGGCTTTGTTCACACTATATTTTGGGTTTTCCATATCCTTTTCCAATGCTATAAAAACCACAAAACATGACCATTCATCAACTCCATCTTCCTTCACAATTAATTCAATCCATCAACCAGTTGGACAAATGAAGATACATCGACTGGACACAGAACAGATCCCTTACTAGTGAACTGGCCCATCCAAATGGGGCATCGCCGTGTCCAATATTGCCTAATAGGCGTGCGCGTGAGCACGTCACTACACATTAACATGTCTTGCGTTTCTCCCGTAGAAAGCGGTACTTGTTGCTTGCGGACTGTCAATGTTTTTAGTGAAAATTGCCATGCTTTGGTTCCGGCGTGCGTTATGGCCCTTAGGTCCAGTAACCTGATTGGAAGGAATACGTTTTCATTGAGCCGGTGTGTAACTCGTATGAATGTCAATTTATTCTTCTCAAATGGTGTGAACGCGCCTTATTGTCTAGTGAAATAGTGAATGCGGATTTTCTTGTTAGGACAATGCAGTCTTGAATTAATTTGAATGATAATAAATATTATTATAGGTAGGTACGAGTAACTACCATGCTTGAGAGTTGAAAGATTAATTATAACTCTCGATATTAGTTCTGCAAAACAAATATTATCATCCATTTTAGAGGTTACAATCTCACGCAGGTCAGGCCGCATAAAAATAAGATTTTTCTAAAAAATTATTCAGACCAGGACGTGATGCAGCTCGCGTTAAAAGAACGTGAAATCGATTTTATATAAAAAATCACAGACACCGATGATAGCTGCGCGTGCGCCGATTGCCGCGCGGATAGGTGTGCGTTGACCTTTACTCTGCCGTGACTCGTCAAAGGTCGTAGGAGCAGGTAAGAAGGCTGATGACGTCACACGAGCAAACCTTTCATTTTATAATGTGGACCGATGTCTGCGAGGCCATGATCTCATTTACAGTAATTAAATTATTTAATAGGCTGATTTAGATTGTGATATCATAATTTTAGTATCTCTAGACACGTCACGTTTTCTATTTAAATAATATAAATGAATTATTGCAAATTGGTAATAATTAGTTGTTTGTTGACAGTCTTTCGTTAACTAGTTTAGGGTTAATTACTTTAGACTTTATTTAGGTTAAATTGCGTATGCAATTTTGCGTTTGCGTTTTTTTGTTAACTATTGCTCTTCGAAAGTAGGTCGCAAATAATTTTAACATCACTTTTGATTGCTTATGAAAATAATAAGTTTATTCTGCATCTTGAAATCCATTTTGCCCCTTAGTACTTAGTTCTATAGATATTGTTTTTATATCGCTTGCTCTTTGGAAGAAAATCCTTGTTTATTATTAGTTTAGTCGTGAGTTTGACATTACCAGAACAATCGCAAATATCCTGGGAATATTTACTCTTACAATAAACCATTTTATACCATTTTATAGTGCATTGTTAGTGCCCACTCGTAGACATTAAGATCAAATCGCTCCCCTAGGCTTTGGTATTTGGAATGGGGATTGCAACGGCCAATATAGCTTTATTTATTCTAAGCGATATTCGGTGATTTTGTTAACCCATCGCACGATGGTGGGAATATAGTAACCATCATATTTTAACTTTATTTCCTTGTCTTAAAGTTCAAAAACATTGAAATAATTAACTTTTTAAAAAAATAAAACCGACTTCAAATGCGTGAACACAAAAAAAAACTAAAAATTGAAAATATTGCGTATAAAAAAGTTCATCCCCAATTTTCCACCCTTGGGGGTGAAATATTTTCTTCAAATTCTCATGAAACCACCCTTTTGATAATACCTATTCAACAAAAAAATAATCGTTCAAATTGATTTATAATCGGCGGAGATATTGCGTATAAAAAAGTTCATCCCCAATTTTCCACCCTTGGGGATTGTTTTTTCTATTATTAAATTTAAATGGGACCACCCTTGAGGTATTACCTATACGCAGAAAAAAGATTTGTTCAAATCGGTTCATAATTGGCGGAGTTATCGCGTAACAAACATAGAAAAAAAAAAAAAAAAACATACGGGTCGAATTGAGAACCTCCTCCTTTTTTGAAGTCGGTTGAAAATTGGACAATATTCCTTTTATTTTCAAATTACGATTAAAGATTTTTGTGATGAAAAGTGACGAAGGAAAAGCGAGAAAACGTGTTTTCTTAAACCTCGTTACAGGATTGTCTTTTGAAAATGGGGTATAAAATATGAATTTTATAAGTCCAATTGAGTTATAAATTAAAGCACATAGATTATTAAAGAAAGAACACCACCTGCTATGACCCCGAGTGTAAATGTTTGTGCTTATCACCCTATCTTTTGCCTGAACAGGAATCGAACCCACCACCACTGGCGTTGTGGTCAGTATGTAAACCACCAGGTCAGGGATCTAGAATAATGAGTTTCCGTTTCGTACAGACGACAGCACGTCAAGTAGCACGGTGGCTTCTTATCCACCTAGTAATAGAGGCGATTTTTCAACAAATTTTTGTTTGTTTGATGTGCTTTTGACTGTACTTCCATATTTCGAATGCATAATTGAATTGCGTAGGCGCAGATCGATTTAAAGATATCAAACGTGGAGGCGTAATGTAGTTCTATGTTTGCTTATTTTAAGCTTTCGTGTTTTTTAGTTTCTGGTATCTGGTTCATTTGCTTTTGATGTCTTGTGGGTGCACCATTTTGTTGTGACTCAGATGCATAGGTAAGTTGTTGATAAACATGTTGTTTATAAATATTGGTATATTCCATGACACTTCTTAGATGATTTCCAAGCTAAGTGATTCAAGTATAATTACTTAATTATCAATATTACGTGAAGGTTGCTCTCCATGGAGGATGGATCATGATGGACTGCATCCTGTGCCTTACTACAGACTGGTCGGCCGTCCATTATGTAGGCTTCGTCGTTGAAACCAGGAACTTTCCCTTATCAACCACCATCTTTGATATTTCTAATGAATGTGTTTGATTTTACACTGCCCCATTGACACATAACTACTAATACACCTTGGTTCTATTTAATCGTGGAAGACATTGGTCTCACATGAACTGGGAAGATTTTAGTTCTGCTGAAATTAACGCTTAAAATGATTATTATGGAACTCCAACAAGGATCTGATGATGCAATCTGGTCATCTGTCCTTATGCACTTCCCTGGTTTATGGCTGCTCGACCCACGCTGGTATTGACCATCTGTTTTTGCACCAAGTCGAATAAAGTTCATAATCATGAGAAACTTTGAAATTATATTACTTTGACTCACAAATTAGTATTTATTCTGAACTAGCTTCTGCCAGCAGCTTCGCTTTTTCTGTTGCAAAAAGTAATAATGCCCATTATTAAAATCCTAATTAGAAACATCAGGTTTCCCCAATTCAAATGAGAGTATGGATTTAAAAATAATAACTGTTGCTTTTTTATATGTATAATTGACTTCAATTTTCAGGTAACTATGATAAATTAAGAGATTATTGACTTTGACTTTGAGAAAGCATCGTTGGAGTATCAAAACTATCTAAGCCTTGAATCACAATGTTGCCTAGATCAAAATCTGCTGGAATATCCTACAAATAAAGGGACAGGGTCGTAATTTACCTAACGTGTGTATGAATATGTATGGAGTTATGTATGGTGTGTGTATGTAAGCATAACGGTCTACTGAGGAATTCCTTTGTCTACAATTCCCTGGAGTTGAATGCCTTAGTCGTAAATGAAATGTTACGATTAATTACTGTTGGATTAATAAGAGCTTTATTGTAATGGTTATTAGGTTTAAATAATATTATTTTATGGAAAGGTTTTTTGGAATGAAACATCATGATTATTTTAATTATTTCAATTATTGTTTAATCGCTTTTAGTACAGATGAGAACACGTTAAGCTAAACTTTACTAATTGTAGTAGACGCTATATTGCAACATAATCTATACTTACAATCTACACAAGGAGAGGTTAGATTTTAAAATATTAAAACTTGCTCTGATAAATTCCGTCTAAAAGAAGTATTTTTAGCATTCCAATGTCAAATCGTAATCTAAATTGATATAGGTAAAATAAGTGTACCCACAACCACACAAAACTCCAAGTACTGCCTAGATAAACACCATATGCTTAGGTGAGTTGTTACAGACATGATATGTTATGGTTTATAGAAGAGTTATGGCTTTTTATCTTCAGGATTTTGCGACTACCTAATAATGTTGTTCGTTGGTTGTTCCTTATTGCTTATTTTTATTATGGGTCATGGTTTTAATGTGGAACAAATTTCACGTCAATTTAATAAAGCGATTTGGCTCTTCCTTATTTCTTAGGCTAGCGATTTACTTACCAGTGTGCAGGTTTTTTTAAGATGTTTATATTTAGCCATAAGGTAGAGCCATAAATATTGAAGTTTTTTTTTTAGAAATCACCATTAGCACCGAGGAAAAGCATAAACGATCGCACTCACGAACCAATCGAAAAAAGCGACGATTTTTCCAGTAGTTGTCGAATAAATAACTTGTACTCATAAAAATAGACGCAATATATTATTGCCTCGGTGTATTAATTAACCTACATACGATAAGATGGATGGGTAAAAATTTACGAAGTATAATACGCTTGAAATGATCTAACTTATTAACTGAAAGTCGATGCAAGTATTGTGCTATTTCTTGTTCATATTGCTCAAATTCAATTATATCGACAGCTTGATCAAATAAAAAGAAGGTATTACATAGTCTTTCCATACAGATGCGACTTTCAAATAAGGCTGCGGGCTCATCACACGATACTAACGGCATAGTAAAAGTAAATAGTAAAACGTTATAATCATACTCTTAAATTTTACACTCAAACCAGCCCACATATAAAAAGACAAAATAGAGGTAGGTTAATACTGTGGCACCTTATGTACTTTTAAAATTAGGCGAATTTGCAACATAAATGTATTAGTCAGATGTGTTGTCGACTGTGCATTGTGCAATCTTATTAATTAGTTAGGACTCTTTCAGATACAATGTATAAATCATTTTTAAACATAGGTTATTGTAGTGCTGTGTATAAGTGTTTTGAAAAGGGCCTTCATTTAATTTGTAGTGTAAATAGCACATGAATTAGCGTAAAGGGAGCAGAAAAATGATAATCGAAACCATATCACAATGTTGATGGTACAACCGCCGCACGCGCGCCAGTGTAAATACACGAGTCTAAAATGCATTATCTAGCATGAAGTACTACTACATATTATCATTTACTGTGGTACCTGTTCTCACGTGGATAATAATAACGTAAACATTACACGACACGACGCAACGTTCACACGGGGAAAGTTAATGCTGATAGGATTTTCAAGATTGCAGTAATTATTATTACTTGTTGCATATTTTAATGTGAATATCTTTAGTTATAGTACATTTGAGGACTGTGTTGAGACACGTTTTTCTGATCTTGTACAGTGTACCCAGTAGATTGGGTAAATGTAACTCTATATGAATGTCGTACCTACATAGAGAACAATAATAAGTCTTGAATCTTTTAATAATCATATATGTTGTGGTAATTTTCTCAAGTAATCTTCTACGAATAAAGCAAAATTGGGTAAGTCACATTTCAAGAACAGCTAGACCGATTTGAATGATCCCTGACCCTGAACGTTGGATTCGGAGTCGTATTCGTAGATCACTGGTTTCGCTCCGAATACTATACTTTTTATAAAACTTTTCTTTTTCATATAAAATATTAGCAGTCACATAAATGTGTTTTCCAGTCCATCAAATGGTTTTAAAAATTCCAAAGTGACCTAGTACCTACCCACTACCTTATTATGTGACCCAAAATTGTCTCTACATGTTCTAATAAAACACTTTCGTACCTCATTACACGCAGTTACATTACGAAAATTGATGTCTTTACTGTGAAACATATTTTTTGTCCCCAATTCGGATGGCCCGCACTGTAATAACTACATTATTTTCATTTACCATTCAATGTCACTGGGTCAGACAACACAATGCAAATTGGAATCTAACAATGCTAGATTTAACAACTCTCTCACATTTAGGAATCCCAAAAATAATACATATGTGCTTGATAAAAACAAATGAAAACCTGGTTTGCCCACAGTCACATTAAACTTCTACACATACGATACAATTACAATACAACTACATAAAATAGAACAGTTTTTAGCTTGATGTGATGTTGTATGTACAGTCACGGAATGAAAAGGTTCGTCAGTTTTCAAATTGATTCCTTCAACGAATCGCGAGCACATATTACCTTTTGAATCTATGTTACAGAATAATCTCGAGTTAGAGAAAATAATCTTTAACTGTTCGTCAGTAAAGTTCAAAATTATTCAGATCAAAGTTGTTTGACGATTTATCTTGTCAAGAAGATTATTATGATTGATAAACTAAAACCTTCTTGTTGGTTCAACCTGCCATTATTATTTCTTTTAAATAAAAAAAACTATTGTCAATTGGTCAATGTCATCATTGCATTGCACTGATGGGATAGAAAAATAAACAAGCAAAACCTTATTCGTTAGCAAACGTCATATTTATTTAAATGTTAGCAGCACTGTTTCTTGCACTGTTATGTTGGCAGGTTTGACTCTTACAGTACCTAGTGCAAGCGAAAACCGACACTAAGGTGACGAACCTTTTCATTCCGCGACTGTACTATGAGCCACACTTTCAGCAACCTATTTCCAGTGATGTCGTCACGTTCTGTCGTAAAGAATCTCCATTTGATGAGAGCGAGAAAAAACAGAGATGGGTAGCTGGAACTGTGGACTACTGTACATTAAGAGCTACCTACGAAAATGGTACATAAGCTATGTTCAAAACTTTATTCTGGCTCCATAATATTAGAGAACAGTATTTACGTATTGCATGTCAAAGTCTATGTAAAAAGTAACTCTATTATTGGACATTAGTTTTCACTTTTAGTATTTCCCAGTGTTTTATGACAGTTCACAGATGATTCACATTCTTATTATTATTTACTATTTTATACTTTCACTGACCAGTACAACAATTTTGACATTATGAATGGACTGGCATGGTTTCAAAGTAAGGCATTTGATACAAATGGTTTTGATTTATTCACATTGTTTTCTATAATTTGTGGCTTTGAGTAATTAACTTATGTAAACTTGACGTTAAGTTGTGAACACTGCATATTGTAGCTCCAAGTTTTCGGAACTTTATAGTGTGTAGTTAATAAATAAATAAAGTTCTTTATTGCTTCTACAGCTTAAATAATGTTCGTTATAAACATTCGATAAAATGAAATAAACTTAAGTAATTATTTATGAGTTAAGTAAACATCCATTCTTATATAATGTTTACTACTATTACATCTACAAAACGAAAGGAATGTTTTTTTGCGATTGTAATTACGTACGTCTCAATTATCAAAATTGTTAAAAATACACGAATGCTAATGAAATGATCAATTACATCTTTATTAAGCCATCTTCCGTGTGTTATTTATACGTTTGTACACAAAGGAAGCATAAGGCATAACATTCAATTACAAGAAAAAAAAGTAACATTACATGCAAGGTGAGTTAAGCTAGCCAACATATTTTGAACCTTACCACTTTGATTCAAGGTTGAAAATTACTTTAAAATCCACCTGTCTAAGCCGTTAAAGGGTTAAGCGCAGTTCCTCCGACCTTTACTATGATTACACGGCTGGAAATTAACTCGAACCGTAGAATTATAAACAGACGTAGTAATTAATGTAAGGCTTCAAATGCTACAAGAAAACACATGGAAACTCTTTACGATCTTGAGCAACTAGTGAGTTTAGCCTTTATAGACTAAGGCTGGGTTACACCATCTTACTTTAACTTTGACAAACGTCAAAAATCTGTAACACTCCATACAAAAAACACCGGTTATTGTTATAGTTAGGGTCAAAGTAAATTGGAGCAACTCAGCATAAAATTCCTAGCTTAATTATGAGTATTAAGTTGGTTCAGTTATACCTAGTTATTTAAACAATTTATTTAAATCCTTCTAATATTATAAATGTGAAAGTTTCTGAGGATGAATATTGATTAGGTACTCTTTCATGTAAAAAGTAGGTACTTAACGGACTTTCATGTAACTAAACAGTATTAATTATTTACTATACCTACCTACATACATTGTATACCTATTCCTATAATTTAAACGGACTGTGACTGAATTTCACGCGGACAAAACCGTGGGATTTTTCCCTTATCTTTGCTATTTTCGAAATGTTTACAATTTTTATTTGTTAATTACATTTTGATTAGAAATACAAGTGAAATAAAGAACGGTTTACATTTATGAGCGTAATTTTAGTGCGATAATTACTAGAAGCACGATGAAGCCGCAGGCATTTTAATTCTTTATGCCTTTATTAATTTAGGATGATATTTCGCTGGAAAAAGTGACTGTATATCGTGGGATCCAAACCCGCGACCTTTATTTCGCGTCGACTCTGCCAATTACATAATTAAAACACGTCACAAGCCCATCAACTTGGAATATACTTTTTGCCTTTACAGGTTCAATTCTAAAATTAACTCACCCTATGGTTTTGCGAAGAAAAAACGCCGCGTGAGAAAATTTGCTTTCCTTGTCAAGTGTGTAGAATAGGGAATGTTAATTGTGGTGTACTACTACACAAATAAAGAGTGTGCGCTATGGCAACACTGACTAGTACGGCGCGGTGGGGAGTCAGTCGTAGTCGGGCCGCCACACGGGACGGACGTCAGTGCTTGCACTAGCTTACACAGTGAACATATATCAGTGTTTTATTTAAGACACCACAATGGCGACGAGGATAAAAAATGTACATTCACAGTCGATTTGCCTATTATTATTTATCAAAATCATTATTATTATCGACATCAAGTCAATTAATATTTAATTTTACAAACAATACCAAACCTACAAACCGATAGTAATATTGATTTTGATTTTGTTGCGCGTACGCATGAGTCACAGATGTTATGTTGATTAGCAAACTCGTTACTTACCAAAAGTAAATCATGATCATTATTGAGCCCGCCAGTTATCGACTTTTGACGCAGACGATATTATGTCTGCCCACCAGTTGAAGGGTACCTATTTAAACTGTAATTTGCAATGCCACTGAGACTCGTTTTGATCATCATTTCTTATCGAACTAAATAATTTATATTAATACAATGATCGTATTCCTGAACGAATTAAATTGTTTCACTACAATGAAATATACGTAATATGAGTAGGTTACCTCCTGTTTGCATCAATGCTACCTATAAAACGAGACAAGATAGTGTATTGTCAATAAATTATGATAATCTGATTGGGTATAATATAATCATAAATAATAAACAAAGCAAGTAGTGAATTGCTAATAATAAACAAAGCAAGTAGTGAATTGCTAATAATAAACGAAGCAAGTAGTGAATTGCTAATATGGAATAATAAACAAAGCAAGTCGTGAATTGCTAATATGGAATAATAAACAAAGCAAGTCGTGAATTGCTAATATGGAATAATAAACAAAGCAAGTCGTGAATTGCTAATATGGAATAATAAACAAAGCAAGTCGTGAATTGCTAATATGGAATAATAAACAAAGCAAGTCGTGAATTGCTAATATGGAATAATAAACAAAGCAAGTAGTGAATTGCTAATATGGAATAATAAACAAACTTCATTTATATTCAAGTATCAGTGTGTTATTAAATCAAGTATCAGTGTGTTATTAAAGAGTTTTGTTACAAAGTATCAGTCTGTTATTAAAGAGTTCCATACAACGACACGAGACAAATAATAATTTATTGTCACGTAGAAAATATTCAACAATGAAAGTTGTGAAATTCATAAGCGGTCTTAAAGTCCACCTGGTATCGTTGTGTGTTTGAGTTTCATGTAATAATTGCACCATAATATAGGTTTATTATGGTGTCTGAAAATGATACATTTATTATAGTAAAGTATATAGATTTATTTATTTACTTTAAATGCAAGTGAGCTTACAGATAAATCCTAAGCGCTCACATTGTCAATTTAAATTACATATTCATTTAATTAATTGCACACTAAGCGTTTAAAAGGTCTTAAAACTAAATCTGTACAAACATCTAATATTAGTAAGTACCTACTTATATCTATTTAAGGTTAGTAGACAAAAAAAAAATCATAATTTATTACAAAGTACCTACTCCAACGAACTGACATGACCCGAGACAAGATAATATTTTAAACTTTCATGATATTAAGAGGATTTCCCGTCAAAAAAAAATAGAAGTATTGTATCAAAAAAAAAAAAAAAAAAAAAACGAGGCAAGTTGTGAATTGCCAGAGACAAGCTATGAACCGTCAAAAAAAAAAAAGTAAAACAATATCTCACACAGTACAAACGGCTGTTTGTGTTGGTCTCGGTTTTCTTTTTGGAATTGTGATGTGATGATTTATGATTGATGAAGAGATGTGGTAACCATTAAATTTGACGTAGCCTAGAATATCTATTATAAAAAAAAAAAATGGACGTGACTTCCATCGAAAATATTCACAAGGTACCTACAGTACTGTATCACGCGCACAAGTAATAGGTTGTCAACTGATCTCTGTCACGTTAGAAGTAATATGGTAGACGTCAGCAGTGTGACGGTGAGCCAGTGAATCGTGCATACGGCACTCATAAAGGTGATATACAAGTACAGCGTGCCCATAATCATCAATTTCTCGACATTGCAACCAATATGTGCTTGATTCTGAAAACAACTAAGAATCAGTATTGTCAGACAAACCAAAAAAAAAATAAAAATGTCGTTTACCTACTTAGGTCCCACTAAAAAGAACCTAATCGGTACACCTGTTTACTGTGTCAAATGTGAACTAGAGGACGGTACACAATTTAAGTCGTACCTACTCCATTTTGAAAAGTCAAACCAAATTGTTTATGCAGTTGACACAGCGCTGTATCGTTGGTCAGATGTAGATATTATAGCGTCTGACAAATATGGTGATTGCATTGAATTTTAAGACATCAAATTATTATTCTTCTTGTTGTGTCCACAACAAAGCTATACAGTGTCAACCCAAAACTCCGCTTCAAGAGTAGTGTTGTCAATAGCATACATTAAATCTTCCCGCGTGCAGTTGATTGGGCACGCAGGGCACGACATCATGTGGTCCATCGACTAGAGAACACAACCACATTTTCACTCCAAGTTTGATCACCATCCAGGGATCTTATTTATCCGATGGGAAGTTATTCCTTGGCATTTTGCCGTATTCCTTGAGTTTATGTATGCAACATCTTCACATCACAGCATTTTGTCACAGTCACAGCACAAATACATTTCACATTATTTCAAGAAAGAAAGAAAAGTGTTGTAACTTTAATAACACGTCTAAAGCTGGCAAGCAACTAAATCGCTGATATTGTATGGATCATACCTACCTAAGTAGTGTAGTGTTCTATAATTTGTATAAATTACCTCAATGGTTATCACCAATCAGTCACCAAGGGTACATTATCAAAGGTACAAAGACGTATAAAAGGCAAGATTGTAATAGTCATTTGTATAGCCAGGGATAAAGCCGATATTATATATTAGCCATCATGTGGAACGATTATAAACAAGCGATTTTCATCACAATAACTATTATCGAAAAATGGCAGTTGTTCCTTGGCACTGATGTTCGTTTTGTATATTGAAAAATACAACTGATAACCACTTAGTAGCAGGGGTGCGATAATCACTAGCATGCACAAAATGATTAATTATCGACCGGTGCTAATAAATAATCAACGTTGTAAATCAAAATTGCTAGTCGTGGAAGGACGTGATATATGTGGGAATAAAAAAGGGGTGGAAATTAATGGTGAAATGTTTGTATAATATATATTATAGCGATTGGAAAGGAAATCGTTAACTTAGATAGACAATATTTTACAGTTATTTTGACTAATAACTACACTACTGAATCAACCTTGATGAAAATGAATGTTTTGAGATAGGTACTATCGGGGACTCTTCCGCCTGACCACTTTGTAGAAATTTTAGCGTAAGCGCATCGCTCCGGTCACGTGCTCACCCCGTCTCTAATTGGTTACGCATTTTACTATATTTTTACTACGACCAATAAGAGACAATCAGGGCTTAGGTTGCAATACGAAATACCATTGTGCACTTTATTGTCATACGGTTAATGTTTAAAACGAAATGTTTCTATTTCTTCAATCTTTCTTAGTTTTAGGCTGAGTTGCACCACCTAACTTTGACCGTAGCTATAACGGTAACCGGTGCTTTTTGTATGGAGTTTAACAGATTTTTGACGTTTGTCAAAGTTAAAGTAAGATGGTGCAACTCAGCTTTAGAATTTTAATAATAGAATTTGGTTACAAACATATAGATAATATGTATTTTTTTAATATTGTATTTTTATACGAGGTCTGTCTGCTTTTTGCTTTGGCGAACTGTCGACATATTCTCTCCTTTGTTTTTTGTGAAGTTTTGTGATCCCTAACCGATTGATTTTGTTTTGTGTTGACCCGTGCTAGTAATTGGACTGTTTGATTGCCTTTTTATTGACCTCCGCGCGATTACTGAACCATGGCTTCTCAAAATAATTCTTAATTCTTATATTTAATTACAAACTTATCTATCTATACATTGTTAACTGTTTAAGTATTATTTAGTTTGAAGTTTAATTTTTATTGATTTAAAACCTTGTGTAAAGACACTTAATGTGCAATAAAAAAATTAATTTGAAATAAAACTAACTTCATTTTATAATATTTATAATAACCAATTACCTGGATCATTGCTACCTAGTTACAATATTTGTATTAAATTGTAATAACGTAGATAAGTGTTTCTTTTAAACGGAAAACAAAAGTTACTAATGTATTAAAAATAAATAGAAACCTATTATAGGTTTTTATTTACATTCAAGGATTTAAGAAAGTTATTATGTAGCCAGATCTTACAATAATTGTTTTTAAGCCACAAATATTCCTTAACTATTTCCTAATTAATTCAATAACATATAGTTTATAAATTATAAGTTCCGAATAAATTAAATACCTATTAAACAAGTAAAATTCGAAAGTGACTGTATGATTTTGCATTTCTCGCCTTAACTAGCTAAACTAATATCATAAGATTTACAATCTTAATATCAACAATAATAATAGAAAGGGCTACTTTTTTCTCAGGAAATTGCACAGTTACCTCGGAATGTGCGATAGCAATTTTGTGACCCGAGCGGGCAATCGCTAGTTCAATTTTTACACGAAGCCCCATATAATATTTTGTAGCGATTCTTTATTGGGTTTCAAATTTACTAAAATGCGACGTTGCCAAACGAGCGCTACGGATGCGGGTAAGCTAAGCAATACTCAATCCTAAACGCTTTACATAGAGCTTGGTTTGCTAGGGCAAACATCTACAGTGGTGCGCCGACGCTGCTTAGACCCGAAATATGAATGAATGGGGGCGTAGCTTAATCGAGCGTGTGTGTGCAAACAATTTAGGCCCTTAAGGTGTCAAGGCGTCCGAGTCCCCGATAGTACATACCTCTTCGCTCAGTAACCACTGAAAACTAGCGTTGTAGTGCTACACACTGCGGCATTATGCTGAGTGGAAGCCCTTTTTGGCATTATTAACTACCAAATTAATTTATACGCTGTCCAAATTTGTAATTTGCTGGTTTAATGTGCCAAACAAAATATACCTATATTATTTCTTCTTACGAATAAAGAAGTCAATATAATTGAGAAATGTGATCAGCCTTGTCAGCAAATTAAATTAAGTCAAATCTAATCAAATATTTTATTAGCAGAACCAATGTCACGATAATACGGGTGTCCAGTATCTGAGTCAGTTTCAATAATAATGTTCTACCGCGGATGGTACCGTTAGACATATTATAATATACAGACAAACTATACAGACATTCGTACACTTAGCCTAATAAAACAAAAATATATACCTATCCTATGTGAATATTATGTTGCTATGCCAATAATACAATATTACATTATTACGGAAAAAATATTGCTGTTCATTTAATTTTTCCCTGCTAAAATTTGAGAACGGCTGCACCGATTTGGATGCTTTTGGTTTTGATATGTTTGACATAGTCCAGTGACGCCTTAAATGGGAAAACAATATGGGTCTAGAACCAGTGATGATTCGATGAAAATCGAAGCGCACTCGGTGCCGGTGGTGGTTTGGGCAACCAATCACTACCAAAATGGTTATAAAACCTATAATGTTTGATGAAAATTGAAAGGCACGCGGTGCCGGTGGTCGTTTGGAAAATCAAACGCTACCAAAATGATATTACATAATATATACATACAATATAATATACAGCGTGACAGATCATTTTAGTTTCGAAAGGAATGGACATTTATAACTTCAAGTCTCATACATCATAATTATGTCTAAAAAAATGCATATAACAACGATAGGAATTCATTAACTCGGTAGCATACAAATAATGAACGTTGAAAATAATTGTGTAATTATTCAACAGCGTTGTTATTCACTCGTAAGTGTCATTTATTGAGAAATTCAACAACATATTGAAGCCTTGTCAGCAAGCCTGTCAGTGAGACAGTAGCTTCACAGTTCATATTTCATGGCAAAATAAAGACAAGTCTATGAAAAAGTGTGAGTGATGTGCCTGCCTACACATTTCAGATTACATAAGATTAACCTGTGGGAGTAGTGAACGCACTATATTTTGTGCCACAAACTGTATAAAGGTAAATGATGAATATATAAAATACTAGTAAAGCCTTTAAAAGCGGCCCACAGAGGTGACTGAGTTTCTTGCGCTGCTTCTTCTCAGCACTGGCCCACTTACTGTTCCGAAGCAGTGGTAGATGAAACTTTATTTTTATTGTATTTTAACTAGATCAGCTGAGCTAGGATGCGCACCCTGATGGAATCTTTCCATGATTTTAGACAACAGACGTATGGGCTTATCATTCAAAGTTTATAAAAAGTTTATCATGGCGCGCATCCTACGCCTACACTAAGGAAATTAAAATTGTAAGAAAAATAATTGACATATTAATTTGAGATACCTACCTATCTTGTGGGAAATTCGTAATGTAATAAGTGGACACACCTACTATTTATTAACTTATTTGAGGTCAAATAACAATGTGTTGTGATGTTTGAGTCTAATATTTTATTTGATAAATTGGCTATTTTGTCCAAAAATGGTTGAATATTAATTTGACCTTTTGATTTGTTTCAATCTAATTGAAAGGAAGATGTGTAACGTGTCAGGAAATTGAATAAGCAAAATATTTATGTGTAATTTGTAAGCTCATAGAAAGTACTTACTAATTAAGTATTACAGATCATTAATGGGCTATTGTCCAAAGATGGTTGAATATTTTGACCTTTTGACTTGTTTCAATTTAATTGAAAGGAAGATGAGTAACGTGTCAGGAAATTGAATAAGCAAAATATTTGTGTATAATTTGTAAGCTTATAGAAAGTACCTACTTACTAGTTATTACAAACCAATGTACCTTAATTTAGTAGTAGTATTAATTATAATGTAGCTTGTCTCGAATCAAATAAAATAAGGAAGAGATGTGGTGTACTACTACACAAATAAAGATTGTGCGCTATGGCAACACTGACTAGTACGGCGCGGTGGGGAGTCAGTCGTAGTCGGGCCGCCACACGGGACGGACGTCAGTGCTTGCACTAGCTTACACAGTGAACATATATCAGTGTTTTATTTAAGACACCACATTAATTAATTAGCAAACGGAGAGCCTTTTTGCTATTATGTATGAATACTTACTTACGAGCCAAAAAAATAGGTACATAATAGAATTCTAGATATTAAGACTTTGGAAGTTAGTATTCACCAGTTGGATGCTATCATTGCAAATGTCTACGAGTATTTCCAGGAACGGAATTTCCACGAAATCTTCAGAGAAAATGTGAGCCATTAACTAATAATAAAACTTAAATTAAGATACAAAAGGTACCCAGATACAGAACATTATTCAATTTTGTTGCTAATTCGCTTCTATAAAAACTACATAAGATGGTGAACCTTGACGCGCCGTCGCTTCTACTCAAAGTTTTCTCATGTCTTCAAACTTTAATTTAGAAACATTCCCTTTTTATGCTAGACAAGGCAGGTATTTGACCGCACCTGGTGTTAAGTGAGATGCAGTGATGGTACATATCTGCCCTGTAAGTGCCTATTCACTCTCCTAGGTGTTAATAGCGAGTTCAAATAGAGAAAACTAATCTGCGATTAAACTGAAAGGTTAGTTACATTAACAGAGAAAATAGGAAGACAAAGTTGATTGATTCATCAGCTGATACCATCAACTCTCGAGGAAGCGACTCAAGCTCCCATCAGGAATCGATCAACATCGATTATACTTTAAATGGAACTTAACAGACCTTTATTAGATCTACTGTTAGAGATACTGGGCTAATGTCTCACTTAACTCTGGAAGTATTCAATTTTGAATAATAATAATAAGGATACTGTTCAATCTACTTGAACTTCATTGGTTGGGTTTTTCTTTGTTTCTATCTGCTATACAGGGTGGAAACGTTAAGTGATCTCACTCGATTATTTCTGGTTTAGATATAATCGAGTGAGATCACTTAACGTTATTGAAAAACTGGTTACTAATCCTGAAAGTGCTTCATGAGCTCTTTCAGACTGTACCAATAATAGGTTACAGAATAAACTGGATTTATCTGAAAATTCAATGTTTCCAGCTTCCATACTAAATGTATGCCAGCCACACAATATTAGAAGTGTATTTTTTTTAAATATTTCTTAAAAAATTTAAAATAAACTCTTAAATTGTATTCTTATTTCAAATTATTAAAGGAAAACATTGGTTTTAGGCTTTACTTGCTATAATATTGTCAAGAGATGAGTGTCATGACTGTGGTAGTACTAAATGTATGGAAGAAGGAAATATTGAATTTTTGAATAGATCCAGTTTATTCTGTAACCTATTATTGATAACATTGGATAGAGCTTGTGAAGCACTTTTAGAATCAGTAATCAGTTTTACGATATCATGTATAGTTTTTAAAATAATGTGACTTTACCAAATGTATGGAAGCTGGAAACATTGACTTTTTGGATAGATCCAGTTTATTCTGTAACCTATTATTAATACCGTTTGATAGAGCTCATAAAGCACTTTCAGGTTCAGTAACTAGTTTATTGATATCTTGTATAGTTTAGAAATAATCGAGTGAGATCACTTATCGTTTCCACCCTGTAGATCTTCACAGGAGCGGTCAAGCTGTAGATCCTGGCTACACAGGAGCTGCAGTGGTAGGAATGAGAGGTGGGAATAGTCCCGTTAAACTGCAAGGATGATTTAGTTATAAGCCCGGTTCTCCTAAAGCTGTTTCTTTCTATTATTTCTTACTTGTAGCGGAATTTTGGAATATTTTTCTTTTATCGTAGTAATGGACTTCATGTACTGGCTTTAACTTATCCAAGAATCAAACCTGAGGTGGAATTGTGTAAAGCAATCGTTATCATTTGACAGTTCATAACGTACGATTGTCAAATTATTAAGATTGCTTTACACAATTCCACCTCTGGTATCGATGCTAAAGGCACACAATATATGAACAGCTGAGCCTTGTGAAACAAAAGTCCCCGTTGGAAAATGGGCAAAAAATGGTCTGCCAACATCATCATCAGATTATTTAGTCTCCACAGCAGAGTCACGATCTGCTCTATTTCACCAGTAGCAAATAGTTAGTCTACCTTCATTACGCTACAATTTCATCGTACAAACGCTTACTCGGTGAGCATCATACGACCTGTGTGGGAACTGTCGCTAGGAAGCCGGGTCGCTGACCCCGAGTGCACTGACGTCGTCATACGGATGCGCCCGCGCATTGCACAATAATGGCCGTGGGCTGCGGTCGGGTTAAAAAAACAGGGCAAGTGGAAGGTTGAGCTGGTGGTTTGGGTTCTGTAGGTTACCTTTGACGTATGAAGATAGTCAGCTGTTTCTGTACATTGAGAGTCGTTACTTTTAATGTGGCTCTATGAAAAGTTTCATGTGCGTTTTCACCATCAAACCCTAATTTTTAACTGACCCCTATGGTAACATATAACAGTAATTTTGTTTTCATAGGGGTCTCTTAAAAATTAGGGGTTGATGGTGAAAATGGGCATCAGTATGCAGTCTCTTAGAACGACTTTATTTTGTTTGAATTTAAGTAGATTTCATTACGTGGGTGATTATTTAAGTGATGTCCTAAAGGTCACAGTAGGTACTAATAAGTGTTTTATTATCACTTGACGTTGACAATCTTGTAGTAGTGAGTATTTATGTTTTAAAGGGATGAAAATATTTTTGCGTGTGACTACTGACCTTTAACTCAATATGCCTAAGTAAATTGGATTTAAACCATATCCTTGGCTGCAAAATTTAAAACCTACATACATACACTTACACATTTAAAAATCTTTTAGTCTTAGTTCATAGCTAGACTTATGAATCCTTTCTAAGTAACTAAGCAAGTACATTGATGCAACCACAGAACAGCAGGTGCATCACACTATGCGGAACACTGAAACGAAGTCAACAACTTAAGTATTGTTTTTATGTATCCGTCTAGCAAGCGACTATGGTGGAACAAATTGGTTTGTGCCTGGATTGCATAAGCTTTGGCAGATAAGATCTGAGACATAGAGGCTTGAATGATTATTAAATTAGCACCTACATTCTTCATTGTTATTTAAAATTGCATTTTGTGTAAATACCACAAAAACATTGTTTAGAACAGTTTGAATAGCAGCTCTATATTTTGTTTGACTAGTTATCTTCTACGCAAATTTTAACCAGATTATCATATTTTAATGAAACCTTACGCTTCTTTGGTGCCATAGACAATAATTTGGTCTCCTCTGTAAGATCACGAACCTATTTTAATTACTAGAGGCAAAATTAAAAGAATTGTAGAAAATGTGATAATTATTTTTGACTTGATTTTGCTACCTATTTTAAATTAAAAATCTCTGTGAATGCGAAGTTACCGAATAGGTAGAGACTTTACTGAAAAACATTCATGATTAAGTTAACATAAATACTTAGGTATTATTTAGAAATATCAAGATTATAAAGAGCTTACTTGTCTGATTACAGCCTAGTAACATTATTTCTTCAGCTAATTTGCTGTTGTCCTTAACACTGACCCTGTCCATAACTTCCTCGGAAATTAGACATAACTTTTCCTTGTTATGAATTGTCTGCATTTTATGCACATGAATATCCTTTAGAAGAGTTCCTGGCCAGTGACAACTAACGATAATACCATTGAAAAAAAAAACAAGACAGAAAATTTTTGGAAGTTTTCAAAAACAGAATGTTATTTATTTTTATTTTAAAAGCGTTGTGGATTCTTCCAGCCAGCCAGTATGCTGTATGACTATACTTTTCAATGTGTCAAGAATTTAAAACTGCGCACATAAATCTCTGATTTGATCAACGAATGGGTCCTGTGGTGCGAACTGTCACAGAACGCATTTGGAAAATGGATTTCCGTGCATATTCACTTTTGTTTTGTTGACTGAATATGGTTTTGAAGCTGTTGTTGAAATAAATAGAGATAATACTTCAAAACGAGAAAATGCTTTTCTTTTCAGTATCATAAATAGCGCAAAAATGCAATTATTAAATCGGAAAAAAGCCTTTTCAGGTCACAGTCCGCCTGAAAACCTAATTTCCTTGAAACTTTACTGAGCTGAGACCTAATGCGGACTGAATTTGAACTATTTTGTTTCATTTTGCACATGCACGAAAACTCCATGGTCAGGAATCCTGAAAAAAAAAAAACAAGTGGCAATCATGACGTTTCGCTCTCCCGCCAAAACTAAGCTTAAACTTTTCCAACAAGCACATGCTTTTCCACCCTGCTAATTGGTTCTTTTGTTTGTCCCCAGAGCGATGTCGCGGTGGAAGGGCAAACTGAGGTAGCCGACAGATGGCAGCAGTCAGCGCGGCGATGTACCGCCCTGGGGCCATAGACCCCTCGTGCTATGCCTCGCAGCGGGTAAGTGGTTACATTGTTTTAGGATAGATGGCGTTTTTCAGGACTTTCAAATAATAGAGTAAAAAAATAACTTTTTTTTTGAAGAATTTAGGCTTGAATATTATTTTTAATTTATTAGATGCCAGCTGAAAATCTGTTTTTTAAGAAGTTTGTGAGATAATTATTTTTAAATTGCTACAAAATATTCCTGAAAAGAATGAAAAAGGCAAAAATACTCTATTCAATACCTTACGAATCTAAAGTATTACTTGGAAATTCTGTAATATAAAGGTAAATCGTGAGAAAAAATCTAATTTCAATTGCCACGATTACATGATAATCTCAGATTACTTTCAAAGCAATTTAAATAGGCACGAGTAATTTTCTCCCAACAATTTTTTTTACGATCCTTTTTTATTCCCTTCGCATGTTTGTTCGTCATCAATCAAAAAACTCTATAAGTGTTGGCGCTAATTCATTCATGGAGGATTACCAATAAACACCTGTAAATTAGGATTTTTGGCTTCGTGTCTAAAGGAGATAACGATCTAAATGAACCTTTGAGTACATGAATAACAATTTAGGGGCCAATTAATACAATCTCCAGGGAAATTTAGGGATAATAACTGCTGAGCTACGATCATATTTGGGACTCCCCTAATTTGGGAGGAAACCTCGAGTTGTTTGGTTTGGAAATGCTTTTTTAATTCCTTAAAAAAAGCAAATTGCGTATTAAAATACTTAAAAACTTTGCCCTTACATTTTAATTAAAGATTAAGTCTTCGAAGGCTGAATTTTAATAATTAATTTTCACTTTCGTCCGTCTACGTTTCTTTATGGTTGAGTATTTTGAGTAATAAGTAAAAAGCTAAAACCTCCTATCACATAAAAAAAAAAAAAAGCTAAAATATCTTTAACAACTGTCCCACTATTGCGTCTGCGGGTAGAATCACTTCAAACATATAGATAAAGAGTTGGGTTTTTGTGGCGGTCAAGCTGTAGATCCTGGCTACACAGGAGTTGCAGTGGTGGGAACGAGAGGTGGGAATAGTCCCGTGATATAGATAAAGAGGCTACCTAAATAAACTCCGACAAACGTTACTTCGACATTACGTTACTCCGACACTACGTTACTCCGACACTACTGAATATCGACATGACTTTACTTCGACACTATACTACTCAGACAAAGGCGTAATATTCATTTATAGAGCAACAATTAAAAAAAAATACAAATTCTTTATTTGTCACAATCAATATTTTATTTTATTACTTGCGCTCTACATTAACGAATAAACACCGTCTGTGGTAACGATATCCCCAATACCGTTAATGATCTGAGCCATGTAACTCGGGCATTCATTCTTTGTTTACTAGTTAATTAATAGCATCGATGGTTCTATAACCCCAATATTTTAACATTACGTGGGTTTTACACAATAGCTGTAGAGTCAGCAGGCTCAATTAGCAGGTGTTTGGCGCCGGACTTCATTAAAAGCGTTTTTGGCTAAATATACTTTCCTCTACTTCCTTTAGGTATGAAGTACCATTAACCTTTAACAGAAATAATTATCTCTAAAGCCCTTAAGGTGTGTCGCAAGTACTATAACTTACTGTTTGTTTTCTGTTTTGGTAGTTGGATTTCCTTTTTTAATCAAATATTATTTCTTGAGAAGCTAGTTAGCATTACTTAGTTTTAGATTGTAGAGACAATTTTATTAGTCATTATGACAAATAAACATCTGAAGATCAGTAAAAAATTGGCGCGATAATTGTCTTGAATGTTTGAGCTGCAGAATTTTTTGTATGGAGTGGGCCTACCGTATATTCTACTCTATTTTAGACACACGTGGGCGACGGTAGGCGGCAATTGAGTTCGAAGTGAAATCGAACTTGCCTTGGTTTCGATTTTATTACATCAAAGATACGCATCTGCATGTTACATCTTAATTTTTATTGGCTTATGTTAGTGTTTATGTAATGAACTTGGCGCCGATTATATCTCTGAGAACGTCCTTCTTTTATGGAAAGATAAACGTTTCCGTATAGTGGTTATGTAATTAAATTTTTGGCATGTCCTGAGTTCAAGCCTCTCTAAGATTTTTAAGGAATTATTTTTTCAGTTAGGACACGAATAACATTCCTGGTTTTTAGAAGCTATTGATAGGAAGGAGAGCCTTATAAGACAGTTAGTGTTATGTATTATCAAGCATACGACAGGCGAAAAAAAATCATTAATCATTAATTAAAAATGAAGGCAGATTGAATATTGTGTATTAATTATTATGTAAGAAAAGTAATTGTATAATTTAGGTAACATGTAAAGCTACGCAACTTACTTGTTGTTTATGAGTTTTAATAATTACGACATAAAATCAATGGAGAGCCCTTTTGTTATAAGTTAAAACCAGTTAACAGATAAGGCCCAATTTCCCAGTAGTTACAAGCTCATTGTTTTCCAATACAAATTACAGGTATAATCGAAATCATTTTGAAGATGATACGAAATGAGACACCAGAAACGATCATAGAAGAAGAAAAATCATTATTCCTACGCTTTTAGTTATAAGAAATAAATAAATATCAACAAAATTACAAAAGTAGAGAGAGTTTATGAAAAAATCAATTATTATTTACCGCACAATTTTCAGCGGGCAAATAATTTTCTTTTTTTCCATAAAACTGCCAAAATTTTTAAGGAAAAGAAAAATTACTCGCTAATGGTACTTAGCCTTTATTGACATTGAACATTATACGAAGCCAATTTCCAAAGTAATTTGATAAAGCATATTCTATCGAATGTTTTTAAATATCCGATAATATTCTTTTTGAGTAGGTACAACATACAATTTTCCCAGCAGTGGACGCCATAACAGCCCTAAAAACGTTTGTCTTATTTCGCTTCTACGCTTCATTTCTTCACAGTTATCACCCGATACACGTGAACCAAATGGTTTTAAAGCTTTGCCTTATATCTACACTGTTATACTGATATTAGTGACTTTGTATTCTGAATTAATGGTATTATCTTGCGTGTTGTTCGTGTGAATGAAATACACGATAAGAATAAAAATCAGGGCTTCTGTTGATTTTTTTTATCCTAAGCCGTTGTTGGTTTGGTTTTGTTATTTTATTGGCCTATTTGCGGAAAAAATGAGATTTTTCACAACAACAATATAATCATGGATTTATAGACTTTTCAAAGTGTCTTTAAAACCTACGAGGCTTTAACCAATTCATTAATCATGAAAGTGCTTTAAAACCTGAATTATTTTATTCTAATCTCTTCAATTAAAGCTCCTACATATCCATTTTGCACACTCAGATTAACTTAATCATATCAGATCTAAATCGCTTTCGTCTGCATTTGCGGTCTGTCATATCAGCTGCCCACGTCAGTCGGTATAATCCCTAAATTATCCAGCCAAGAGTGCCCCAGCTTAGCCCGTCATAGCTTCTCAATATGCCGAGGCATCCGATCGCCTAATATTCTATACAAAGCCTCCTAGATGCACTGCTCAGATTATCTATAGCAGGGATGGCGAACCATTGGCACGCGTCACAATATTTATGACACGCCACCAATCACAAAATCTATACTAATATTATACTTCGTACCTCTTCCGAAGATGATTACCAATTTACATGCAGCAGTACGTAGTATGGTGCCGTCCTTATCACACTCTTTAAAGCTACTAAAAGAAAAAACTTCTATCTCGCTCGCTCCTTCCCGGGCTCGGTGCGGCCGAGCTACGGTACTGGACGCCATTACGTGATTTTGTGTCGTCCGAGTCGCACGAGTTCGTTCGTAATATTCATAATGGGTGGAAAGAAACGATCGCGAGACGAGGACTACGACGTTATAAAAAAGAAAATTAGGAAATTAGAGAAGCAATTAAAACGGAAATCACGCCATCGGAAAATATCTTCAAGTTCAGAAAGCAGCGATGAAATACCCAGTTCACTCCATTCTGACAACGGCTTAGAAATAAATTGCGGTAAGTAACAGTGCATACTACATACTTATATGTATATCGTTACGCGCCAGTGCACAGCGACAGGCTGGCGCCGGCATGTCGCTCAGGTCTATATGACTATGCGCGCTTCCTATTTATTTACTGCTAAATGCTTTAAATAAATTGTAGTTAAGCCGGCTTATTTTTTCTTCATCATCTATTATGCTACTACGCAACTTTACAAGTTTTATAAGTGAATGTGTACTTCATGTAAATCATGCTGAGTACCTACTTATTTATATTATTTTTTTCTGCGTTACTCCCTGTAAATCGGGTCGAGTTTTGTACTTTTACTCCACGTATATCGTGTTGAGGAATTATATAGCTCCGCGTATATCGCGTATGAGCGCTTATATGTATCCTATACGGATTTACATTTTAACACGTTTAATATGCTATTGGCTATTTTATCCTATACGGATAAATGTTTTATTGAAACGTAACCGTTTTTCCAGATGAAACACAAGTTGAAAATGATTCTCAACCAGAATGTTCTGCTATCATTGATGAATGTCCGGAACTACATGAAGATATTCTAAATATACTAGGCCCTGATACGACCACAGAGAAGCCTTTTGGTGATAATTTACACAAAGATGTTGCTTCGAGATGGCAACATATTTTATTAAATGGCTTATCAAAGGAAAATAGATCTGATTTGTTAAAAACATATCTACCTCCGGAAAATTGTCCGAACATGAGGGCTCCTAAATTAAATTTAGAAATTAAGGCAGCCTTAACAGAAATAAATAACAAAAAGGATGCTTATAGCCAAACTAAACAAAATCAGTTAGCCAGTTGTTTGTCAGCCCTGGGCAAAGCTTTAAATTTGACTTTGTTTAAAAGTAAGGAAGATACCACTTCACAGGAAATAATTAAGTCACTAAGTGATGCTGGCCGTCTACTGTGTGACTATCACTTCAAGGAATCTCAATCTAGACGATACGCTGTTATCAATTCATTGAACAAGGATACAAGAGACACTATTAAAAATACCAAAATAGACGATTTTTTATTCGGCTCCGATCTTGCCGATCATTTGAAATCTTCCAAGGCGATTTCAAAGTCTGGAATGGAACTCAGGCCGACAACCACAGATAATCGACCAAAGCCCAAGCCAGGTACTTCTGGTCAAGCATCTGCAGTGCGTCGTGGAACTTTAAACGCGAGGGGGGCGCCGCAAGCACCAGCCGCCGAGCCGCGAGCGAACCCCGTACCACAGAGGCGACCGGCAGCTCCGTTACGCGACCGACGCAACTACAGCACGAGGCCCACGCAGCGTCATCGGGGGAGGAGGACCTGACTTCGCATCCAGAGGTACCTATTCCTGTTGCTGGCCGTTTACAATATTTTTACCAACAATGGACTGACATCACAAACGATCCTACCATTTTATCATGGGTTAAGGGTTATAAAATTCCATTTATAGATAATCCGGTGCAATATGAGATACCCAAGAATAAGTGTTGTTCCGAAATGGAAGCTGAAATAATTGATGAATGTGTTTCGAATTTATTACAATCCCAATTTATTTCACCTTGCAATTCATGTGAAGGTCAATATATTTCACCAATTTTCACAGTTCCAAAACCGAATGGTAAACATAGGTTTATATTAAATCTAAAGGGTTTAAATAAACACATAGACGTTCAGCACTTCAAAATGGAAGATTACCGTACGGTTTTGAAACTCATTGAACACAATGATTACATGGCCACAATAGATATTCAAGACGCATACTTTTTAGTTAATATAGATATTGAGGATCGCAAAAAATTAAGATTCCAATGGCGTTCAAATATTTATGAATTTAACGTCCTTCCCTTTGGTCTATGTACTGCACCTTTCGTTTTCACGAAACTATTGAAACCAATATTATGTAATCTACGTTCAGCTGGCTATGTATCTGTAAATTATCTAGATGACTTTTGCTGTATCGGTTCATCATTTGAACAATGTGTTAATAACGTAAACGCCACCATATCACTTTTAGAATCCCTAGGTTTCTTAATAAACTCGGACAAAAGTCAAACTATACCTAGTAGGTCATGCAAATTTTTGGGATTTATTTTCGATACTTGTGATATGACATTATCTCTAACCGGCGATAAGAAATTGCGTATAAAACAAAAAGCAAATATGTTCATCAAAACAAATAAATGCACAATTAGACAATTTGCTGAATTTATTGGACTTTTAACTTCAGCCTGCCCAGCAGTTCGCTATGGGTGGGTTTATACAAAATTATTTGAAAGGGAAAAATATTTAGCACTGGGTGACTCTGATAACTATAATAAAAGAATGCATATTAAGAGGTATTTACAACACGATTTTCTGTGGTGGAAGTCCAATATTGAAAAAAGTTTCAACCCTATTCAAAAAGACAATTACGATGTAGTCATTTATAGTGATGCATCTAGCACTGGGTGGGGTGCAGCCTGTAATGGTGAAACGGCTGGCGGTAACTGGAATATATCCGAGTTAAAAAATCATATCAATTATCTGGAACTGCAAGCAGCTTTTTATGCTTTAAAAACATTTGCTACACATTTACATGATTGTAACATACTTCTCCGAGTAGACAATAGTACAGCCTTAGCTTACATCAACCGAATGGGTGGTGTAAGATTCACACACCTCAATGATTTATCTCGAGAAATTTGGCAGTGGTGTGAACACCGCAAATTACTTATACATGCATCTTATATAAGATCAGCCGCTAACATTGAAGCGGACCGGGCATCTAGGCAATTGAATATTGACACCGAATGGGAACTTGCCGATTATGCATTCAAACAAATAGTTAACTCATTAGGTAGTCCGGAGTTTGACCTTTTTGCAAGTGTACAAAATCATAAGTGTGAAAGATATTCTTCATGGAAACTTGACCCGCAGTCCGAGATAATTGATGCATTTACTTTTAGTTGGCATAATTTAAATTTTTACGCATTTCCCCCCTTTTGCTTGGTAACTAAAGTTCTCCAAAAAATTAAATCAGATAAAGCTGAAGGCATTATCGTTGTACCTTTTTGGCCATCACAGCCGTGGTACCCAATGTATCAAAAAATGGTGATTTCTCGTGAGATTATATTTCAGCCAAACAAGTCATTGCTCCACTCTCCTTTCAGGGAAGCTCATCCACTCCACTCGGACCTTTCCCTGGTGGCGTCGAAATTATCCGGCAGACATTGATGAGACGAGGTGCTCCATCAACTTCATTAAATTTACTAATGGCTTCTTTCGCTGAAAACACTCTAAATCAATACAATTCATCTCTTAAAAAATGGTGGTATTTTTGTCAGGATAATCATTATAATTATTGTGAAGCTAGCGTGTCACAGGTGATTCAATTTTTTACGGAAAGTTTTGAGACGGGCGCTAGTTATAGCACACTAAATACGATGAGATCAGCTTTGTCATTATTACTCGATCCATCAGTAACATCAAACATTATGATTACTAGACTTTTGAAGGGTGTTTTTCGCCTAAAACCACCCACACCTAAGTATGATGTTACATGGGACCCAATCATTGTACTTAATTATTTAAGTGATTTTTATCCTTATGATAATATTTGTCTTCGTGATTTGTCAGCAAAAACTGTTACTTTACTTGCTATAGCATCTGCTCAGCGAATGCAAACATTAAGCCTTATTAAAATAACAAATATTGTAATTGAAAGCGATTGTGTAATAATTAAAATAACTGATTTAATAAAAACATCCCGACCTGGAGCCTATCAACCACTTATTAGGCTGCCCTTCATTGTAGAAAATCCAAAAATTTGTCCGGCTTTAGCTTTAACGTCTTATATGAATAAAACTTTAAATATTCGAAACTGTGAATCAGGGAGTTTGTTCATCAGCTTCAGAAAACCTCACAATAAGGTGGGACCACAAACACTTGCTCACTGGGTAAAGAGTACCTTGCAAAAAAGCGGCATAGATACAAATATATTTGGCGCTCATAGCACGCGGCACGCAGCCACATCGGCCGCGCGCCGCGCTGGAGTCAGCCTGCAAGTGGTTCGTAGGGCTGCAGGCTGGAGTGATTCTTCCAATGTATTCCTTAAATATTACAACCGAGATGTGAATGTATGCGCTACCAATAATGAATTTGCTAATTCTGTGTTCAATCATACCTAATTATAGCCAAATTATGAAGTTTCACAGAAAAATACTTTTTGTTGTCTGTTGATTTTTCCTTTGTGAAAATGAGATAATATAATAAGTATTGGGCAAAGTTAGTTTTTCTTTCATCATTAAAACCCATATTTGCCTAATCAAATTTTTTGAAACTCTAAACATCTGCATGTAAATTGGTAATCATCTTCGGAAGAGGTACGAAGTATAATTAAGAATTAAACGAACTTACCTTGTGAAGTTCGATTCTTATTATACGAGTACCACGAACGAAGATGATTACCTACTCCCACCCAACCCAGGCTTTCGCCTTAACCCTACTGATAATCACAAAAAATTTGATTCCAGTCAACTCTAAAATTAATGGCGTCCAGTACCGTAGCTCGGCCGCACCGAGCCCGGGAGGGAGCGAGCGAGATAGAAGTTTTTTCTTTTAGTAGCTTTAAAGAGTGTGATAAGGACGGCACCATACTACGTACTGCTGCATGTAAATTGGTAATCATCTTCGTTCGTGGTACTCGTATAATAAGAATCGAACTTCACAAGGTAAGTTCGTTTAATTCTTAATTATAAATGCGAAAGTAACTCTGTCTGTCTGTCTTGCTTTCACGCCTAAACCACTGAACCGATTTTTATTAAATTTGGAATAGAGATAGTTTGAGTCCCGGGAAAGGACATAGAATAGTTTTTATCCCGGTTTTTGGAACAGGGACGCGCGCGATAAAGTTTTTCTCTGACAGACAAAATTTCACGCGGGTGAAGCCGCGAGCGGAAAGCTAGTTCACTATAAAATAAAAAAGTAAATAATGTGTTTTGAATAAGGGATATCGCATTTGCCCTCGTTAGTGCCACTGTAAAGTAAGGTCATGTCACTCGCCAGTGGCGCCACTTGTACTATACCCTACCCCTCATTGATAGCATTAGTGTTATTTGATGGCACGTCTATGACTAGGTACATCAATTTTTTTTTTGTAAATTGGCACGTTGTTACAAAAAGGTTCGCCACCCCTGATCTATAGCTTTGTGGCCTTTGTACAGCTTCTAGCGATATTACGGCAGCGAGCGTCTGTGATTAAGTCTTGAGGAATCATTTCAGTTGCTATGATAGGGGAGTAAAATTAAACTAAATATATTTTCTGTTGGAAATAACCGTGAATAAGGAAAAACCTCACTAAGGCTGGGTTGCACCATTTTACTTTAACTTTAAGAAAAGTCAAAAATCTGTCAAACTCCATACAAAATACACCGGTTATCGTTATACTTACGGTCAAAGTTAGGTGGTGCAACTCAGCCTAAGACTTCAACCGATTTACGCCCGTATTCACAAACGATGCATGCTTAATTGAAGCAGCAAATCGAACGCACAGCGTTGAATAGAGCTCTATGATTGGTTTGTGTGTCACCCTGTGCGTCTACGCGCGCTGTGAGAACTCATAGTAATGTTTGCGAATACGGACGTTATACTCTGGAGCAAAAAGTAACATTGGGTACATCTATCTATATGACTTTACTCTGAACCATTTTATGTAAGTTGTAATAAAGTTGAAAGTAACTTTATGATTAGTTATCAATATTCTACAATAAGTATTTATAAACTATATTTTGCCCGCGGCTTCACCTGCATGAAATTTAGTTTGTCACAAATCGTCATAAACAATAATACTGTAAAGTTTCATCAAAATCCGTTTAATAGTTTTTGCGTGAAAGAGTAACAAACATGTTAACATCCTGACATCCATACAAACTTTGGCATCTATAATATTAGTAGGAGTAGGATAGTAGGATTCTTATAATCTGAGACACAGACAGTCAGAACTGGCTTCTACTACTTAATATAAGAAAAAAAAATGTCTAAATAATACCTATCTCATTGCCTTGTATAGCAATTGCTAACAGATTAATGTTGTGCTGGCATAATGCGTCAGTGTAGACAACATAATCCCTGTAATCCGGACATTATCGGGCCAGACTGGCCCGGGTATCCGGTCGTAGCATAGGTCGCCAATCGTCGTACCCGGTAATCATTTCTGGGGTCCTATTCTAAGAAGCAATATTGAATTCTAGCTTCTGGGAAAAGCTTCGTCGGCGTGGGTGTCGGTCTAACTCAGAATATCTCACGAACGTCAATCGATCTTCTCTAAACTTCATTAATATGTTTATTTACCTATTCCCTTTTATAACCATCCATCTTGCAATAGAACATCATAATATATCCATCCATTCATAGTTCGAGGAGTGAGTCATGCCCGTTTTTACCATCAATCCCTAATTTTTAAGTGACCCTTATGGTAACACATATAACAGGAATTTTGTTTTACATAACGGTCTATTAAAAATGAGGGATCGACGGTGAAAACGGGCCCATGCCCCTTTCAATTCAACTCTATTTATTTTCTGGTAAAGTCATGTTGGATGGTTTGTTCATAGTTTGAGGAATATAGAAATCAGTTTGCCGAGTAGACCCCGTGGGTAGTACACGAAACGCGCATAGTATATTCTGTCAATACTAATTCGCACGGTTTAGGCAGCTTAAACTCGTCATTCCTTGATCTAAATTTACCTTAATTTAATTACAGTGACTAATGTACCATTGTGGTATTAAGGATAAAGTTAGTTAATTGTTTATTGTATCTGTTAATTGATTTTTAAAAGGCATTACAATAATAAAAAAGAAGTTATTGAATTCAAAAGAAATTGTAAGCAAGTATTTTCCCCTTTAGTAAAAGTCTAGAGTGTTTTAATTCTACATCAAAAATATGAATCCGTAAAAGTGCTCAAATGAAATGTGTAAGCCGCTTTCAAATATAAAAGTACAAGAAAATATATTTCTATCGTTATAGAGAAGTATATACTTCATATTAGAAACGAACATAGAAGGATCTTTGAGGAAAAATAAAAAGGATATTTTTTATTTATTTATTTACACATAATTTTGTGGCATAAGCATTGGAATTTCCATACTTATACAGACTCTACGATAACAAATGTTACTTTTAATCTAAATATACAGGGTGTTTGGCGCATCGTGTGCCAAAATGATTTGGCAGATAGAATGGGTCATTTCCTATATTTTCAGCCCCCATAACACGTTCCATGCCGGGCGGCTACTTTTATATTAATTTTTTTAGTAATTTCACCAAAATACCCAAATCGCATCATTTAATTTCGATTTAAAAAAAAACTAGTAGGCTTAGCCTCAAAGTAAATATTTTGTTTTGACGTGCATTGATGTAGGGTTGCATCAAATCTAAATTTACTGGCAAACATCATCTAGTTTTTTTTTAATTCAGCTTTGAAGTTTTTCTAAAAGTTAAAAATGGACTAAACATTTAAGTTTACATGGCTATAAAAAAATAAATAAAAGAGATAGCGATCTTCGGATTTTATCAAAACTTCTCTAGTCTATCCCCATTTAAACGGTATACTAATCTTGTTTAAATAATAACAATAACTTCACAAATTCCTTAAATTAGTGCATTGACTCTACTCGGACTGATTTGCGAAATTTGTGTTTATAGCCCCTTTTGTGTGAATAGCACGTTATTAAACACCTAACAGTTAAAAATTATTTATCTTATGCAATGTAAAAACCTTTTCCCTATCGTTTTTCAATGTGGATTTCTTGAATTTAAGGACGAAAATAATTATTTTGATCGTTTATTAATTATTACAAATTTTGTTCAAAATGTCCGCCTCGGCAACGTATACACTCACGACATCTTCTTCTAATTTCGACTGTTGTCGTATGCAGCCACATTTCTCTTTTTATTACTACAAAGGCGTTTTCTTGCTTGCTTATTTTCGTCTTTAATTTCAAGAAATCCACATTAAAAAACGATAGGGTAAAGGTTTTTACATTGCATAAGATAAATAATTTTTACCTGTTAGGTGTTTAATAACGTGCTATTTACACAAAAGGGGCTATAAACACAAATTTCGGAAATCAGTCCGAGTAGAGTCAATGCACTAATTTAAGGAATTTGTGAAGTTATTGTTATTATTTAAACAAGATTGTATACCGTTTAAATAGGGATAGACTAGAGAAGTTTTGATAAAATACGAAGATAGCTATCTCTTTTATTTATTTTTTTATAGCCATGTAAACTTAAATGTTCAGTCCATTTTTAACTTTTAGGAAAACTTCAAAGCTGAATTAAAAAAAAACTGGATGATATTTGCTAGTAAATTAAGATTTGATGCAACCCTACATCAATGCACGTCAAAACAAAATATTTACTTTGAGGCTAAGCCTACTAGTTTTTTTTTAAATCGAAATTAAATGATGCGATTTGGGTATTTTGGTGAAATTACTAAAAAAAATAATATAAAAGTAGCCGCCTGGCATGGAACGTGTTATGGGGGCTGAAAATATAGGAAATGACCCATTCTATCCGCCAAATCATTTTGGCACACGATGCGCCAAACACCCTGTATATAACCTATGTATTTAAAAAAAACATACTATTTCTTTTCTACTACTCCTTAATTTACCATGCAAAATTGTATAAAATTATTCCTTTGTATCATAAATTATTGAAAGAGACTGGTTGTCAATTTTATTTTAAAACTAAATAAAAATAGTAAATATACTCGTAGTTCTACTGTGTATCTTTCTATTACATTACATACAATATAAACCAATAAAAAGAACGTATATGAAACTCTTTTCATATTGATACTTTAATACTCGCATGCCATGGCTTCTAATAATCGCTTCATTATAACCATTTTCAATAGAGATACAAAATATGTCCTTAAGAATCACTAATATATTTGAATACAATATCTTTTAAGAAACCGAGATTTCTTTGAAGGAATTATGAAGCGAAAATGTTAACTCAAAATAAAGATATTTTATTAAATTAACATTTTGTTATTTTTTGCAACTGAAGTGACAGATGGCGTGACATGTTTTTGTTTGATTGAATAGAAAATAATTTTATGTTGTCTCGTGTTAGAAAATTAAAAATAAAGCTTCTTGTGTTTCAAGATATTTAAGTAAGTATGGTTGATCTGTGTGTAGGTACCAAATACAGTGTACTTAAACTATAAACGATTATAACGAGGACGTCTCATAAGTAGGACTGAGTATCAGTCGACGTTAAAAGAGAGTGAACGTGAAATGGAGAGAAACGATAAAAAACGGATAAACCAACTAAAGTTAAGGAAATTCGACGTTTAAAGGAGTTTGTCGTTAAATAGAGTAACATTACAAAGAGTTACACTGTATTTTGTATATGGCCAGTATTGAAACTATGCTTAAATTCAAATCAAGTTTTGAGCCCAGTTTTGAGGTTATAACCTTAAGATAACATTAACACAAAAACAACGGATTAAAACAACTTCAACGAATCTAGGCATGAAATATTCATACATTCTGTTTTTTAACTCGGACTATGAAAATTTCCCGTAATATTCTATTCAACGTTGTGTTCGTATTATAACGTAATAATTAAACGTAAATACACAAATTATCCAGTTTACTTCATGAAGTAATAATTAATATTTGAGTAGGGTATTAGAATAGTCTAGCCCAGAATAATGATAATAATGTAGGTAAGTATTTCGTATTACTTGGGACGTAAGTAGAATACGTAATTAAGTATCAAAGGTAGTATTTCGTTGATGTAATAGTACTTAAACATAACAGAAATAATAATGTTTACACAAAAATAGGTTAATGATGTGTGTCTATATCAAAGCCTGTGCTATTTTCTTTCAATAAGAGCAAAATATCTTCAGCTCCAATAAACAGACGACCCTTTTTTTCTCGGTACTATTTTTTAACTTCATTCCATTTGCTCGGCCGTTATAGGTGTTATATTATAATACTTGTTATTTTTGGGCTCTAAGTGCAAAACTGAAAGATTAAAGTTTTGAATTTCATGTCAACGAAATAACGGGCATCCGCTAGTATTATAAAGATACTAGCTTTCCGCCCGCGGCTTCGCCCGCGTGGAATTTTGTCTGTCACAGAAAAACTTTATCGCGCGCGTCCCTGTTTCAAAAACCGGGATAAAAACTATCCTATGTTCTTTCCCGGGACTCAAACTATCTCTATGCCAAATTTCATCAAAATCGGTTGCGAGGTTTAAGCGGGAAAGCGTAACAGACAGACAGACAGACAGACAGAGTTACTTTCGCATTTATAATATTAGTTGGGACTACGTAACGTATAAAATTAATTTAAAATCTAAAATATGTGTCATTACGATTGTGATGCAACTGTGGTAATTATGTGGGTAAACATAATAGAAAGATAAAATCAAAAGAAAACAAGTTCTCACATATATCTTTGACACACGTGTAAAATAATGGGGCGCGGTAACTACGTATTCGTATATCATGAACTTATTATGACACTTCTATTGTCTAACTAACTATCTAGTTATGATCTAGACTAAAAGTGAGATGGATTCGACCGTGGGAAGATGCGATATGCGCTTTTTCAAACGCAACAATGTACAGTGAAAAGTGAAAAGTCACTTTTACAAATTGCAAAGTGAAAATTTGAATGTGTTCTTTTTGTAGGGTCTTGGATCTCATCATGTTTTACTGAATGGCAAACAGTGGATGATAAAGATGTAAACATACTTTTACTTGATACATTGTGTTTACTACATCATGCGTGCATGCTTTTTGATAGATTCAAACAAAAATAGACTTTAAGAGAATTGTTTCAGAATTTAGATTCTCGTAAAGACTTATATAGGTATGTATTTAATCGAGTGCAACCTTTACCTAGGTATGTACCTATATTCGTGATAAAACAACTGCAATAAGTGTGTAAAATAATCAACATACCAACGAGTAAATAAGTTCAGAATATGTAATGGTATCTGCCAGATGACCTTACTTTCAAATTGTAGTCGACAATAGTTTTTAAACTGCGGAATGTATTGAAAAGTTAATCTTGACATCACGACTGAAGGTACAAATGAGGTCACGCAGTTCGAAGCAAATTGCTACAGAATACAAAAGTTTTTGAATTTCTAAGGACTTTGTATGAACAAACTGTTCTTTGTATTTAAATAGTTTATTTCTAACGGTCTAAAGGTGAAAAAGTAGTCTCAAAGACGTCCAACTATTTTTAACTAAGTTTGCTTTTTGATTACTATGAATTTTAAAATTGAATCAAATGTACACAAGGCCTAACAAATTTTATTGTGTAATTTTATTGCAGAATCTTTTATTAAAATTCAAATGTAATTAAACTAAAACTTTAGTGAACTTGTTTGCTTTTAGCAACATAAATACAAACTAACAGAAAAGTTAATTAAGTTTTTTTGCTTCTTGCCTTGAAGGTATATTTTTAATTAACTTGACAATTAAATAAAATTATTTTTAATTTGTTCTCAGTGTAATTATTTTATAGGTGTCATGCAATTATATCAGTCACAGCCTGAGGGATGCATGATCGTTATAACGGCTGATAGTGCATTTAGAGTTTGAGTTGTCCAGTATGTACAGTCAACAGCACATCTGACCCATTTATCTTCTAAAATATGCACCTGTCACTTCATAACATATTTACCTTGATGTCCCGTTTGTACTTGCCTTCAATCTGGCATCATCCTTTGTTGCTTTAGAGGCACAAGGGTCACCGGATTCCGCACGTGCGCGCCAAACTGGTATGCAGTTGGAATTCACTTTCCTCTTGGAATCCTATTTACACCGAGTTCCACCGTTAGTTAGGTGCGCTAAATTATACCATTAATTGCACCCTCCACTGCGCCAGAAATTCAGGAATAGAAAATGCCTTGCAAATTGAGTATTAGAGCAGTTATTAATATGCTAAATGTTTAACTGGACGGTAGAGGAGTTAAAATGTACCAACAAGCCATGGGGACCACGTCAATTTAACCCTTTATGAAGTCATCAAGTATGTTTTACACAATCATGATGTAGGCAGGTAGGTAAATTACGATAATTCAATTAGGTCTAAAATTCTTGTGTAGCATTATTCGCTTTAACGGCTATAGCAGAAGAAAAACCTCTTAAAATATTACCTCAAAGTTGGTTTTACAAATCATTCGTCTTAATTTCGACACGTTTTGCCAAAATAAGTTGTGTGGATACATCATCTAAATCAGCTAAACGTTAATTTTTTAAAAACTTATTTTAATCCGTACTGTTTCAATGAGTAAAAGACTGCCAAAATTTCACGTTTGCGAAATAATATTTCTATAACTAACGAATATGAATATGCTTTGAGTTTAATCCCTTGAAATTATGTTTCTGAATACGTAATAGTATGGAGATAATTCGAAATTAGGATAGCTTCGCGGGAGATTTATTGCAAGATTAAATTTTCGGAGCGAGTGCTGCAAATAGATAGAGGGTAGGTGTACCTTTGAATTATCTTGGTTTTGTGGGAATAATCCAATTAAACTAATGATGTGGGTATGTCAAAATATAAGGGATTTAGAGGATCTGTCTGCATTAATAACGCGATAGTAAAATGCACTGTATTGTTGAAGAAGAGTCTTTCGTCCATGTGAAGGCATAGGTATTTTTGGTTTGCAAATTCACTACGTGGATTTTGGTCTGCCAAAAGAAGAATTTATCGTGTGTCTCGTGCTTAAAAACAGTTCTTATAACGAAGATTCTATTTTCGTGCTTACAAGTTTTTACAATGGTAACGTTATGCAGGAGTTGCAAAAATGGGTATGAAGGGTGGGAATCTATATACATTTGTAGAGTATTTGTGTATCGGCTTCAACCCGAAAACGTAACATAGATAGAGCTAATACATTTTTTTATATCAAGGCAGGTGTTAGTGAGATGCAGTATAATGATGGTACATACTCGTATCCACATATAACATTAGTATACATGACGTTTGCCCAAAATTGTGAACTTGGTCAAAACCTAACGCTCGTGACCGCTCGTCTCAGCGCTTTTGTCTACAAAAAAAAACACTTCAAGTAGGTACCAAATAAGAGATCCCATTTTCACTAAGCGTCTAGTACACTCCGCACCTTCCTCCCATACACAACAATATTATGACATGTGACATGCAACAAACAATTTGAATGACAACTCAAGTCTCGCGGCGAATCTTTGCCATATACCTACCTGCCCCGACCAAGCATCGAACCGGTTCCAAGTTCACCCACTCAACAATGCGTATGTTGCGTAACCCGTGAAAGCGACAGGTGCAGCTTTCCAATTTTGCACTAATATCGATTGTAGATTGTTATTCCGTTTATTGTATTAGCCGAAGGCCTTAGATTTAAGAGATAATCGTCTAGAGCTAGTCATGTTTTGTCTCTATCTAACTTGGCGTTATAATGGCGACAGCGACATGCGAATACTGTAATTCGATTTATGAACATGACATCGTCAGAATGAATGAACGTGATGATATAATAGTATCAAAGCAGCTATAAAACGGCATCTGACATGTTTCGACTTTTAGATTCAAAAAAGTATTTTTATTTATCAATCAGATGGGTAAATATTTCTTGAAAATTTCGACAGGTCCACCAAAATTGTCAAATAGAGTGTTAAAGTCCCATCCGAGACCTGTCTTTCATCATCATCATCATCATTTCAGCCACATAGTTTAAATCACCGTCACTTGAAAATCGTATTGAAATAAGTTTCCCTACTTAACCACTTGGCTACTGATTAATCTCTACAATCGAATATGATTTGCCGCCATCTGGCGTTTTGTAACAACAAAGGTTGATATTGTTGTCTCCAACTCCAATTGGACGACAGCTGAGCCGATTTCATGGTTCGGTCATCCTATCTCTGTGTCTGAACTTGTTTATTATATGGATATGATATAATCTATGAAGAGTGAAGATCGCTTTCAGTTTGAATTTTTGTGTACATTTGGCATATTGCCCCTTTAGAAATGGTCAAATAGACCCTACATTAATTGAACCATAAAACGTGAACATACGGTTTTGTCAATCAGTAAAAAAAATTGCTAACCCCTGATAAGGAGGTGTTAAGGTACAACCTTTCCCATAATAATATGTTTTTTTTCCCATTTGAATATTATTCACTGCATATTATATTCACAGGAGGGAAATGAGGAGAATTCCAGATCATAAAACTCCGCCAAAAATTACCATGTACAAAAATGCATCATTTCAAATTGAAAGAGCCATCTACTCGTAGGTGTTACTCGTATTTTAGCAAAGATGATATAAAAATAGATGTTTTATGACACCAATGATAGAGACAGATATTTCAACTCAATAATGGTCCCCAAGGGATCGTCTGAGTTGTACCCTTCAAGTGATCGGAGTTATTCTAGACGATTTAGACTTTAGAGGCATGTGAGTTGAGGTATAAATGAAATCACTCGGGAATTGGCAGTTTATTCATATGTCGGTATTAGTTTTTATTCAAGCATATTACGGGACTATTCCCACCTCTCGTTCCCACCACTGCAACTCTTGTGTAGCCAGGATCTACAGCTTGACCGCCATAAAAACCCAACCAATGAAGGTCAAGTTTGTCCCGGGGGAAAGTTAAACAGTTTATTCATCCATATATTTACCTCTTAAATTAGGTACTGTTTCGAGATAAATATACGGTACTGGCTTAGTAGAACCAGTGTACACTACACACCTCCCAAAAAATACGAGTATATTCTTATAAGGTGCCACGGTGCTAACGCGCATTCAAGTTCTAAACTTTATCTTAAACTAATTTTAAAACTTGAAAAAATAGAGTGCGTTGTAAGGAAATTGAACCTACGACCTTTTTCTTGTCAGAATACTCGTGGAAAACGTTTTTATTGATAAATAATCAAGAGGGAGTCAGGATTTAATCAGCTCTTTTCGAGTAAGTTTGTCTATTACTTTTGAGGTGTTAACTGCCCAAAACCAAACATTCACATAGACTTATCATTGAATCGAAAGATTTTACAGATACTTATCTCATTTCTATATAAGAAATCTCATTTCTTTCATTACAATTAACGTCTTCGGTATGTCCTAAATGGGATGGATAACGTAATTACTTGTGTTAAGGAAAAGGGCCCTTAATACGAAGGACGTAAGGACGTTACGCGTTAAAAGGTTTCGCATTTATGTAATTAAGCCCGGAGACGGTTCTATTAATGAAAATAAAAATAGAAACACTTATGCCTGGTCCTCTCATAACGAATTCACGGCGGCTTAAAGGTTAAATGAACGCGCCACCCGTGGTTCCTAGATTACATTAGTAACCCCCTTTTTATCAAGAAAATGCATGAAATTACATACCCACAATTTACGACCCACCCAAGTCGCGAGGACAGCTAGTGGGTTATGTGGGGCTCTCCCTACCAGAAGGGTAGGGCATACCCACTAAAAACCTGACTGTTTCCGCCATGAGCCATATGAGTGGGGAACGCATCATTCGACATAATAAAACATATCGTTCCACATAATTAACCTCAGTTGACAATTCGTGATTTTATACATGCACTGCATCTTTTTTGTGGCAAAATGGGGTCTATTACAACACTTCATAATGCGACAATGTTACTTTTCTTAAAGTGCCGCTATTTTTACATACATCTCGGTCGAGTTCTGCGCACTTGGCAGCCGTGACGTCATATCGACGCTCTGATGGTATGATCCTATGCGAACGCGGGCGGGTGTGCGGGGTGAGTGCGAGGGAGAGTCGCATTCCAGCGAGGTGCGCAGTTAACTCGATAACACACCAAATTGCCCTTATTTTGAGTACTTTAAGAGTGACTTACAAGAAAAAAATTGATACTCGTGTCTCAAATTGGGAGGTGTAATATAGGGCACTACCAGATCCTATAAACATAATATAAGTGCATTTAATTGGGAGATAATTATGTGATAGTTCATTGCTTCTGGAAGATATTATTGATCATTGACCCAGAAGTTAATTATGTAATTAATTATGTTGTTAATTGTTTTACTCCAGTAAACTTAATAACATACTGCAATTGATAAGGCAGGATTTCCGGAAACAAATAAAGTGATGTAACGTATCCGAAATATCCGAAAATATTGTACTTTATTAACTACTTCCCACTTATTCAGCCTTCTTTAAATGAAATCTTAATGCAAGGTGATAAGGTTTGTTTTGTTTTGGTAAAGATAACATCTTCAAGGAAACGCATTTGTTTGGACACAAGAGGAAATCAATATAATTGCATCTGAAACACCAATTATCTTTGTTCTTGATGGTGGCTAATTGTTGCCTATACATTTTGAACTATAATGTAATGAAATAAGGTTAAAAACAAATTAAAGATATTATCTGTGGTATCTAAAGGGTAAAAACGGGAAAAATCACTAATTAGTACGATATTTTTTCTATAGACACGTCAAAAAGTGCAATTGCGTCAAAAAATCATTGAAAAATCCCGTACTTTTTAGGCAGATTTGCATTCTGATGACTGTAGCTACGTATTTAACAGACAAGAGTAAAAATAAGGATTTGGCAAGAGCTTTAGGACAATACTTATCTTACCTATTTTTAATGCTGGATCGCCCTTTAATTTATTTTTCTCTGATATTATACAAATTATTTCTCATTTCATTAAGCACTAAACCATCTATTATTTTAGAAAACCAGCGTCATCGTGAAATATCTATTCGCAACTTTCGCAAGCAAATTAATTCGCACTTACATCCAAACATTCGTAATTCGAAATCATTAATGTGATTAAACGATGTTTGCGTTAATATCAAAGCGTTCACAATATTGCGAACGAGGTATTCGAAAAGGTTAAGTGCCAATGTGACTTGTTGTGTAAAGCCTTGATCACATAGATGAAAATATGAAGCTAAAGTTTCGTATTTGAGTTAAATTGAGTCAAGTGCTTGCCCTCTATATACATAAACAAAATTCAAGCAGATCAAGCTTTGTGTCTTTCATCATCATCATTTCAGCCCCAATACATCCATTGCTGAACATAGGCCTCCCTCAATCATTTCTACATCGCCCGGTTGGTACCGGCCTTCATCCAGCGCCTTCCAAGGTCGTCGGTCAACCTTGTGGGTCGAAATTTGTATTTTTGCGTCAACTTAAATCTCTCTCTCTCTGGTCAGCTCCTTGCGGCTGCTTGCAGATAGCGCAGCGCAACTTTCTTGCTAAAATGTATTTAGCACGAGGAAATCACTGAAAACTTAATACTTTCCAAAAGATTATATGTATCTAAATCATAATGTGGTATGTAATTCAGAGCTAAATGGTGTAAAAAAAACAGGATTTAATTTAATAAAAATCGACGTTCATTTTTCAGTGCGCATCGTACATACGTGAAACAAGCGCCATTTCTTTACAAATATTGTTGTAAAATCACGGTGAAAAAGCGTGTACACGAATGGCAATGGACTGCATCATTTATATTATTTTGGTCCACCTTCTGCTTAAAGTTCTGAGTTTGTTCAACAGTATGAACACGTCCTAAGAGTCGTCAGAAGGTCGCGAGTCTGCCCCATGGGTCAAGTTCAAGCCATCACGTAGCGATTACCAAACAATAACAAATTCAGAAGTGCCAAATTAGATTCTAATTAAACAATGCCATTTAGTCTGAAGGTAAGAATGGAGACAAAACGTCAAAGATTAACAAAAATAGAAACCTTTTTTTGTTGTTAGGCACTTTATTTATTTACTAATTCCGAGATATTGTATGTCCTTTAAATAAGACGTATTATGCTCTGCTTACGTTTAGGTCCTCAATAAAGATCTTAAAATCTATGAACATAAGTAGTTCATTCGTACCTTCAGCAATAAATATACTTACTACAGGAAGATTTTAATTTTTACAGCTTAGGTACCTTTTACAAAAACATCAAACAAACATTTAATATAGCTTTACCCATAACAGTACGATACAACCAAATAATGAATACATGTAAATAAATAATCCATCCACTTTGAAAACATAGTCCGATATTTTTAATCTGTGCCATTAGTGGCATCAGAATGGACGATGATTTATTGACTTTTATAAATCTATTCTCAGCTTTAAGTTCAGTTCGATAATTAATCCAAGATGTCAGTGGATGATTGATGACGGTGGATCAATGGATATTAGTGCTGATGATATAATATTTGAGTTACAAAACATACAGTTTTGTTACTTGTATTAAGCATCAGGAAGAAGTTGGATTGGTTTTAAAAAGGCAGTTTGAGGTCGCATAGTTTTTTTAATTTTTTTTTTTTAGGTAATGGGTACTATAATCAAAAATCAGAAATGACAAGTCGGTAGTCGGGCTATTCAGCAAATATCTAGACTTTTTGGTCCCCCGCCCTAACCGTTACGTACCCCTATTTGATGGGAAAAATAATAAATCAAAATAAGTTTTTCTTTAAGAGACTGCCTAAGTAGGTACTAGGTACTAAGTCTACCGCTGCTAAGCCTTTTAAAACCGGCAAACCACAATTACCTAGGATAATGTTTGCTTATAGTTTCGCCATCATTTTGTAAGCATGGTAACGACATCGTTATCTATAGATGACACTGTTTTTACTGGGACAGTCAGCAACAGCAGTTTATGATCACATGGTTCTTTTACCTACTTCATAATCTATATATTATAAGAACAAAAAATAATTCTTCGGAGTTGCATTCGAGCAACAGAATGAGGACGGCCTCCCTTTCGGAGGACGTGAACTTAAAAAAGTCGAGGTCTGTATTTCGTACTGGCTTTAGGAAACGTCAAAAATGTGTGAGGGTTATGGCTCCAACTGTACCTATGATTTTAATAGACGATGCGGCTAACGTGGGATGTACAGTGTCAAAACGGTACTTTATAAGTAGTCCGGTAGTCCTCATAAGAACTGATGGATGGAATCTTGGATGCAGGTTATAGAAATTAACCCTCTTTTGAAGTACGGAATTAATTTGAGCACAGGTGCTAAATAGTAATATCTTTTAACCTTACTGTGTGATCTTAATAAAACCTATATTTACTTATATACATTATGTAGAATTTAAAGTTTCTGAAATGAAATCACTTGATGTAAGTGAAAGGTAGGTACAATTTAACTTCTTTCTTATTATTATACATTTAAATATTCTTGTGTAAAAATCTGTCTAAATTTTTCACAAAAACGCTACGAACATTTTTAATAAAATTAAATAGCGCGCGTTCAGTATCAAATTTTTATCATGCAGAACATTGGAATTTCACCAGTTTTAAGAAATGTTTAGTTTAATATTTAAATAGGAAGAAATATTTTGCTAAAGCACCATTCTTAGTGCTAAAATTTAAGATCGTAGCTCACCAAAGCATCCTTAAGTTTTTATGAGAAAGGCATTCAGTATGAGAACACTTTGACGGTGGGTCATTCGCTTGAAGAAGCGTAATACAGCAAGCCAGATTTTTCATGCCATTATTTTATACTAGCTATTTGCTGTGGTTCTACATTCGCACGTTTCAGTAGCACGGACAGAATATTTTTGGTATTAATTTTTCTAATATAAAGTTTTCAGAAATAGCGCCAGAATTGCTGATGAGCATATTGTGTTCTAAAAGTGCTTGAATAAATGTGGCACGTATATGCAAGCCAGTATCACCTGCTTTTGACTGTTTACGACCTATATTAGACTGACTGAGTTGCACAATCTTACTCTAACTTTAACAAGCGTCAAAAATCTGTCAAACTTCATACAAAAACACCGGATAAAGTTTTGGTTAAAATAAGTTGGTGCACCTGGGGCTTAACCTTTGTTTATTGGTTGAAATGGCGCGATACGTCACGCTTGAGTAGAATTTTTACTCAAAAGTGACGTCACGCGACATTTCAACTCAATATAATACTGTAATTATTCGATTATGGAAAAAATTCAAAAATATGAGTCTAATATTTTCTAATTATCTGTCTGACGGACTAAATAGAATTTCGATTTCATTACCCAGTCATCATCCCTATTTAAAAGCCAGTAAAGCGGAGTTTTCAAGATCGACTTGCGTTTTGGCTCTCACTCCTTCATAAGGATACTAGGTAGAGTTACAAAAAATATCGATATAAAATCCATACTTGTTTCATTAGTGCTTAAGAGATTAAGTATTGGATAATTTTGATATGTAGATCGTTAATTAGAAAAAAGACCTTGGCATTTTCTCATGATTTGGTGATAACAAAGAGATCCCATATTGATACAGACCATTTTTGTATTAAAAAAAACTATTCTATTGTCCAAATAAATACTAAATTAGCGTCGAATGCCCAAGGCGATACTTGTTAGGACGTAAGAAAAGCCATTTGAAATGTCAAGGAGCGTGTGAATAAGTAGAATGAGTTTTGGGTTTTCGATTTGTTTTGCTGTCACAAAAAAATATTAGTCTCGAATTTTATTCGAATAGAAACAATATAAATAAATTATACGTTCCGATGCTCTGGATAGATTTATCATCAGTCGAAGGTATAAAAACAATTTCACAGTCTTTTTGAATAATAAATAATGATGTTCAGTTCCTTGATGCTTGTAAATGTTTTTATTCAATTAACTTGATAAAGATCACTGAAATTTTAACCTTTTCCTGCCCTTTTACCTTTATAGATCTCAATCGTTACCTAATTTGTTATTTGCTTGAGACTGTGTCCTCTAGATGAATATTTTCTATATCCCAGGATTTAGTGTATTTCTTTAGTCATTATGCAAAGACCCGTTGGACTTACTTTACCTGAATCCATCACCAACCAGTATTGAAAACCCTTCAAGTGTGAATCTACGCTCAAGGCTCGAAAGATCCAAGTCTGATTGGTTCAAATATTGAAATATTGGCTATAGCTTGAATATTTACACTAGAGTTTGAATCACATACCTCAATTAAGGATTCATTTAATAATATGCGCTTAAGCATTCAGGTTGGGTTGTATCTTCTTAATTTAACTTTGACAAACGTCAAAAAGTCAATCTCCATATAAAACACAAGTTAACGTTATAGTTATGGTCAAAGTTGGGTGGTGCAACTCAGCCTGAGTATTTTGTGAATACAGTGTGAGTCACGATAAAGTGCACATATAAAAATATGTGAAACTAGACCTTTTTGTCGATAAAAATAGGTCTAGTTTCATTTATTTTCATATGTACACTTTAACGTGACTAACACTGTATATAGCACCTGGATGTGGACAGCGCAGGAACGGTCTTTGTGGAAATCCATGGGGAAGGCCTTTGTCCAGCAGTGGGCGAGATTGTGACAGTGGTTGAAACGAGAGATTAGATAGAAAAAGGTTTACCATTTTTGTCTTTACTCTGCGCTCTATTCTGGCATTACCCAACCGCCTATTCAGCTGTAACCGCCGTTTTGCGGCTATTAATTCACTTATAACAACAGTTGCGCTATATCTAGATTTGCTAGCGTTGCGAAAACCACTTTCAACTGCCCTCACGACAATTTATCCATTGGCCAATGCAAATTTTCGCTTTAAGGTTCTTTAGATAACATATTTTACACCTGTGCGTGAGAGCTATTTGTTTGACGGTTAGCTGAGCTGTAAGAGCTAAGAGCAAACGGGATGTTTGTGTGAATTTGACGTTACTTTAAAACGGAATCCTGCAAAAAACAGTTGCTGCAAAAACGGGATATCTCCGTGGGAAAGAGAAGGCCATAGTTATATCTAAGTACTTACTCTATAATAGTTCTTGCAACTCACGAAGACGAGTGAGCTTTACTTGTGTGTAACTTTACATAACGATATGTGTTAAACTTTTGATAAACGAACAGTAGCGAAGACACCACACATGTAAAACTCACTCGCCTTCGTGAATTGCAACAACTACAACTATAACTTCTTTCATGCTAAACTGGGGTAGTACAAATTACGCTACTCGTCCGTGGCTTCATGGCTCAATCGGATTGAAGGTTTAATTTGCCCTCCAAAGCACAGTGGCATATCCAATGGAATTGAAGGAATCCAACCGTAAATACCTGTCTGTAATGGAAATTGTATTTTCTATTGCGCGGTTCAAATACATACTCAAACAATAGTGTGATAGCGATCTGCATTGCAATCCTTTATATTATAATTATTTTGGGCAACATTCGTAAATGCACCTTCATAATATTCTATTCTATATAAACTATAACAAGTATATAAACAATATTCTATTCTATTCTATTCTATAATGAGTTAGTAGGTAGGTACAGTTAGCGTCAAATAGTTGACACCCTGTTGATTTGACTCTACGTATTTGACACCCAACCAAAGTGACCAATTTAACAACACAACCTTATCCTAATTGTAACAAAGATGTATTGCGAAATTTTAGCTACTTTGGGTGGTACGAACTATTTTTCGCTGACAGTAACTAATACATTTTTGCATCCGAAAATAATGTCTAAGAAATTTTACTTCTAACCCTATTGCACATTTCATATCCCATTTTGGCACTTGCTCTATTTGCAATAAATATACGACCATAAGTATAAGACTGCACTATTTTTCACGTCCACCGGGAACTAGGTACGAAACGTTAACCCGTGCAATCCGCGTGGGGCGCTTTTAGCAGAGAGAGGAAACATCCCACATTTTATTGTTGCTATAAATTTTACGTCGGCCATAGCAGTCGAGATTGCCCCGGATTTTGTACTTCATCGCTATGAAAGGGTGTTGCGTCTTATATTTCTTTATTTGCAAAATCGCAGAGTAAAGAAAATTTGTTTCGGCAATTTCAATGATGTAGGGCGCGCGGTGTCATGAGTACCTGAAGTATGGCATCTAGTGGATTTAAACTGTATTATTTCATGATAATGTGTTCTGGTTTCCATGAAAAATGTCCTTAAAAATAAAAAAGGTTGTATTTTTTAGTATCTTTTTTAAAAATACAGATTGATGTACCTTATTTGTCATTGAAATTGGGAGTACTTAAATTGAAACTTAGTAGGTACTCGTACCTTACCCGTAAGTCGAAAATTGTACACAAACTCACTCTCTTGAAAATATTTTTTTGTCCTGTTACATTTTTGAAATTAAATTAGATTGATTCGATTACTTTTCCTATGTAATTTTAATACTGTTTTTATCAAAAGCCTTCTTACGGAAAAGAATTTCTTCATCCGTAACGGAACCAGTCCCATTTTAGAATGTCAGATGTAGATTTGTTGGGTATTCCATTGAAATACCCTACAATCTGGATTCCATCTAGAAATTGCTCCATTCATCCATTTTTTATCAACAGTGAAAGCTCAAATTATGGAGTAAGATGTATCTGTATCTTTTTTACAACTAATTCGTAAATTGACTTGTAATTACAATTCAGCTATTTGCCACAGCTACTTAAAAAGTGTAAAGAATAGCTACAGTTACTTTGTCTTTTGTCTCTGACACTTTATAGGCTTGTAATTACAGCATTAAATAATTTTAAGTGGTAAAGTGCGTACAAAAACTGAGGCCGCATTGTCAGTTCACACAATTTTGTTGTAATAGCGATACATAGGTAAATTGCAATGACTTTTTCTTACTTTTGTAATTTTTTCATCATTTTTATAAAGTAGGTTACATATTGAGTGTAATTCAGCTATAGTTGTTTTGGCCAAATCTAAAAAAGATTTCGGCTTTAAAAAATTGAATAAAAACAATCATCGAAAAAGTCCTTTACTAAATGTATATTTTTTGTTTTGTCAGTTGGCATAAATACTTTGCCCATTGTTCAATGGATACAAAAAGTGTTATGGATAAAAAATGAGAATCATATACGAGAAATATTAAATTTTAGAGTAACTATTCATACAATTCGATGCAAAATGCATATTCTATGTACAGTAACGAGCACAACAGATTTATATTTTAGTTTCAAAATAGCACGTAGGTATTACGAATACTGTGATGTTAAAGCTGACCTCTTTGCTTTACAAGTCAAATCTATTAAATCGAATTCTGCTACTGACTGTACCAACTAAGCCAACAAAGCGCTGTAATTATTAAAGCGCGAAGAAAAATTATAAATGCAAACGCGAATAGATTTGAATTTTCTTTAAACGCCAATATTATGGATTATAAATACATAGTAACGACCGTGTCAGGGTCTCGAAGTGATAAGTTGGAGGCTATAGCTTAATGCGTTAAAAATATCACCATTATAAAAATACGACGTTGAGGTATCGTTCGTTCGTTCGTTTCAGCCGTCCACTGCTGGACAAAGGCCTCCTCCAAGGTTTTCCACAATGCATCACGGTCCTGCGCATCCAGTCTCTTCCCGCGACCTTTACGAGATCGTCGGTCCACCTAGTAGGAGGCCTGCCCACGCTACGTCTTCCAGCCCGTGGTCGCCACTCGAGAACTTTTCTGCCCCAACGGCCATCGTCTCTACGAGCTATGTGCCCCGCCCACTGCCACTTGGTTTTAGCAAGTTGAGATATACCTAAAGGTAAAACATTATACTAGCATAATGGGCTAGTAGCCCATATAATTAAGAAGTTATGGTTAGTTTAGTTAGCACAAATAATATTATTATTGTTTAACTCATTTTTGATAAAAGGGTTTTGTTAGCTTATTTAATAGACGTAGTTACATAATTTATGGAACATTGTTAACACAACATGCGTAACAATCTACAAATTCCCTCGGGAGTCCTTAAAATGTATAGAGGCAAAACAACATTCCAACAGATTCCCTAAACTGAGTCACAGCTAAAAGGAAAAAGCCACTTTATTTCGAATTCATTAGTAACATACCTTGTCTCCATGTAAAGTATCAAACACGTCTCCACTTGATGGGATCTTTAAGGATCATTGTAGTATTTGAAACTTAATTTTTCAATTGAATTTATCTAAGTACTCGAACTATTCTTGATCAATGATAATATTTGTGTAGTAATTGACATAGATTAGTACAGACAGAAACAGAAAGTCGGTTTCCTATATTCGCTTCAATTGTACCTATAATAATATGTATACATTCAGCGTCAAATGGTTCGTGACAACCTAAGTGGCCGAAAAGTTGTCAACACAACCTTATTCCAAATGTAACAAAGACGTTTTGCGAACTTTTTGGCTACTTTGGCTATCCTGAACTATTTGACGGTGACTGTACCAGTACCTATAATATAAGTAAGTACTACTAATCAATTTCATTTACTTAAACGAGAATGACCCATAAGATTAGCCTAGAGTTTAAACCGTCAAAAAGGTTACTCAATAAAGATTTTATTTATTTATTTGAAATATTTATTGGCTGTTCTCTTCAGGCTGTGTCAGGGTGCCACTAAGTTGCACCTCGTAAAGTTACATTACCGAGTGAAATAGCTGCAGACTACTTAAGATGAGCAGCTCTCAAAGTTCGTAATGCATCTTCATTACTTATTAATTTCTGAAACACCGTTTAATGCCTTCAGAATACACGCGTAATCTATACTTGATGAACTTAGTTTGAGTCTCTAAAAGACCAATGAGACGTCGAGTCCGTAAAAGTTTCGTTCGTCCGTTTTTTTTTATTTACATCTTTTGTATTTTGTGATGTCCATGGCTATAAATGTTTCTTTCTTTCTTTCTAAAAGGCACCAAAAATAACCTACATTTCAACCGCAAATACAGTTAATTCTGTTTCTTTGTGTGTATTTAAATATTAATTTAAGCGTTTGGTTTTAAATCATGACAATTTGTAATCTCAATTTTAAAGCAAGGTTAAACCGTAAATTGAGAACATGGAGAACAATAAATTCTGTTTTATTAGGTTTAAACAATTCATTTTTATTTACTGCAAATTGTGAAAACCAGAACTGCAATGCAATTGAATTTACAATCTGCTTCAAGGGTGCTTGTGAAGTATACAGAAGTAAATTTAAATATTTTTTGCGTATCCCCAAATGTCAAAAGGTGGTTGACCTTAACAGTGGATCAGGATTTGACGTTTCATTGTTAGCTACTTGTATTTTGACAAAGGCATTTTGAAGTTAATATCAACATGCGACTGAATACAATGGACTGTCATTTTTTGTTGAAATTAAATTTGATTTAAGTCTATTCAAGAACGTTAGCATTGTTAATGCTTAAATTATTTTTGTGCTGTTATAAGAAAACTTAACGTAACTGAAGTGAAAATGAGCAGGGCCCGTTCTACGCAGAACTGACGGCCGATGGGGCAGCAAGGTTTTGAGTGGAGGCCTCGTACGACTCACAATCAAATGGTAGCAGGAAGGCGGTGGAAGCAGGCCGCGTGGAAGTCATTGAGGCATCGTCCTGTGGCTGAAATTATGATGATTGTGATTTATTTCAAACTGAACGGTGCTCTATTGCGCAGACGCCGTCATGTCAACCTAAACCGTGTATATTTTGTGATCTTATGCAGTCGTAATTAAGGACTATTTTGCAACAAACGTCCTGTCTTACGTTCTGCTGACTGTATTACTTTAAATCATATTTCTCTAACTCCCGCTCAAGAAATTACTTAAAGCTGTACCGTCAATAAAACAATATCTCCACTTGCTTCTGGAGATTATTGTTAGTATTTGTAGCACGTTCTTGTTAGACGCGAGTGCATTGCACTGTCTGGAACACTAATTGAAAATGAATTGCGGTATATTGTAGGTTTTCAAGGAGTTTTGATTTTAGTTTCATACGTCATTATTTTTAATCATCGAAGACTCTAGTTTAAGGGATAGAGGGAAGGAATTCTTTGACACAAGATCGAGTAACTATAAAAACCTTTAATATCATGGAAATCCTTTTATTACTTTGGTATAAGTCCCTTTCATTGTATTCAATTAAGAAGAAAGTAGCACTACAAATATACATCACTTAATATCTAACTATTACTGAAAACTGAACCATCGTCCATTGGGAGAGGCCTATGTTGTGCCTATGTTCAGCAGTGGACATTGGACGTCCTACGGCTAAAATGATGATGATTGATGAACCATCTTCAGATCCACAGAAAATTACTCTTTTAATGAGTACCTACTTACTACGAGTATGGCTCGTATGCGATATTATAGTGTTTCACGACGTTTTTCATATCGACTGAATAAATCAAGTGCACGCAACTAACTTTGAAAATAGCTTCAGAACAATAATAGGCTTAAAGTATGGGTGTAAGTAACACTTCTGACGAGTCCACTAAACGTCCCATAAAAAAGCATACGTCCCCTCTAACATTCCCTTCTAGGTCAAACATTTTGATAGGAATCTAGACTATAGAGCCTATTACTTAAAGCACAAAGTTGCGTAATGAAGTTGGCTTTGAAAAGTGAAAATAAGCGGTTAATATTAACATATCAACGGCCATGCGAAATAAGTCAGGTGCTAACTGTCTTGGTGCATGCGTGGTGCAATAAAAACTTAATGTTTGTTCGCACGAACGTGGAAGAAATTCCTTTAATAGTTTAGAAAGAGAAACAAAAGTATTGTGTACACTTTAATAAAAACTTTAAGTTACTGAAGCATCGAATGTGTATTCCTTTGCCTACATCACAGCTGAAAAAGTTGCGGCTTTGTCATTTAACTCCAAATCCAAATTCCAAAGGACCTACAGTTGCAGTTTTATCACTTTTATGTTTCACCTTTTGCTCTCATGTTTGTATATAATACATGCCATATACAATGTAGTAAATCTCACTACTTTATCTCGCGCTCTCTAACCTTAAAATTAAATGGCTCCAGCCAAATCCCGAGAGTACCAACAAAATCTTATAAATAAACAATCCAGAAGACACATCGCCCACTATGCTAACTACACGCCAGCTCGACAAATAAACTGTTTTTAGTTCTTTGGAGATGCATTTTAAGCGCATTTAGTGAAACCGTCTGCTAATTGTTTTACCTCGATCTTTTTGCAGTTGGGAAAACTTCAAAACTTTGGAAGAAGTTGAATGAAAACAGTGAGGATAAAGCGGTTAAGCAAGACATTGTTCACTACTAGAAGTATAAGTATAAACCTACGCGTGCAGCCCGCGTGCGCGATGATGGTGATCAGTAGAAATCAGTTGGATTGCCGTCACCATCAAAAAAATTATTACAAATATTAATAACTTCCGTCCGCGGCTTCGCCCGCGTGTAATTTTGTCTGTCACAGAAAAACTTTATCGCGCGCGTCCCTGTTTCAAAAACCGGGATAAAAACTATCCTATGTCCTTTCCCGGGACTCAAACTATCTCTATGCCAAATTTTATCAAAATCGGTTCAGTGGTTTAGGCGTGAAAGAGAGACAGACAGACAGAGTTACTTTCGCATTTATAATATTAGTATAGAAGTATAGATATAGAGCTGTAGACCTTTGGGAATAACCCGTATATTAAACACAAATTCAGCTGAAATTGAACCCAATTCTCTAGACACAGTCCCACGTAAACCGGCCTATTGCAGTCATGTGGAACCTGTGTGGTCTAGTCTAGCCTGCAGTGAGAGTGAACGCTTTCTATAGATCGGCTAATAGTTTACTGTGCCATATCGTAAAGGTGGATTCCGGCTTGACCATTCATGTGTAACGTTACAGATCAATTGTTTTACATCAGTGAACATAGACAATGTAAGAGTGGGTAGTTGAGCATGCTTTTCTCTGTGTCTTTTCTATTTCAACTGCTTAGTTGAGCTTTAGCATCGCGAAAATTGCTGGCCAGGATTAGTAAAGACTGATCTTCTTCTTCTCTCTTCAAAATCGATGTAATAAAAATGTTGTTGGCCTTATTGAAGAAAATAAATCAGAGAAATTATAATCGTCTCGTTTTGTATAATATCGTGTGGTGAATTCAGGCAATTATGCATCGATAAACTGGAAAATTAACTACCAAATTTTAATGACTTTCCATACTGATCAACTGAGCGAAATGTAAGGCTCATACCTATTCGCAAACGTTGACAGAGTCAATATGCACCTTCATAAGGGCCAGTTAGACCGGTTACCTCGTTTGTTATAAAGTAAATAATGCCTTTAAATTTACGTGAACAGACGTAATTTAAAGGCGGCTTTTTCAAGGCTGATATTCGATAAACTCTGAAAGCCCGAGCGGAATGGGGCAGCCGATTGGAAAATGTATTGTTGAGAATGAAAGCGTTTCAGTTTTTACTGAAAATGCTCAGAAACTTAGTCGAAAATAAAATGTAAATGAAAAACTGGTTTATTGCGCGAGTAAATTGGATACGTTTTCATAGACAATATCGGGTTTCAATGGAGATCAAGTTGTAGATGGGGTCGTTATTCACTGGGTCAGTGCGATTGATGCAAATAAAAAGAAATGGGAGGATTGATATTAAAATAAAATAGCATTTCACTTCTATGATCATTTTATTACGAAGTCTCCTAAAAACTCAGAGGCATGTTGTGTGGACCTCTCTAGTACCTACATTTCGATATGTCGTGTATCTTTCGCGGAATCTACCAAAATTATTAATCAACATTCGCGCCATCTGTAACTTTAAGCAGAAACTCGAAAGTCTTGGATTCCAACTTCTTATCACTGCTTTATTGCACTGTTTACTTATTAACCGAAGCAAATTGCAAACAGACTCGACTAAAAGGCATTAACATTTATACGGAAGCGAGCTGCGTTTCGTTGTTGCTATAAATATTTCAAGTCTTTAACTTGCGTCAAAAGGAACGAATACGGAACGCCGGTGGAATATTTACTTGGCTTGCCGAACCCGGTTTATGCAGCCGAATGGTGTTATTGCAGCCTTTACTGTTGCGGTGCGCTTACAAAATCAACTATGTTGTACCTGCTGCCTTTAGTTTAAAGTCTCATCCAAGTATTTATCCATACTACAAAATATTTTGGTGCATAAAAATGTTTTTAATCTTTTATGTAAGTAAAAATGACAGACAAAAGATAACGACTTATAACGACGTTTTGGCCAAAAGTAGGCAACAATAAAGAGACAGAGTCATAAATTTAAGTCTTATAAAATCTGGAGTTGCAGTAAAAAAAATAATCATTTAAATGCGAAAGTACGAATAATTGGTTTTTTATGTTAGTAAGTTGTACTTGAAATATGTTTTCTAAAGACTGATTTGTGTATTTGATAAATTGGGAATTATTAGAAGAATTCAATTTTATTATTACGAGTAGAAGAATTCAAATTTAATATATTCTAATCAAGACACCTAAACTTTCTGAGACTGACTGTTATCTACGCGCTAGTTTTTTGTGTATTCCACATGGACCCACTTCATTTTGTTGTTAATTAACTACCATACATAAATTACAAATAAGGTACACACTTAGAAATAAAAGTCTAGCGAATTTACAAGGAAGTGCTTAAAAAGAAAAATGGCTTACGGAAATTGCTTATCAGAGAGCTGTTAGAAGGTACGAAATTCACATAATACAACGGACATTTGTATTGATAACGTATGATTTATAAATGTCTTCGCGTGTATAGTAACAACTCACTTTAGTTTACATCGTAACATCGTACGTAGACTTAATAAATAACTAGTTGTTCCCGCAACTTCGCACGCGTGGAAATAGTTTGAGTAATATTTCCCGTTTTTGCAACATTTTTCTTTACTGCTCCGCCACTATTGGCTGTGAGGTCATGTTTTAAAGCCTTCCTCAATATTGATAGATTGTGCCCAAATGGGCTATCCAACACATTTTTTTTAATTGGACCAGGTTCCTGATTTTAGCGCGTTCAAGAAAATTAACAGACAAACTCTTCAGCTTTATAACTCACTTATTAACTGGAAATTATTAATCTATGTGTGGTCACTGTTTTAAAATACCGTTTTTTTTATAACAAAACGATAAAAACAAAATAAAGTAATTTTATTGATCGTTCAGTAAATCGGTGAAGTAATAACGTCAATCATATTAATCTTGCTTGATTAATAAAAATATCAGTGTGGATTTAAAAAAATAATATTAACTCTTTAATAAATTACTGTTCAAGTTGTGTAATAAAATAAACTGATAGTTAATTATAAATCGTTTATGCCGCAGCAGTGATTACTTTAAAAAAAATTATTTTTGCGAGTTGAATTCATGATTAATAAATAAAATGACTATGAAAATAAATTGCTAGGCATTGCAAAACTAATTTTAAAAGCAATTACCATTCTTGTGACACTATTATTTGTTTGGATTGTGGTTGAGTACTGTAAGTGAAATATTTTTTAAACGACAACTAAGGCTGAGTTGCACCACCTAACTTTAACCGTAACTATAACGATAACGGGTGTGTTTGTACGGAGTTTGACAGATTTTTTACATTTGTTAAAGTTAAAGTAAGATGGTGCAACCCAGCCTGAGAGTTGTCGGTCAGAAAAAAATTGCACAGTCATTGATTCTTTACACAATATTAGTACCTACATTATGGTATTTAGTAGCTACTTACTGAGTGTACTATTTTTAAATAGGTACATTTTATAAATACATATGTTTTATTGTTTGATTAGGTACATAGAAGCTGCAATTTTAGTGTTGGTAGTCGTCTTTCAGGTCAATAGATTAGGAAAATATACATGACTACGCTACATTTTGATAATAAATCTGATAAGACGATTGAGTTGGAAGTTTATTAAAATCTATTTTTAATCACTTGTTTTTACTCATTTTATGACGTAATAATTTTAACCTTGGTAATCAGGGCATGAGCGGGATAGGGCGCAATAATTGCAGCCCCAGATAACCCTTTCACTCGAGTTCACCTTTTGAGGGCCGATTTTTGGCGCGATTAGCACGTGCTTGCACAGATTATAAACGTCCTAATCATATTTTGAGGCTCTTGTGGTCAGGGAATCGAATTAATCCTTTTTTACGACTCGAAAGAGCTTTGTTACATTTTTCAACCGACTTCAAAAAAGGAGGTTCTCAATTCGACCCGTATGTTTTTTTTATTTTTTTTTTTATTTTTTTTTCTATGTTTGTTACGCGATAACTCCGCCAATTATGAACCGATTTGAACAAATCTTTTTTCGGCGTATAGGTAATACCTCAAGGGTGGTCCCATTTAAATTTAATAATAAAAAAAACAACCCCCAAGGGTGGAAAATTGGGGATGAACTTTTTTATACGCAATATCTCCGCCGATTATAAACCAATTTGAACGATTATTTTTTTGTTGAATAGGTATTATCAAAAGGGTGGTTTCATGCGAATTTGAAGAAAATATTTCACCCCCAAGGGTGGAAAATTGGGGATGAACTTTTTTATACGCAATATCTCCGCCGATTATGAACCAATTTTTTTTGGTCTCAGTGTACTGCCTACCTTCAGTGGTAACATCAAGGTAATAATTAGTTAACTAAAAAGCAAGAAATAAGTAAAATTTTATAAAAAAAAATAAAACCGACTCCAAAAAACCTACACTAAAACGTAGAAAAATAATTACTAATTACCTACTTATTTATTAGGACGAATTATTAATATTTATGTAGGTATACCATGATTGATACTTTTGGAGTCGGTGCAGGCAAACTTTACATGTTTCATAATCTTGGCACCGACTCCAGAAGTATCAATCATGGTATACCTACATAAATATTAATAATTCGTCCTAATAAATAAGTAGGTAATTAGTAATTATTTTTCTACGTTTTAGTGTAGGTTTTTTGGAGTCGGTTTTATTTTTTTTTTAATAAAGAATATTTAGTCATTGAAACTGGCATGTTTTTGGTTTTTTTAATCTTTCTTTCGTAAAATGCTTTTTTTAAATTATGGATTACTAGCTTTCCGCCCGCGGCTTCGCCCGCGTGGAATTTTGTCTGTCACAGAAAAACTTTATCGCGCGCGTCCCTGTTTCAAAAACCGGGATAAAAACTATCCTATGTTCTTTCCCGGGACTCAAACTATCTCTATGCCAAATTTCATCAAAATCGGTTGCGAGGTTTAAGCGGGAAAGCGTAACAGACAGACAGACAGACAGAGTTACTTTCGCATTTATAATATTAGTTGGGATGGGAGACGTTTAGTCAGATGTTTTTGTATTCCAAGCTTTTCACAAAATAGAATGTCGTTTTTCTTAGAAGGAAATCTGTGTTTTCCCACTCTTAAGGAATTTAATTAATTATTTTTATTTCCTCCTACTGTTACCTAATACTGTTTGGCTATAAAAATTCATTAAACGTTTTATTACAAGATTTACTGTAGATATTAAGCGCCCGTAAAATTTTACCTGTTTTCATTAATTTAACACAGAAGTGCTTTTTTCGATGTGTAATTTTTTAAGTGAAAAGGAGGTGTTTTATGTAATAAAATTCTTTTAAGACATATCGTTACATGTGTAGAAGTTTAGTAACTATACATTAATGTTTATTTGTTTTTATGTTACGATTTTTAGAAACATGTTCATCAATAGATTTAGATATTATAAAATCAAGAATTCGATTAGGAGTACTTTTACCCAAGGTTAGTGTCATCCCATGACTTTAGTCTTCAGCTAAGTCATGCTGCTATGTCAGTTATTTCTTATACCTAAATGTAGAAATAATTAAATATTATCGCTACCAGCCCCAGGTGCAGCGTAAAACTAAGCTGACAAAGGAACGGCTAAAAACTGCAATTGTAAATTTAATTCTCTACGAAAACAAATAACACTATAATCCCAAATTAAGCTTAATGCAACACGCAAACAGAATGCAAAAACTGGGGAAAACAATATGCAACGGCTCACGGTCCCAACCGATATCCTGTTTAGTGTTGCTAGCTGTCGATGGTCAGAGGCGGCGTAAGGCGTAGGCGACGTGGGCCACCGCCTACGGCCTCGCGGAACAAGGGGCCTCGCGCATCAAAAATTTTGAAACATTAAGAATAAATTTATTACTGTATAAAAACTTAGCCTAAACACGTACAAGTTTGGTTTCGATAAAATTAAGGTTAGTGTGCGTAAGTAATTAATGATACCTAAACTAAGCAAAATTTATTGCCTGTATCTTAGGTATCTGTTTAAAAAGTGCTGACTATACAATATTGGAATAGATTATCAAACTCAGAATAAGTAGGTTACATTTACTGCTATACTTAACTACTTACTTACTAAGCATTATTTTTACATTGACCTACTCTTAAAATAAATAATTATTACAATTGAAATAGTTTCTGTGTGTAAACAAATAATACGATCGCGAGTCACATAACTAAATATTCCTAAGAGTGTAATTGCACATCTTTGGACTGCGTTAAGTAAACGGCCTTTGCGGCGCCCTATGCGCCCTCATAATCAATTGAGCTCATGTATCTTGCTTCAGCAATTTTTCTTGCAGGGCAGCTCTCTGCTCCCGTATTGTGCTGGCTTGGTTTATTGAAGCGCCGGCACGTGGCACAGGTCGAAGGTGCTAGTAATTTTGAGCATTCCTTGATTGTGTGTCCAGCGCAGCCACAGTGTCCACAAGTGGATTCAGTTTCTCTGCAGAATTTTGCTGAGTGACCATATTGATGACACTTGTAACACCTTGTAACAAGTGTATAGTCTCTAACTGGACAGGAGGTCCAATTAATGTATGCTCTCTCCTGGTCTATGAAAATTTTTCGCAGTTCTGAAGTAAGTTCTAGCACATAGTTGCAGTAGGGCCCGTCTTTTTTGCCAGTTTTGTGGCTTAGTTTAATAGAACTTAAGAACTTATTGCGGTCAATGTGTTGATATTTACCCGAGATGTTTTGCTCGTAGAGACATTCAAAAACATCCTTCTCAGATGTGTTGGTGGGCACTCCTAACAAAATCACTTTGGGCCTTCGTTTTGTGGTCTCTTCTACGTTGAGACCTGATGTTTTCAGCAGTTCTGATTTTTTCAATTTTTCAAGGTTATCTTTGCCTTCAGCGCTGATTATAATACCCCCGCCTCTGGTTTTTCTCATCCCTCGGATATGCAGTTTTAATTCTTCCGGCTTGATGATGGTCTGAATAAGTTTCTTAGTCTCTTTACTGGTCTTATCTTTGCTAGCTGGGTAAATAGCAATGTTACTGGTGCTTGGTGGTCTTACTATAGAGCTCTTACTGGTTCTCAGCACGTCGGCAAAAGATACATTCGGTTGTTCAACCTTTGGGGTAGAGCGAATAGATACTTTTAGGTCCTCGATCTGATCTCCTAGTGCGGTAGATGACTCCTTTTGATCAATTAATGTTTTGATCATTGATTGGGCTGAGATACATTTCTGTTTTAGTGACTGATATTGCACAGCCAATTGAGAGACACCACCCAACACGTTTCTGCTTGTGTTGCTGATTCTCAGCTTCTGTTCTGTGTTCAGTTTACCTTCTCCTGATGTATAGCATATGTCGTTAAGGCATTTCTCAATGGAGGATATCCATTTCTGGATTTCTTCGGTCGATACAACTTCAATTATTGATGTCGCGGGAGTAGAATCTTCTTCAGTTGGTCTTCTCTGTGGTGGAGGCGGGCTTCGGCTGGTCATTGTACTTCGATTAAAGGGACTTTCCATTTTTAATTACAATTCAATTAACAACACTGCACTAGGTAAGTGTGTCACATAAGTGCATGACAGTGCATGCGCCGGCACAGTTTTATTTTAACACAGATTTTGTTGTCTGCATTGTAATAATTATTAAACAATAATAGCAGATGGCACGTCCATCTGCAAGCGATGCGCGAATAGACATTGACTATTAAATATAAATTATTGATAGCTAAACAATGTAGTTAAAAATTTTTTTTTTCCAAACAAATTCAGCCATAATCAGACACAAAATTAAGCAACAACACGGTTTTAAGTGACAAACATTATTCTTTGGCGCAAAATTCCTTTAAAAATAATCACTGAATCAAGAAATCAGAAACTGTCAATGAATAGACCAGTGACCCGTTTTTTTTTATTATTTCATAAAATCCGTCTTCAGGTCGCCACAGAACAAGGCCTCGCGAAATCTGTCTTGCCCACATCAAATTTAGGTCTTGCCCCGCCACTGTCGATGGTTTATAGTTTATATCGATAGAAAATAATTTTCTTGGTATAGCGGAATACATTGTATCTACTCGGACTTGGCTTCAGAAAGACAAGTGGTAGAATGTAGGGGTAGAATAACATGCTCCAATTTATTTGTATCCTAATATCCGTTGAGATTGTGACTTTTCATTGTTGTTTGCAGTAATATAAAGTTTATTGTTTTGAAATAAGTAATTTATATTTCAGTACTGCATTTTAGTGATTCCATCTACTGCTGCTCTGTGTCCAAGATTTATTTGCATCTAAGCAATTAACAAAGTAAAATGTTTTTTTTTTGAAATAACCACTAATCGCTATTAAAAGCAGACTATCAAAAAACGTCGTTAAAACTCGATAAGCTTATCGACAAGCACAACACTAGTCGCTCTTTGCTACAAATCTGTTGTACAAATAGCACGCGTTTCCGTGAAAGCATCACGCTTCAAACCGATAAAGCTGGCTTTATTTTTTAATTCCATTCGGCATTTCGAGTTTACATCGGTTGGGCCGATTGTTTGCGAAAACCCGAACTGGATCAATCATCTGACCAATATTAAATAGTAGGATGGAAGGATTATCTTCTCGTGGAAACCTCTAAATTAATAAAAAAGAGTCGTTGAGCTGTTTAAAACCACAGTCAAATTTTAATGGCGGATTTGGTTTGCAGACTCCACGAACGGATTGGGAAGTCTGGTACCTATTACCTATTCGCATTATCTTTGTGTCTATAAATTGCCTTTTAGATGTGTTAAAGAGCTCAAAACTAAAGTTCCACCGGATAGCAAATTATTTTTTAAATATTTTTGAAATTCAAGCAGGATTCTTATGCAGTTGAAATTGGAAAAAAACTTCGGAAAATTCGGGAAAAGCTACGCTTAGATTATTTTAAATATCAATCTTTTCACACATAAACTTTTTAAATTCTGCCTCTAAACCACAACATGCCACATTTTAAATCAAGTCTTTCTTTAAAAGTTTCGAGCGTGTGTTTAGTAACAACTTCTTGCTCTCCATTAAGAAAAAAAAAACAATTGAATTAAACTCCATTCATAGCAAAAACTTTTTCGCGGAGCGTTGCATGAGAAACAACGACAGGCGCAGATGCTATTGAGCAGAACTTCGCGTTATTAAGCGGAACTTACGAGGGGAATCGAAATAAAGTACGAGAAAATAGTAAATCGCCCGTCCGTAGTACGTACTAAAGTTTTAAGTATGGTTTGAAGTGTTAAGAAAAGTGGGAAGATAGAATTATTGTTTTAAACTAAAGTTATTTTTTTCTTCCGTTGCTCTATCATCATCATTTCAACCATAAGACGTCCACTGATGAACATAGGCCTCCCCCAATGATTTCCATATTGCTAGGTTGGTAACGGCATGCATCCTGCTACCTTTATGAGGCCGTCAGTCCACCTTGTGGGTGGACGTCCTACGCCTCCACTCCAGAACCTTGCTGCCCCATAGGTCGTCTGTTCTGCATACCTATATTCGTTGCTCTATATCTCATCTATAGATATTTGGGGTCAATAGAAACAAGCAATACTTTAAAAAATGTAATATCATTGACCGACTTAACTTTGTGATTTGTAAAAACCTATAAAGCAATATTAAAGATACTGTGCCTCAGTAAGTATCTTATTTGAGTCGATTTTATTCCTATTTTGCAAAATGCCAGTTTGTATTGGCGCAGACAACAAACGTTTGCTTCCGTTGTTTTCTATTCTTTGTACTCCATCGTTAGACGCGTTCCTTTTCATTGCGAGCATCGTTATTCAGAATATGTTCTATTAATATAGGTTTGTTCCATACAAAGCGTAGCCTTAGACGCTATGGTTATTGTTAGCTCGCTCTCAAGTTGACTCTCAATAAGCTTTGAAATAGATTCTAGAATCTATTTGAGTTTGTAAATGTTTTGTTTGTTATAATAGAGCTGCATCTAAAACTGTGGTTCTTTAAAAAATAATTGATTATCTAAGATACTTGCGCTATATATTAATTACAGGACTTCCACTGCTGAACATAGGCCTCCCCCAATGATTTTCATAATGATCGGTTCCGGATCTTCATGAGGTCGTCGGTCCACCTTGTGGGTGGACGTCTTATGCTACGCTTTCCGGTACGTGACCTCCACTCCAGAACCTTGCTGCCCCAGCGGCGATTGGTTCTGCGTACTATGTGCCCTACCCATTGCCACTTTAGCTTGCTAATCTGTCGGGTTATGTCGGCGACTTCAGTCCGTTTACGGATCTTCTCATTTCTGTTCAATTCAATAGTTTTAATATTACTTATTATATCATTTTTGCTTAAACATAAGGTGCCCGCTTTAGAACCCCTTAGCCTACATTGTTAAATGGTAGGTTTTTCTTCTCAGAATGGAAATGGAAATTCTCTTTCTTCTTTTATTGTCCCTATGCAGTTTAATCTTTAATCTTTTTAAATCTTGACTCGTGTAAAAGTACTCTTTAAAAAACTTTCATGGCCTTGGCTTTAGAAAAACATAATACTTTTCTATCTTCCACTTTATATTAATATAAAATGTAATAATAATAACATAAACAGCATTTCCAAGTATTCATGAAAGTTAATGTTTTGTAATTCATAGAAATTAAATTCTGATATAATGTGGTTTTAATGCCTTTTAATTGGTAATAAGGTTTCTGCGAGTTATGTAAATAAGTTTATAAACTGACTAATTAATACAAATCATGCAAAGCTATGACGAAGGAAATCATATTAAGAAGATTTAGAATAATAATATTCGAAGTATTAATATTTACGTACCATTTTACAATGTAGGCTAAGGGGGTCTAAAGCGGGCACCTTATGTTTAAGCAAAAATGATATACCTACCTAATAATATGTGAAGTGAGAAGATCCGTAAACGAACTAAAGTCGCTGACATAGCCCGATGGATTAGCAAGTTGAAGTGGTGGAACAAGGTGGATGGACGACTTCATAAAGGTAGCATAAAGGAACCGATCATTATGGAAATCATTGGTGGAGGCCTATGTTCAGCAGTAGACGTCCTTAATGATGATGAATATAAAAATTATACAATACGAAGTGCATATCTTACTTCAATTAAGTTAACTGGAAGTCGTAACTATAATTCCATGTTGATATTTCATCTTCATACTAAACGACCGATAACTTTAATGCGGCTAAATCACCGTGTTGAACACAACACTACTAAAATGTAGAGTTTATGTGTTGACACTAAACTATGCTTAGTAGGTATTTCTCAGTACTAATCTTATTAGTACCGGTTTGTACATAAATATGCTCACATGAACGTCTGGTTTATGCATACGGGTAAGAATATTTTAGGATTTATTATTTATTTAACCAAGCAAAATGAAAATATCTGACATTAATTAATTTATAAAAATCAAATAATGTTCGTCACCAATTCTGCTATTTTGTTGCAAACATTAGTTCAAAGAAGACAAAGAGAAAAAAAAAAATGTTTTCCAGGACCGTTTCAAAATAGAGAAAAACTAAACATAACGTTTTCTTTGGGACTTCAGACAGGTCTATTTAAATAATAATAAAGTCGCCACTATTATTATATGACCAAACCAACGAAAATTTAAGATAGCGACTTATGTACTTAGTTTGTTTACCAAAACGTATCAAAAATGCAAATTCGTGATACTTTGAAATCCTTTCTCGATGGGAAACCGAAAGTTTTTCCATTAAACCTATTCAATTATTCCTATGCTAAGCGCATAAAGTTGTTATTAGCTTAGTTTGGAATAGTTGGTCATTCTAAGGCAGACGAAATGTAGAACAGCTAACCCATATTATGTACAGTCGATTCATGTCGAACCTTCTTCTAATGACATAAGGCTCAATATCTATCAGGAAATTTGACATTCTATGTCAGGTTGATCTGCCCCCCTAGACAAAACGCACTTTTTGATCGAATCGAAAATCGAATCCGTCAAAACTCCATACAAAAAAGGGGCTTTTCGACTGGTTTGCGATTATAATTTGCACTTTGTCTAGACCCACTGCACTCGACTTTACTATTAGAAAAAAAACTTTCATGCAGATCTTTTTTTAAATATTTTAATGGCGTCGGGTTTCACTTGTTTTACAAACATTGGCATCATGATTAAATTTCACTGGACGTGGTACGATGTTATCAATATCCTCTTGCTTGTGCTTTTAATTAATGAAGTGATTAGGTTGACATTTATTAAATTAATATCATAAATCCATAGTGATTATGTTTTGATTTAACATCGATGTTACACTAAGATATGCAGTACATACACTAACACTTCTGTGTCTGAAAATAACTAGATACTAATACTTCTATTGAAGTAAGTAGGTGCTTCTGAATGTTTTAGTGAACTTCTCGCGCCATCATCATCATCATCATCATCAGTAGGCCTAGGATGCGTACCGCGCCAATTTGTCGATTTCACGCGACAAGCCCATACATTTGTCGTCTAAAATCATCGATAAGATTTTATCACGGCACGCATCCTAACCCGGCAGGTCATTCATTCTCCATTAGAGAAAGATGACTCTTTCTTATTTACCAGCAAGTTGAAGTATTGTATTCTTGTTTACATGGCGTTAAAGTTTTAAACTTTTGTGCTGGCTGTTTAACCTTTACTACGTAAGTTAAAGCATTTAATGAGGGCCCGAATATAAAAGGGCTAGCTTACAAAGGATTTTACTCGCGACTCGTAAAACCAAATATTTAGTTCGTATTTGTGAGTCAACTAAAGGACAAACTTTGGTAATATCACCGTCGCAGGATTCACTCTATTTATAGTTTGAATGGGCTATTTATCTTGTTTATGTTATAATAGGTTTAATTGGTACAATATAGGTTATGTTATTACTTAGAGCTGTAATGGTACTCATTGGAAACATTTCGCCTTTTATGATAACATCAAATAGAATACGTATTAATAAAGACCCCTGAGAGACACATTTTCGATATGATTGTATGAAAAAGTTAATCATAAGATAAGAAACAAAACAATAGAGATTTTTAGGCTGGGTTGCACCATCTACTTTAACTTTAACAAACGTCAAAAATCTGTCAAACTACATACAAAAAGCACAGCTTATCGTTATAGTTACGATGAAAGGTGGTATAACTCAGTCTAATTAGTCGGTTTTTGTCTACGTAATTGCTTCAGGTTGTCCTCCAGGGCCCTCAACGTCACAAATAAGCAATACGCAAAGCACAGCCGTGTTTTCTTCAAACAATTTGTATTGATAAAAGAGGAGTGTTCCCAAAATTTTGTTTCCCCCGTAATGACGCTCTCGACGAAATGTTTGATCAAACGGAACCTTAGATCCATGATGGATCTTGGGGTTGCCAGATGTTGTTGTTTGTATCCCGATATTTTATTCGAATGGTATATTTTCTTATAATCAAAGAAAAGATGTTTAGAAACGTTTCGTTTCGTTAAACTAGAATACCTCAGTTTTGACAGACCCAATTAGTGTTATGGTTTTGTTTTTACAGTCAAAAGTTTTTAAACGTTTCTTTTAAGCAGCGCTCATTTAACAGAATTGTACTTATAATTGTTGTGTCAACTGTGCTTCTTTTTCAAACAGTTTTGTATAGCTAATGGAACAACTTTTATCCAGAAATTATTGATTATTCATTAATAATCATGTCTGTCTCAAACCTAGGCTCTAATATTTAATAGATAGATAGAATCCAATTCGTCAAACCACGGAAATTGTGTCAAGTAAAAAACATGTTTTTGAAGACCAGTGAAAAATAGCCTACAAATCGTAAAATTAATTGCGCGTTCATTACCCCATTTCTGAGAAAGCATTTCTCAAACTGGTCACTTTAAATTCCCCCCAGGTGTCACCCTTGAGACTGAAAGAATTGTTGATTTTTGATAACCCTCATCTCAAATTTCGTGACGCTCTCGAGCTACGAGATGTGACGTCATTAACTTGAAACGGCTTGAGGAAGCTTTGTGTTTTCTGTTGTTGTCAAGACGCAGAAGTGGCTGTTTGATGAACCTAGAAATGTCATTAAAATATTTATTAATAAGTGTTATTAAAGCCCGTATTCACAAACATTACTATGATGTTTACACAGTGCGCGTGGACGCACAGGGCTACACACGAACCAATCACAGAGCTCTTTTCAACGCTGTGCGTTCGATTTGCTGCTTCACTTAAGCAAGCATCGTTTGTGGATTCGGGCGTAAGTCTCTATTAAGCGCCGACTGTGGTTAGTTCTTCAATATTTAGACAAATCACAGGCTAGAAGCAAACTGAAGATTAGAATCACTAATCTTCAGTTTGCTTCTAGATTTGAGGGTCTTTTCATAATTATCATTTTATGAAGACATCAGTCTTTAAATTATAGTTTTCCTTTGCCTACAGCTTCAATTACGATATATGACCTCTATAGTGAACTGTTTTGGGAATAAATTGTGAAATAATAATTGAACTAATAAGTAAGACGTAAACAGCTAATAAAAGAGCGTTTTAATTGTTCATCTGAATGATAATAATATCGTTTTCCGACGATAAGATGGCATCTTTTACCGTTCAAATTTTTGCAATTTCTTACTATCTATGCAAATTATTGCATTACATGATACATTTGAACTGCTAATCTAGTCCATATCTCGACTGAATCTACCAATTACCTTGTTACCATTTGCCGTTAGCACCAAAGCTTTAACATCTAGGGCACGTAGATAACAATTAGAGCCTAGGGCGTCGACCTGTCACCTTTGTATTGTCTCTACCAGTTAGATTGTGTAGTGTTGTGTAATAGGTGCTAGGGTTGTATTCTGAAGCTTAGCTCTTGTGGATATTTTGTACAGCGCTAAATTATATTGCTTGAGGTACTTTGAAATTGCACACATTAATTTTCTCAGTTTTCTGCCCCGAATACTCTTACCTTACTAATAAAAAGTTACACAGATGTTGAACACTGTTTTAAAATGACATTTCCATACTAAACGTCACTTTAAAACACTGTTCAACGAGCGTGTAAGTTTTATTAGTAAGGGTGTTAAACATTAGTGCGTCCAATCTACCGTACTTAAAGGTAACGTTTTGTAGTAAATTTGTTCTTTCTTTAATACTATCCACTCGCATTTATTATTTTCATTAACATTTTGTTTTTGTTTCATCGAGCAGTTTAATAAAATTTTCGGTCATTTGTTTGTTTAAATCATACCTTGCAAATATTTGATACACTCAAAAAATACCACAAAATAATAGAACAAGTGGTTATTTAGAAAATACTATTTAACCAGTTAACAGCCACGCCAGGTATATTTGCAATGTAATCGATCATATTGACATGATTTCTTTGAGCAAACATTGACAAAGGCAATGTGGATGGAAACTATTTGATTTAGTAATTTCGAATCAGAATTGGATGGAGTGCAAATAACATGCTAAATTACGTTTTTTTTTGTTGCAGGTAAGTTTGGAGTTGGTGTACGTGGATTTTGAACACAAAATCATTATTGGTTTGGTTTTATAAATATTCCATGTACAGATTGACAATATCTCAGACATATACATACATATTATACATTGTTGTTGCAAGATCGCCTGTATGAGAGCCAAAGCACACGATGCGTTGCGAAGACGGTGTGACGCCGTGTGGAGTGGTGTGCGATACAAAGAAATCTTTGCGGTGCTGCGCCGCAACTCATCGTGTGTTTTGGCTCTTACAAATCGGTACTTATGAGACCACAGTATTTATGTAGATAGATGTGTGTCGTCTGTATCTATAAAACTAAACTATTCATCCAAAGCTGTTGCAAAAGACAAAACGATCACATTAACAATTGAATCCCTATCAATGCTAAAACGTCTGTCATATTTTTGTTATGAACAAATGAAGCATTTTATAACAAGCGTAAAAAAATCTTGAAGTACGCAAATACAATTTCGGAACTGTCATACAAATAAAAAATCCACTCAAAAGTTACGGCTGTACATAAAAATAGAGCGATTTTACACCTCGCAAGGACCCATACTCAATTTTATACGCCTACAAAAAGAGGGGTTCAATAAAATTTTAACAACCCGCTACATCGAACAGTCGGGGGTTTCTTAAGAAAAATTTAATTTATTAGACGTAACGTAAGCGGCCATGTTATTTTGGCCGTTATAACTGCGCGCGTATTTATCTAAATTGAATTTATAAAATCTAACTAATCTATTAGAAGAACGCCACCCATTTGTAGTTATGTCAAATAAACTTTAATGGGTTAGAGATGAATGATGAAACTTAAAATTGCCATTTTGAACTGTGTTGCCTCCAATACGCAATTTTCTATACTCAACGTACAGACCGAGTATAAAAAAGCTTTTCACTTGAAACATTCAATACTTTCAAAAAGTTTTTACACGTTTCATTTTTATTTAAAAGTGGCATCTACACAAAATTGCATTATCATTTTCACATCCCAGTTGTTTTGTTTCGCGTTTCAGCGCCGTTGAATTAGACTAAAACAAATGAAAGCGGGCTTGTAATCCAATACAACATTGTTTTCTCTTGTACCTTCGTCCACGCATTTGTAGGGGAAAAGTCGGGTTGTTCCGTATTCATCCTATGACGTCTCATCCCATTTCTTTATTCATCCTAAACTAGTATTCCTACTTTACTTAGGTGATTATTCCAAAAACAAGCATGGATAGCAAAACAAATTTATCAGAAAATTATTAAATAGGTATAATTATGATTATAAATAGGTACATACAGAAAAATCTATTAGAAATAAAAATTGAATGTGTATGTTAAAAAGGCATTACATACTTGTTTAAAAAAATACTGACATACTTAGAACACAAAAGTTAACTGAGCTTAAATTTCTAAAAAAATATTTTTATTCCGCCCGTACACAATAATCTAATTACATAATAATTTAAATGGTTTTAAAATAGGTTGAGCTAATATAAATAGTTTATGGGGTGAATAAGGAAAACAATTGTGGGTTGAGTAAGTAAAAATTAATGAGTAGGATGAGACGTCATAGGATGAATACGGAATAACCCGAAAAGTTACGTACGCTCGAGGTGTACCTCTAAAAGTTCTGGTTACTTATCCAATAATATCACAAGTTACTAGTTACGGGAACTATTCCACTAGCTCCTCACTTGTTACAAGTTGAGCCTTTGTTTTTGCTTTCGCAGCTTGTCCGACTTGTCCGTGTTTGACATGGCGTGTTTGATCTGTGACTTTGGTAGAAAAAGTTTGGATGTTGTCACTTAGCACTTTAGTTTTTTCTTACAACATAGGTAAAACACTACTGATTTTATAGATTTACCTACTTGTGTGTCTAAGTACAATTTCAATGCATATTAATAAAGATAATTATGGGCTGATTTTACCATCGTCGGATAACTTTTAACTGAAGTATAAACTTGTCATTTTGACATATTTCCCATACTGAAACTGTCAATGTGCCAGTTACACCAGGAGTTTCACATTCTCGGATAAAAGTTTGGTTGAATCCGGCCTTATGTTAGTAATACTGGTAGGAGGTCACTGTTGATCAAAAACAAGTGAGTAATTGTACATAACTACACGAATTAAAAAAGTAGCGTTATTCTTTTCTTTCAAACATCTTAGGATATGCAAGCAATTCTTTTTTTCTAAATTCAAAATAGGTAATAATCGTCTTTCTTTTGTTTTACATAACGCTGGTCTTTGAATATGATATAGATAGAGAATTCTCTAACTACGGGATCCCAGCATACCTAGCGACGTTCCCATTCAACACGGAGCGCATACCAAATCTTACTCAACGGATTAGAGCTCGCATCTCCATAATTATAAGTTACTCCACTTCCCAGGGGATTCCTAGACCTTACCAGGATTCCCATTTGCTGATGAATGACGTATCCCAGTACTATTTCTTGTATTATTGTTACTAGGTTCTAGCGTTGTTTCGTAGAGTTCGTAGGATGTCAAAAGTTATACAGGGTTATTTGTAAAACAATATCAACCTCACAGAATCAGCTAGCTGCATTATAAGGAACAATATATTCTTCTTTTCTTTAAAAATTCGTTACCTTTTTTTAATTCTAAAATAGTAATTTAATTTACCGCTTTGTTTCCTAAGATACCAGCTATCGAGGCCTGCGAGGTTTCTGATGCTTTACAAATAACGTTGTATAAAATAAAATAGCTGACCTGTAACCCCGTTCTGTTAAAAGACTTTTTTGTCTTTCAAAACGTTAATTGTACCTTATTTTCCGACCAATAAATACAAATCCCAAACAAGAAAACCCCAAATAAATAAAACTCAAATAAGTATTGTATCCCCTTGATTTTACGTACACCAAAAAGTACAGATAACAAACACGCGTTATTACGTTTCGTAACTCGGGTAATGTAATAAATACTTTGAATGATATCAACTGAAATAATACCGCATACGTGACTTGAAACTTTGTGCGGCCTACATTGTGTAAGAGCCAAAACACACGATGCGTTGCGGTGGTGGTGCGACGCGGTCTCACGTATAATAGAAATATCTGAAAGAAAGAAAGAAAAAATATTTATTTGTTACCAAAAATAAAACAACAAGTACAAATCAAAATAAGAAAAAAATACATTGTACCAAATTGGTATCGGCTTGCATCCAGCGCCTTCCTGCTACCTTATCAGGTCATCGGTCCACCTTGTGGGTGGACGTCCCACGCTGCGTTTACTACCAACCGTGCGATGTGGAAGTCATTGGGGGAGGCCTTTGTTCAGGATTGGACGTCCTGTGGCTGAAATGATGATGATGATGATGAAATTGGTATCTGCTCAGTATGAGGCTATAACGTACTCGACGTGTTACACGATTCGTTGCGTTGCGGCGCCAGATCGAACTTGCAACTTCCGAGACAAGGCGGAGAGGGGTAAATGCGATGCGACGTGTCGGACCGGCATACATAACAACGCTGCGGCGCCTCTCCGTTTTGAGCCCGCCTATACGGCGAAATCTTTGTGGTGCGACGCCGCAACGCACCGTGTGATTTGGCTCTAACAGGGGGTAATGAAGAATACTACTTTCATTTTGTTGTTATTGCTGCGTTGAAGTATTGTGGCCCCTGTTTTATTAACGTTATTCTCTTTCTCTCCTTATTTTATTACGATATTTTATTTCAAGTCTAAATTATAGCTGTAATTACTTTGGAATACTCGTAATAGTATATCTTCATTGCAGCTTTCTACGCGTTGATTTTGATATTTTACTGAAAGTTATTAGTAGAAATCATATTTATTAATACGTGTAAAAGAATGAAAATGAGTTTTCATATCGGTGGCTTAGACCCTATACAAACTTTCATCTCTATGTCCTTTAGGATAAGGACCCTATTCCTTTACAAAATTTGTGAAAATAACTTGGTTTACTTATGTATAAAATCGTAACAAACAGAGATAAATACTTAGAAAAGGCTTCATTCATTTCAATGATAAAATTATATGTTCTTTCTCACAAGCAGCGGATTAAATGCCTTATTGCTAATTATCGTTTAAAACACAAAAGGGAAAAGAAGAAAGAATTTGAAAACCCATCAGCATTCCCGAATACATTTCCCGGAATAACTCCACAAACGATCGACAAATTCTATTCGGATGAGGGTATTGGGTTGCTGAGGGCTGCGAGCGAAGCTCAAATTAGTGAACAGCCTTCAGTTTGGACGCTTACCTGTCGAAGAGATGCAAGAGCTTCATCTGGCACTGCGCGCTTGAGGCCGTGGAGGACGCTGCTTGGAGCCTAAAAGTGTGCGAGACCCGTTGGACCCCGGAAGAAGAGAGGAACGTTCAGGGTAACGGCTTATAACCGCATGGCTTCCAAGGTACCCACTTTTCCATCCTTCAAGTAGGAGTCTTTCCGACCTGACATCGTGCAGTTATCTTAACTATTAGAGTCTTTTAATATTTAGGCTGAGTTTTAAGAAATTTGTAGTGGCAATAATATTCACCAAACCGAACCTAATTAACGACCCTGAATCCCTTGAGATTGGCACTATTACAGTAGTTATTATAATATCGTAATTGTTAACTATATAGGAGCATACGAGATAAAAATAAATTGTGTCAATTGAGAGGGAGCTGTTTTATTTACATTTTCTAATTTCACACAAGGAACGGTAACTTATATAAATTTCTGCAAGCCGGACAACCTCTTTTTCACGTGCAGACAATTCACCATCTTCTCCGTCTGCACCGGTGGCGGTTCAATTCCAGTCACCAAGCCGCCAGGAAAAAAATCCTTTCTTGCAGTTGGAAAAGTGTGAAACTTGAAGTAAGCCACTACAGTCATCAAGGCCCACAAAAAGAGGATCACAGCAATATCACCACTACCGCTTTTAAAATAGAAGCTGAAATACCAAAACCAACAGATAGCCTGAATAACAGATCTGTAAAAAGCGCGAGTCCCTCACGCCAGTGCTCCCGACTTTTTGTCAAAAAACATGTGCCCGGAGAAATAAATAACTCGGAAAAGTATCAGGAACATGCAAAATATCGCAACAACGAAGATTGGCTGAAAATGCAGCTTTGGGATTCTGCGCTGGCATCTTCCAGTTAAAAAATATCAGAAAATTTTGTTAATATAGTTTTATAAGGATTAATAAAAACGCGTGTTTCTAAAAACACGTCGTCTTCTTTTAAGAAAGATATTTTAACGCCGTCGCCTCCATATTTTTTAATCGATTTCAAGATAGGAGGTGGTTCTCTATTTGATTTTTATCTTTTTTTTTTGTTTGTTTGTTACCTCAGAGCCCCCTCATTTCAAGTAAGTGGTCTCTCACAGGCATCACTCTCAAAGTAACGAACGTTGAGCTATCGTATCATCAAAAAGGGTCGCACCAACGCATCAGTAGAAAAAAATCGCGGACGCAGCCTCGTATAAATATATCCCGTTATCTGAGGACGTTCGGCCAGCCAGCGGAAAATGCCGACAAAATTTTTGCCAGCGGGCCAAATTACACGATTTGCCGGCCCTCGGCCCAAACGTGGCCAGTGCTGTGTGTTGATTGTGTCGATAAAGTTAATTATTCAGCAATCAACCTTATACAGCTTTTGAACAAGAATGCGGTTCGTTGGCGGCGGTATTTCCGTTACTAATTAACATCTGCTACAAAATGTGCGACCTAATTCAAAATGAAAGCAAAGTAATCATTTAATTAAAACATACTCTTTCAATAGCACGGAAAAATAATCGCCAATGAATATAACTAAGTATTCATTTTAGACCACTACTTCACTCAAGTATATTTGAGAAAATGAATTCAAAATCAATAATTAACTAGCTTTAGAGCCAAAGCACACGATGCGTTGTGGCAGCGGTGCGACGCATAGAAATATCTGTGGCGGGCACACGAGCTTTGGCTCTTATAGTCTACTAGTCTTATAGTTGAAAATGATCGATACTCTAACATCACTATTTTGGCTCAGGTAGAATCGCAGAATTGATTTTATCGAGTGGACTCGTTAATAGCATTAGTTCATTTGTTATCCTTATTCGTCAGTACCTATACAATAAGCCTCTGCCCTACCTTTTAATTTTATTTCGAACCCTTTGTGTAGGCCTATTGTTTTAGGATACGTTAGTGTTTGCCGAAGTACTTAAAGGTGTTAAGGAAATTTCTGTTCTCGAAACTTGAGTTTTGTGTATGAGCTTGGTCAAATTACAAATTCAATGAATTCCAATAATCAGCACACCAATTACCTAGCTCCGAAGTAACAATGAAGGCGATAAAATAGCTATTAGATAAAATTAATATATCTACTTAAGTTACATCTAAATATCTACATTCTTGTAAGTAGGGTAAACCGACAGTCATTGGACACTGCCAGTCATTGGATTGGATTAAAATGAATATTCCTTCAAATGCAAATTTCAACTTAACACCCTTTTGTCCCCAACAGTTGGAACCTCTCAGTTGTTGGAATAGAAATGCTATTTTTGTTCAATAAATAACTGTCAAATAACTCCCTTAAGTGTCCTATCACTGGCATCATGGTAAACGTCTAACCTTATAGACTTATAAAAGATTCCAATTTGTAACAAAAATGTTTAGCTTTATGTAATGTTGACTTTGGGATATAAATCCTGTTGTTCATGTTAATGTTAATAATATATGTTGTGGATTTCACTGTAAAACCTATGTGTGAAGGTGTGAGCCTCGTGTGTATAGGAATAAGTAGCTACTTTAAAGCAAACACGAAACTTTTCGACATAACAAAACTGTGTATTCATTCACTTTTTTATATCTAAAGTCCACAAGACGTATCAAAAACAATAGAAATAGAAAAAAGTATAAAAAGTAAAAAATACATGTAAAAAAGGTTTGATGTCGCCAACATCGTCCCCCCGGTGTGGCAAGTGTGGCAACACCAAACAAATAATGGCGACAAAATACATTAAGATGGGAGTGAAATCAAGGGAACTACTTTGCGCACCGGCCTACGCAATAAACCACCCCTAATGGCGACCTCTACGACCCTGACAACCCCGTCGTTTCCCGGAAAGGTCCTCGTTACACGGCCTCTGGGCCAGGAACCGCGTGGAAGGTTCCCATCGGCCACAAGAACTGGATCTCCGGGCTTCAGGTTTTTCGCAGGGTGAACCTCGGAGCGAGGTACCAGGTTCGGCAGATACTCGCGGACCCAACGCGTCCAAAAATGGTCCGCGAGCCGCTGTGACTTCTTCCATTGCACTCTGCGCATTAAATCCGCGTCGGTACATTCAGCCAATGGAGTGTGAGGGGAAGACGAGCCGATGAGAAAGTGGAATGGTGTGAGCGCTTCACTAGCATCGGGATCCACGGAGACGTGCGTTAGAGGACGCGAGTTCACTATGCCCTCCGCTTCCGACAGTAGTGTATGGAGAACCTCCTCTCGTGGCGCTCGTTCCTTCAGCGTCGCCTTCAAAGCGGTCTTTATGGACCGCACAATCCGCTCCCAACAGCCACCCATAAACGGCGCAGATGGCGGGATGAATTTCCAGTTTATCCGCTGGTTTAATACGTAGTCCTGCACCGGCGCTGCGTAGAGCGCGGACAGTTCCTTGTTAGCCCCAACAAATGCGGTCCCGTTGTCGGAGATAATAGTTGATGGGCTTCCGCGTCTGGAAATGAAACGACGCAGCGCCATAATAGCCGAATCTGCAGACAAACTCCCGACGACTTCAATGTGGACAGCGCGCACCGTGAGACAAGTGAACAACGCTACCCAACGCTTCTCTGTACGTCTGCCCACCGTTATAGTGACTGGTCCGAAGTAGTCCAAACCGACACAGCTGAAGGGCCTGGTATGGTGAGCCAGTCTTTCGGGCGGCAAGTCTCCGATGGGTGGAATAGTGGGAACAGCTTTCTGGACTCGGCATGTGAGGCAGGACTTCGCAACTTTCTTCACCGCTGGGCGCAGACCGACGACGTAAAATGCCTGGCGAAGTTCATTGATAACCAGCTCGTTGTTCGCATGGGCGGCGCTCTGGTGATAGTGGCCGATGAGAAGCCTAACAATGGGATGTTTCCCATCAAGCACGACAGGGTTGTTAGAAACTTCCGTTCCCTGAGCAGCGCCAATTCTACCCGAGAGGCGGAGCAACCCAAAATCATCTAGCATCAGAGACAAATTGTGTAGACGACTTTGCTTTGGAAGTGGTTTGCAACTGCGTAAACAAGAGCGTTCAAGTTCAAAAGCATCTATTTGTGACTGAAGAAAAAGATGACGCTCAGCAAGACTAAGGTCGTCCACGAGCAACGGCCTCAGACAAAGTGTTGGTTGCTCCGACTCCCTTTGACCCATAGCCTTTGCGCTTTTGGTTCGATCCAAAAGTGAGCGAAAAGCTCTGGCACAACAAACAACGCGAGCAGTAGCGCGCAATAGCCTGAGCCATTTACTAAAGCGCGTGAAATTTGCAACTACCGGAAGAAATGAATCGCGCACGTTGGTTACTGCTACGGTTTCTGAAATAGGCGTCGAGCGTTTCATCTCTTCCGGAGTTGATGACAAATTGACCGGTTCAATCGGCCAATCAACGGCAGGCAAAGTCAAAAAATGGGGGCCAGAAAACCATCTTGAATTAATTTGGAATTTGTGTTTGACACGCGTAGCATCATCTGCGACGTTCAATTCAGAGGGCACATACCTCCAGTCGGCTACGCTCGTGGTCTCTAAAATCTCACCAACACGATGAGCAACAAAAGTTTTGAAAGAGCGAGCATCGCTTCTCAGCCATTTCAAGACTGTGAGGCTATCTGACCAGTAGCGTACTGAGGAAGGTTTGCGCCGGTGGGCCTGAATAATGTAGGAGGCAAAGCGAGCTGCAATAAGACCCGCCTGTAACTCCAATCTCGGTATGGAGACCGGCTTTAGTGGAGCTAGGCGAGCTTTGCCTCCGATCAAAGCCAGCTGCACAGTTCCGTCGACGCACACGAAACGCCAGTAAGCGACACAGCCGTAGGCGAGTTCGCTCGCGTCAGCGAAAATGTGCAACTGACAATCGATGATTGTGTTATGAGAGAAATAGTGTCGTGGAATGGAGCATGACAATAATTTTGAAAGTTCGCCAAACCATGACTCCCATCGGGAAATGAGATGAAGTGGAAGGTTGTCGTCCCAGCCAATACCAAGTCTCCAGGTTTGCTGGAAAATAACACGTCCTTGCAACACAATTGGCGTCAAAAACCCCAAAGGGTCATACACCCGCATCAGGTGACCAAGGACAGTGCGTTTCGTGAGTTTTGTTGGAAACTTGGCAATATCGGGTCGTGAGAAGCAGAGAGTGTCATCGGTGACGTTCCAGGCCAGCCCTAAAATGCGTACACTCACTGCAGTCGCAGGCGTACGAATATCCGCGGGAAGAGCTGATAGGGCTTCCACCGAGTTCGATACCCAGGCTCTCATGTCAAGACCAGCTTGGGCGTGGACGTGTACTATATCGGATGCTAAACGAGCAGCTACCTCCGGAGATTCCACACTCCCAAGATAATCATCCATGTAATGGTCTTGTAAAATAGCATCTGCGGCAGCTGGATATTGCTCTCGGTGTTCCTCAGCATTACGGTCTTTTAGGTACAAAGCCGTGAATGGACTAGAAGTGGCCCCGAACATCATCGACGACATTCGATATACCCTGAGGGGGTGTGCGGGGCTCTCGCGCCATAAAAACCTTTGAGCGTCGCGATCTTCAAGTCTTATTTTAGTTTGAGGAAACATTTCGTGAATATCCGCGTTCAAAGCGATACGTCCCTCCCTAAAGCGCATTAGAATTGCGAGCAGCGGTTGCAATATGTCGGGTCCCGATAGCAACAAAGAGTTAAGGCTAACCCCGGAATAAGTAGCTGCTGCATCATGGACGACACGCAGTTTCTTTTTTTGTGGGTGCATCACACCAAAGTGGGGAAGATACCACGTAATTTTGCCCTGAGGTTCCTTATCGCACGGCTCAGCGTAACCCTTCTGAATCATCGCGTTAATATTCGTTCGATAAGCATCTGCATACGACTCATCCTTGAGCATCTTATGCTCCAGAGAAAGAAAGCGTTTACGAGCCAACTGGTAGCTGTCAGGCACGGATTCAATATTTCGTTTCCACAACAAACCGGTTTCAAACCTACCAGACGGTAAACGACGTGTGGTTTCCTCTAAAATTTCAAATGCTCTCTCGTCGTCCTTATTCAAATACTTTTTCGCGCTAATTCCGATAGAGTCAATACTGAAATACTCCTTGAGTTGAACGTCAAGCGAGTCTGTAACTTCTGAAACAGCACAGTGGTTCACGAACTCCACAGGCCAACACGCGTTTTTTATAGAACCAAACAACACCCAGCCAAACGCAGTTAAAGCCGCCACTGGTTGGTTCCGAGCACCTTTCCGAATAGAACGTGGCGTGGACAGCTGCCAGTTGTCTATACCTATGAGCAACGTAGGTTCGGCTTCATCATACGTAAGGATGTCAACTAAATCAGATAAATACTCATAATCTACATCAGTACTTTTGACAGACTGAGAAGCCAAGCCTAGGTTGGGTATTGCACGAACGTTCTGGAGCAGATGTGTCTCTGAACTATGACGACCTCTTACCTGAACATCAACAAACGTGACATCCGACTGCCTCGACATACCTCCTATCCCGTCAACTCTTATTGCGCTCTTCTTACCCTCTAGTCCTACCGCCGCAGCAACTTTGGAGTCAAGCAGTGTGGCTGTGGAACCATCATCCAGCAATGCAAAGGTGTCATAGGACCCCTTGGGACCAGAGACGGTCACTGCTACAACCTTCAGGAGAGTTCGAGAGGAAGAAGTTGTGGTGTTGTGAGCAATAAGCACCTTGTTATTCGAAGGTGTGAACGAGTCAGCGTTAGTGACGTTTAGCGGTTCGTTTGAGGTTGATGGGGCTGGCTGCGGTTTATACGACGACCCCGTATATGATGAGACTTCATTGGAAGCTCTATGTAAAAGAGAGTGGTGCTTAAATTTATGTTGGCAATCTCTGACCTTGCAACTGAATTTCTTACAAGTGAGATAAGTGTGACCGCCTTTTAACAAGCATTTGTGGCACACCTTTTTAACAATAACCCACTCCCAGCGTTGGTCAATATTGAGATCGGCAAACGACTTGCAATTCTTGACATCGTGTCCAGCCTTGTCACAATAAAAACAAACCTTTTTAGTGCTGTCATCTGAACTCTTTGGTTTGTCGGTGGCACTGGCAGGAGAGACAGTGGCATGACATTTGACGTTTTTGACGGCGACGTCTAATGACATGACATCATATTTACTTCGTAGATTGGCTTCGCGCATTAAAAACTCGGATAAAAGTTCAATTCTGAACAAATTGGTATGCTCCCGTGAATGCGCAAAGTCAATCCATCTTGTGAACGTCAGAATGGCGGGTGTATGGTCACAGAATTGAATAATATAAATATGCATTTTTAATACCTGAGATGTACCTTGGTGTACCTTTAGTTATTAATTTTGTACCTCCCTAAAACGCGAACAATTACAATTACAAAATGAGCCGCCAACCTGATATCAGGTTGGCGGGTGTATGCTGAAATTGGGCGAAACAGGTAAGTTATGGTTTTCTTATATTTATCATTATTTAGTACCTCAGATGTACCTCACAAATATTTATTATAAACCAAATGCGACGAATAATTACCGAGAAAATCGATACGAAAAATTTGATGTCCACCATTTTTTTGATGGCCACCATTTCTTATAACAAGTTAGAATGTTGATACTGACACAGATAATACATACCGTAGTATTTTTTAAGTCTGTTTTTTATGACACGCACACTTTTGCATTTGCCAATGCCATTAATTTTCTTTTTCTTTTTCTTTCTTTTTTCAGCCAAATGACGTCCACTGCTGGACAAAGGCCTCCCCCAAGGTTTTCCACAATGAACGGTCCTGCGCTGCCCGCATCCAGGCTCTTCCCGCGACCTTTACCAGATCGTCGGTCCACCTAGTAGGAGGCCTGCTCACGCTATTAGATCCGATTGTTGCCACGTTGGACAACCTTATTTATTACATTTACAGGAGGGCGCTACTATCAATACTAACTTTGATTTTAGCAAATTAATGGCATTGGCAAATTCAAAAGTGTGCGTGTCATAAAAAACAGACTTAAAAAATACTACGGTATGTATTATCTGTGTCAGTATCAACTTTCTAACTTCTTATAAAAAATGGTGGCCATCAAAAAAAGGTGGTTATCAAATTTTTCGTATCGATTTTCTCCTTAATTATTCGTCGCATTTGGTTCATATTCATTATTTGTGAGGTACATCTCAGGTACTAAATAATGATAAATATTAGAAAACCATAACTTAACTGTTTCGTCCAATTTCAGCATACACCCGCCAACCTGATATCAGGTTGGCGGCTCATTTTGCAATCGTAATTGCTCCCATCTTAGAGAAGTACAAAATAAATAAATAAAGGTACACCAAGGTACACCTCAGGTATTAATTAATCGTATTTATTTTGTTAATTTCTATAATCATACACCCGCCATTCTGACGTTCACTCCATCTTGACCTCAATATAGGTGTGAGTTTACTCACGATCTCGTTGGATAGCTCCGGAGACGCGAGGTATTCAGGTCGCTGCAGCAGGCGCACGACCTCGACGCAGTTGCGCACCTTGCATGCGAAAGAATTCAGCTCCTTGTTGTTCTCGCTGGCGGCCAGTTTAGGTAGGGCTCTGATGGCTGAAATTTGTGACAAAATGATCTGCTCGGGCCTCGCAAACGTTGTCTCTAACGCATACATTACGTCCTCTGGATCACGTGCGGCGGCCAGCAGAACGGCCACAGAGTCTCGTGCGATGCCACGTAGGGAAGCGTTCAGCCTCGACAAATTCTCAGCACAAGTAAACGACTTACTTGTATCGTTGTAAACCTTCCTGAAAACAAGCCAATCGGATGGGCGACCATCAAAAATAGGCAATGGAAAGCTGACCTTATTGTTCCTTGATGCCGATGTTGTCGCTGCTGCCAACGCCCCTATGGCTTGCGCTAATTGTAAAGTGTGCGGTTCTTCATTTTTATTAATTGTGTTATAATAATTGTGTTGTTGAGTACCTAATGTAGAGTGTAATGTGTTGTGTGGGGCTTCAGTAGGGTGCGCAGCCTCAGTAGCCTGTGGCGGGCCTGCAGGTGCCGGACCCGCAGATGCCGGCCTCGGCGGCCTGGCCAAGGGTAGGTTGAGCCCGATGTCCCGAGGGTGCTCCACGATGAAAGCCGATGCGGGCAGAGAAGCGGCCTTAAATGGTGGCTCACTTCTCAAAAAAGCCGCATCGACGGGAGGGGCGCCCTGAACAGTAAGGACATTAGGAAACGTCGCCGCTGTGCCCTCTGCCTGAGCAAGTGAGGGCGCGTCGGGTTCCTGTTGGGAAATATCTTTATTAATATACCCCTGACTTAAAACGGTTGCGTCGACCCAATCGCTTACGCTGCGTGCGCTGACACGGCTGGAACGGCGGCTGCGAGCATCCTCGGCCTCCAAGGCTGCCAAATGGGCCTGGTGCTCAGCTTCAGCAACTGCCTTTTCTGCCGCGTACTCAGCTTCGCGTTTGGCACGCTCGAGCTCCTTGATGTGCCGAAGGTGGTGGGCCCCCGCCGCGAGTTTCTGTGCCCGCACGGTTGCGGACGAAGCTCTCGACGACGACGTTGATGGCACAACGGGGGCATCTTTACGTGATTGTGCGCGAGTAATCATATTAACACTTTTAACACTTCTGACACCAAAAATATGTTGTGGATTTCACTGTAAAACCTATGTGTGAAGGTGTGAGCCTCGTGTGTATAGGAATAAGTAGCTACTTTAAAGCAAACACGAAACTTTTCGACATAACAAAACTGTGTATTCATTCACTTTTTTATATCTAAAGTCCACAAGACGTATCAAAAACAATAGAAATAGAAAAAAGTATAAAAAGTAAAAAATACATGTAAAAAAGGTTTGATGTCGCCAACAATATATGTACATAGGTTACTTTTCTTTACCATACTTAGCAATAAAGTGTGTCAAAGAATCTAAGCATTAATTTCATCATTAAAACTAACTATGGATATGAAGGATAGAAGCGAAGGTAACATGATTATTATAAGGAAACATATGAAGAAATGTCTCTTTCCTGCATTTTATACCCATAATAATATCTAATTCACTACATCCTAACATGGTAAAAAAAATTCTTAGGAATGAACATTATTATTTAACTTTGAGACCATGATAATATCCTTTTACAACATACTTAATTCAAGGAAAGTCTTGAATAACCTCTAAAAGGTGACTTGATCTTATTACGGCCATTGCATAGATAAGTTTAACTTTTCTTGAAATTATTGCAACCACACATTTGCATGCTATCTCTAGTAGGATAGAAGAGAATGATGCAGTAGACCCTTTATGTTAAAAGTCTAATAAAAATATAGGTAGGGAATTCAAAAAGTCGAATGCGATGAGCGAAACCTTTGAAAAAAAGAAAAACCCATGCTTTGTGTTGAAGTCGATTTAAGTAGCTAGTATGCCTAGTACTAGTTTCCCATCCCTCAAAAAAAAACCGTCGATGAAAACTATCCTGTATTTTTTTGTGGGTCTGCAACTCTCTCCATACCAAATTTCATTTAAATTGATTTCAGACAGGCAAAATTTCTTTTACATTTATAACATTACTAGCTGACCCGGCGAACTTTGTTCCGCCCTAATGGCAATAAATAAGCAGACTTTTTTTTTATTCCGAACGGGATAAAAAGTATCCTATGTCCTTCTCCTGGCTCTAAACTACCTCCCTGACAATTTTCAGCTAAATCGGTTCAGCCGTTCTTGAGTTATAAGTGGAGTAACTAACACGACTTTCTTTTATATACAGGGTGACAGGTAAAGCGATACATTCCTTGAAAGGGGTTAAAGTAGAGCTTATTTGCAGTCATTTAAGTCATATGACACCATGTCCGAAACTTCTTCATTTCCAAGTTATTCAAGATTTAAGTATTTTTAAAAAAATCTCCAGTTTTTATGTTAAAATGTACCCTTGTAATGAAGAATACGGAATAATCTTAACTTTTTTATTGTATTCGTGTAGCTAAATAATAAGATTGACATTTTAAATAAAAATTTGCAAGAAAGAATCGTCATTACTCAAGTAAAAGCTAAAAAACCATGTATTATTTTGCAAAAAAAATATGTTTCAGGTAATTAAACGAAGAATTACAGAGAAAAAATGTACGGAATGTTGTGTACAAATTACAGAATTTAGTTCCTTGATTCATTAGCTATTCAAAAAAGTACAGGTGTTTAACAAACACTACTTAATTATTTTTTTATTTGAATTTAAACGTCTAGTAAGATACTTTCATAAAAAAAAAAAAAAAAAAAAAAAAGTCACACTAACAACTGTTCTTGGGTCTCAATAAATGAAAAACTTAGTATTTTAATAATAATTGTATCACCTAATTTTATCTAGGTACATTATTTTAAGTCCTGCTCAAACTGTGAGCCCCGTCTTCTAATACAAGCTCGTAGTCTGTTTCTCACTTTTGTTTTTGTGACTCTTGTTGTCAAACTGCTGAATATCTTGAGCTGCCCTCTGAATGCGCTCACGAAGCTGTTGCTCGTTGTTTACGGGGGTTACATACAAGAGATACTTCATGTGACCCCATAAATAAAAATCGCAAGGGGTCAGATCCGGACTTCTGGCTGGCCAAGGAATGGGTCCACCGCGCCCAATCCAACGAAGTGGATATTGCTGATCAATCCATTGGCGTACACTGAGCCGAAAGTGTGCTGTGTGTGTGAAAGCTTCGTGAGCGCATTCAGAGGGCAGCTCAAGATATTCAGCAAAGTTTGACAACAAGAGTCACAAAAACAGAAGTGAGAAACAGACTACGAGCTTGTATTAGAAGACGGGGCTCACAGTTTGAGCAGGACTTAAAATAATGTACCTAAATAAAATTAGGTGATACAATTATTATTAAAATACTAAGTTTTTCATTTATTGAGACCCAAGAATAGTTGTTAGTGTGACTTTTTTATTTATTAATTTTTTTATGAAAGTATCTTACTAGACGTTTAAATTCAAATAAAAAAATAATTATGTAGTGTTTGTTAAACACCTGTACCTTTCTGAATAGCTAATGAATCACGGAACTAAATTCTGTAATTTGTACACAACATTCCGTACATTTTTTCTTGGTGATTCTTCGTTTAATTACCTAAAACATATTTTTTTTGCAAAATAATACATGGTTTTTTAGCTTTTACTTGAGTAATGACGATTCTTTCTTGCAAATTTTAATTTAAAATGTCAATCTTATTATTTAGCTATACGAATACAACAAAAAAGTTAAGATTATTCCGTATTCTTCATTACAAGGGTACATTTTAACATAAAAACTGGAGATTTTTTAAAAAATACTTAAATCTTGAATAACTTGGAAATGAACAAGTTTCGGACATGGTGTCATATGACTTAAATGACTGCAAATAAGCTCTACTTTAACCCCTTTCAAGGAATGTATCGCTTTACCTGTCACCCTGTATATAGATTAATCAGTTTGTAGTAATGATAAGGTAAGTAGAATCATCCCTTATCTACAACAACGCTTTGATTTACAAACCAAAACAATATGTATAGCAAGAGACTGACAATAGAGTTGTAGACTGACTCGAATGAGACGAGTCCCACTGTACCTTTGTCCACTGTATCCCTATTTGGTCACAATGGACATAACTTGAGACCGATAGTGTCTTATCAGCTAACGTATATCGACGGGAATAAACTTCAGACGCCATTTTGACGGCACATCCCTTGCATTGAAAATGTCTTGGAGAAAAAGATATTGCGGTTTGTTCTGTGCACTTTCAAAACTGAATATAGAGTAGTTTGGTGTTTCTATGCAAAATATTATATTTAATTTATTTAGAGGATCTATCATTTCTCAAGATAGAATAGTATAGAAGTATGAATGAAAAATTGATATACTGTCGCTGTTTTCGGTTAAACGAAGCAATTTACTCAATCAACGTGTAAACATTTCTAATAATTGACAATATAGATGATAACTGTCTTTAATAACAGTCATTATTATAAAAAATACTTTATTAAGTAAGATCTATTGATCAACTTAAAATTTAATAACTCTATTACTAATAACAGTAACGCTTTATTTAACAGTTATTAAATGTGACCGATTTATTAATTTTCGTGTATTTTTTTCACGTAATAAATTCTCAACTTTATCAAAATTACGTAAGTTTTTAAATTCGAGTGTTGTTCGAAATAAACCCGTGTAGGAACTGCTGTGCTGATGCGTATTGCGGTTACATTAAAATATTTCACTCGCTAATCCCTAGGTATCGGATGAATATGCCTACAGGGAAACCCTGTGACATTAACTTGGCTAGTGTCACATTCTGGATAAAAATACATTTATTTCTACAAGAAATGCTAAAATCTGATTGGTTTTAGAGGTAAGAAATTCTTATTCGATTAACATAAGCGATCTTGTTTTATCAGGATTAAAATAGTTTTATTTTAAATTACATTAATAACATCCATATTGGCATAAACCGCGAGCAGAAACTAGGTTTTACGATACACGCTAAAATGCCTTATGCTACGGCTTTTAAATTACACTCTTATCAAATCTCATCAGTTTTATAAAAATATTCACCACCCTAAAGCATAATACATTAAGTTTAATAAATATCCTGTAGAAACTTTCCAAGATAAATTAGATTTTCCGAGCTTTAGAAAATCTCTTTTTAAACGTCATCTCAAAGGCCGTAAAAATTACGCCGGTTAAATTTTTACTTTGCGATTAAAATTTTGATAATGTCAACATTTATTCAAGGCTCGTTATCTTGGGGTGATTTAATTATTTAATGTTGGTGACCGCGACCTAATTAAGGCGGTGCAAAAAATATGTCACGGGAACGTGATATGACCCGGAGCGGTTATACAGGGTGTTGATTTCAATCCTCGCCATATTTATTGAAGTGATCTAATAAGACTTATAAAACGCATTATCCACCAAAAAAAAAAAATACAAACGAAAGTGGAATTTTTAGCGATTCATATTTTCCGTGCAACATCAACTGTACTGTGGCTCGCAATACTGCAATACGTTTACACTGAGGCACGGCGAGCTACTACGCGGATTGCTCGCTATCATGTCGGATAGCCACGTAAAGTAGGTAGGTAGTGTAAATAGGTATTTTCCTTTGACTAACTAAAGTTAAATTTGTTTTAAATTTTTTTCAAAGTCATTTTTTTACTGATTCGTGATCAGAATAAGCTACTAAATCAACTCCCTTAATATGGCGAGGATTGAAATCAACGCCCTGTATGTTACTAGGCCCGTTTACTTCTCTGGTTACAGTAACGTGAGGCCGGGATATCGAGGAAAGTAACATGCTAGGAGCTAGTATTGGAACGGGTTCTCGTATTCGGTTTCTATTTGAAGATAAAAGATGCTTCATGATTTATTGAAAGGCTGTCGCTTGAATGAAGTGATTGATGTGTAAATGTAATACTACGAAAAGCTGTTCAAAGAGATAATGACAGTTGTCTGCCAGTAATTTTATTTATAACTAGCGGCCGCCCGCGACTTCGTACGCGTGGAACCCGTTTTACCCCCTTCATCTATCTTACGCGGTTTAGATTTTTTCATACTAATGTTTTTTCCCGCTAACTCCCGTTCCCGTTGGAATTTCGCAATATCCTGTTGTAACTAAGCTTTAAGTTTACTAAGGTACCTGCATGCCAAATTTCAAGCGTCTATCTTAAGAGCCATTTCACAAAAATATTCCGCGCGAATTTAGGTAAAAGCTGTCAACGCAACGTCAAAAGAGTAAAAAGAACGCTGAAATGGACAAAAAAATCTTGAGCCGTGACCGTATTAAGACTTGATTTAAGTTATTAATTTTAAGGTAGAATGAGGTATTCAAACTTGATTAATTAATTTAAATTTTTAATAGAGTTTATTAAGTCTTATATTTAAATTCATAATGAAACACGAATAGGTATAATATGTAAAATATATATATTAAGTACAAAATAAAGACAGTCACATAGTGAAAAATAAATCTGCCCCCTTACAGCTCCATCATCGGACCCTGGATACGAATAATGAAACACGAATAGGTATAATATGTAAAATATATTAAGTACAAAATAAAGACAGTCACATAGTGAAAAAAAAAATCTGCCCCCTTACAGCTCCATCATCGGACCCTGGATACGAAATATTCGTCAAGGCGAATCACACAAGCCCAAACTCCATATGGTTCTATTGTTTTGTTACGGAGGTGGCCATTGCATCTCCTCCAGATCCATTATCAGACAGAGCTAAGAAATAAATAAATAAATATTATTATAAGTAAACAAATAACTAAAATAATTCATCTTACTATCTTACTTTTTACTAGTCTTACTAATATTATAAATACGAAAGTTTGTGTGGATGTCTGGATGTTTGTTACACTTTCACGCAAAAACTACTGAACAGATTTTGATGAAACTTTACAGTACAGTACAGCAGTACTAGGCAGTCTGTGTTCAACTATCACTCGGGTCGGACGTTCCTATCGCAAGACCTTTGGTTCACTCAGTTCCGATACGACTCTAGTGCTGTGTGTAATTATTTTCGTTAATACACTGAGTTTATTAATTTCTACGAGTGGATTTCATTTTGCCTGAGACCTACGCCATGAACCCTGAACCAGAAGACCCTGTCGCCAGCGACAGCGACGCTCATCCATCCCTGGCGTCGACCAGAATAACAATGTATAGGCTATAATAGCTTAGGCTTTGGATAGTCATAATTGGCCTACAAAATCTACTAAAAAACATTGTTATTAGATACAGATTGATATTGTGCTGTGTACTATCCTTAAATAAATAAATAAATAAATAATTTATGACGATCTGTGACAAACTAAATTTCAAGCGGGTGAAGCCGCGGGCAATACTACATATTTCATACTAGCTTTTTGCCCGCGACTTCTTCTGCGATGAAGTGGAAAATGGTTCTAATAGAATTAAAATATTCTAAGAAAAATAATTTTGTTAAATGATTATATTTTTTGATATAAAATCTACACATCATTATGTTTAAATATTTGAATACTTACAAAATTATGAGATCTTTCTAAAACAAAATTAAAACACTACACCTGCCGCAGATTTCTTTGTAAACAATGTTTTTTTGTTTTTCCTTCAGGTGCTAAAATCACCAGGCTATTGTGTGCGCATACTCTGGAGTATTCCACATACAACTGGTCGTCGGAGAAGCATAGATTTCCATTAAGTCTACTCCCGCTACCATATGGAACTCCGCTAAAACTCGTGAGGGCGCCAACACTTGCTTTTGTATCGAAAATTAGTATGAGCAGCTGCGCACGCGGTTGCCCGTTGCAGGCTCTATGCAACCACACTATTTTAAACCGTGGTCCCTAAGCATGAGATGGGAAACTGCACTCTCTTGAATTCTCTTGAATTTGATGGTGTTAGGGGAATCCTAGGAATGAATAGACTTTCCAATGGAATCTCCTCATCAATATTGCGAAATTGCAGTTGCAATGCAATGTTACGTTTTCACTTGTTATTTTATTGTAATCTGACCTTGATTTTTCAAACACGTGTCAAAATACAAAAAAATAATTTAAATCAAAAGTACTAAGGAATATTTCATTGATATCAACTTAGAAACAAGCACAGTAGGCCTAAGATGCGCGCCGTGATAACTTTTATCGACGTCAAAATGTATGGGCAAAATCGATAAAATGGCGTGATAACCACTTATCGCGGCGCGCATCTTAGGCCTACAGATCACAGAAACTAAAGGGAAATGTGACAAGGGACAAATTGGAACATATTGCTTGTGAAAGCAATGATGACAGTTAGCGACGTCATTATGTAAACAGTTTATATTGCTTGCATAGTACTAAAGATTATTCGAACGTTGAATACTGATACCGCAATGGATAATGAGCACATAATTTGATTTCTTTGTGTGTGTGAATTTCTAATACGACACTGAGTTTCGAACTCAGCGCATTACTTAGCATCTCTCTATATTTCTATGGAACCAAGTTATCTCCAAAATAACATTCCACACCTTTTTAACCTAGTCAGGTAATAATTTTAATAAAATACGAAGCACGTCATCTATCAATAGGATATATTATGTATATTTTAGAAGTTAATAAATTATGAATAAAACATAAACACTTTAGAAGTTTAGTTAAATCGTAGAATTTCTGAAAAACAAGTACTAAAATCGTACTGAAAAAAAAAAGTATTAACATGTTATCTAATTTATTTATTAAACGTCGAATTTTATCAAAGATTTTGGACTAAAGTTTTTGAAAATATTTTATAGCCTACATAGAAAAAAATTAGGATTCTAAATCGTGAAAGAAATTTTTTTCGGAGCCTATTGCCTCCAAACAAACAAACAAACAATTAAATCTTTCCTCTTTTATTAGTATAGATTTAACAACAAAACAAAACGCTTCTTTTTCTTCTTCACGAAACAAAACTCAAAGCGGATAAATAAATAAACAAATCTTTGGACAATTTCACAGCGCCATCTAGTCCAAAAGTAGGCAACCAATATGCTTGTGTTAAGGGTGCTATCATAATGGATATACTTTTTTATAATTTATTTATTAAATTAAATACATGGTACCTACATAATAATATTATACATAGTTACACCCAGATCCGTCAAAGAAATTAAAATTCATCATTTCAATTTCTGCTCGGCCGGCCGACTCGAAACAGCCTCTCGGCATAGTATCAAATGTATTTGGTCGCCGTACAAATCACCGCTTTACGACACGAACGCACGTAAACGTCACGGCGGGAAAAATGACACAGGTCCTGCCTTGACGGGCGCTCGCGCCATACTAATCGATGTCGGCTTGCGCATTGTAATTTATACTGATATTCACATCAATATTTTGACAAAGTGGTTACTAATATTTAAACAATAACTGTAGAAATTAATTCTACAATGAATATTCTTTATTTTGGGATACTTTTATTGCAGTTTATGCTGTGTTTTTAAACCAAAAACCACGATCAAAATGTGACGTTAATCTTCAAATTTGCCAAATTATTTTTAGATTTTACTCAATAATGGTAATGAAATTCAAGAATCTATTTCATTAATGGACTACAAGAATATATGTCCGATGATTACTATATATTTTTAAGCTTATTATATGAGCATAAATAATAGATACAGGACTTTGAAAATGAGTCTGCGGCAATTTTTTCGTAAAATGGTTGTGGGATATGGGGCACTGTGAATTAAGCAAAAGAGTTTTAGTAAATCCGTTTCATTAATGGTCAACAACAAGGATTGACCTATCTTTCGCAGTTATTAAATAATCTCTGGGTGTTGCTTAAGATAGTAATTCATGCTTCCAAAATCTTAGAAATTCGCACGAAAATGTAAAATGGCTCTTAAGTGGCTTAGATTTTTTCATACAAATGGTTTTTCCCGCTAACTCCCGTTCCCGTAAGAATTTTGCAATATCCTGTTATAACTAAGCTTTAAGTTTACTAAGGTACCTGCTTGCTAAATTTCAAGCATCTAACTTAAGCGGTTTAGATTTTTCATACAAAAGGATTTTCCCTCTTGTTCCCGTTTCCGTGAGAACTTCGGGAATTCCTTGTTGTAACTAAGCTCTAAGTTTAATACACGGTAATAAGCGGTTTAGATTTTTCATACAAAAGGATTTTCCCGCTAATGCCCGTTCCCGTGGGAATTCCTAAGTATTCTATAACCTGCCCAGGAGTATGAAGAATAATTGTACCAAGTTTCGTTAAAATCCGTCAAGTAGTTTTTGTTTCTATAAGGAACATACAGACAGACAGACAGACAGACAGACAGACAGACAGACAGACAAAAATTTTACTGATTGCATTTTTGGCATCAGTATCGATCACTAATCACCCCCTGATAGTTATTTTGAAAATATATTTCATGTACAGAATTGACCTCTCTACAGATTTATTATAAGTATAGATAAGAAAGTTAGTATTATCACAATGTTTGTCGAGTGTTTTTTAAATAAATAAATTATCTTTGGACCATTTCACACAGTGCCATCTAGCCCCAAAGTAGCAACTAATATAGTAGCTTAACACGAGGGGCTAACGGGACTATTAGTAATTTGTGCAATAAAAATTGTTAATTTATATTCTAATTTATGTTTTCTGTGGTTGAAAATAATCTTTAGCCCGCTAGCTGCCATTTTAAATCCTGAATGTACCTACCTTACTTAAAAGTGCCCTTAAGGGATCACGTAGGTAAAATAAATGTATATACATAGACTAAAGAAACATCGGGCGCGCCCCATCACGTCTCTGAAACTACAGTTTATGTCCTTCATCAATCTTCATTTGTTTTCAAGGTTTTCGTTTCTGTTTGTAGAGTCTAAAATTAAACGTAAAAGGCTTGATTCTATCCACGTAAGGCTTAATACTAAGGCTGGGTTGCACCATCTTACTTTAACTTTGATAAACGTCAAAAATCTGTCAAGCTCCATACAAATAACACCGGTTATTGTTCTAGTTACGGTTAAAGTCATGCAATGAGTTGCAGCAACTGACTTGCCTTAATATTTTAAAATTAACTATCATCATTTGTGTTCTAGTTTGAGTTTTCCTATTTCCCTTACTAAAGTTAGTATACAGCTTTGAAAGGTCGAACTTTAAACTGTAGCATCTAACCTGAGTTTTGTACATACATGATCTGCTTATTAAGGGTCTAGGTATTGCTTGAGTAGTTTTTAGTTCAAAACATTTATCATTTTGAGTTAAAAGTTTAACGCCCGTATTCACAAACCGAAGCAAATCGACCTCACAGCGTTGAATAGAGTTCTGTGATTGGTTCGTGTGAGACCCTGGGCGTTCACGCGCACTGTGAGACCTCATAGTTTTAGTGTTTGTGAATTGTTACAATCAATTACAATGATCGTATCAGCAGTATCAGTCTATAAATGAAAGTCCAGCCACTAAAAGTAGAGCTGCAAGATCCGTGTTTTTTGTTTCATTATCAATGCCGTCACTCAATACAATCCTAGTACAGACTATATTTTTGTTGCAAACTCGCCTCTATTACAACTACATAAGACCTCACAGTGTTTCACTTGACGTGCTGTTAGTACGTACAGTCAGCGTCAAATAGTTTGTGACACCCAAAGTATCCAAAAAAGTTCCCAACACGTTTTGTTACTGGAATAAGGTTGTATTATCAACTTTTTGGTCACTTTGAGTGACGAACTATTTGACGCTGACTGTACCCTGTATGACATTCAGCATGACATACGATACGTTAGGTCTCAATCCTCAAGTCTCTAGGCTAACCAGGTTACCTACTAAGGTCGTAGGTATCAAATACAGGACGTTATCTGAGAACCAATGTTTAGTTTCAAACCGCATTCATGCGATTGTTTGGACTTAGATAAACTATGTTAATAACGATTGGAGAAAGAGAAATCAGGAATATGTATTCTTAACGCTTTAAGGATTCGATGTCAACATTATTCTGAACTAAGTACGTAAAAGTACTTAATTAAAACTCGATAAATATTTCAAGGTGAATCCACAGTAAATACTCGTAATATACGGTGGTGAATCCATGAGACAATTTTACTAATTTAATCTGCATATTAAAAACATGCCCCTCCTTCTGGCGCAATCGGGTAGAAATACATTGATTGCACTTTACATGATAGTGGAAATGGTAAACGGCACAGAAGAAGATGATATAATTATGAAAGCTAAAAACTTTGGATGTTTCTTCAACTTAGGTGTAAAAATTATAAATAAAAATAATGCGAGATATTATTACATAGGAATAATTTACCCTCCTTTGTGCAGTCGGGTGTATATCCGAACATTACTTGTACTCGAGTGACATTGTTTCCCTTAGTGAAAATAGAAACCCCGTTTAATGGGAATTATTTAGATAAGACGCCAGTTTCCAGCCTACACTCTGCAGAAGGTGATAAAGCTGCCCTAAAGCCGAACCCTGGCACAGGCGAGGGAGAAAAGCTAGTACAAAATTTAGGAGAAAAAAAGGAGAAAAATTCGCTTACCATAATACTAACTTCTAGGATTGGACAAAGATGATACTCACAAAAATACTGAATCAGTGAACAGTTATTTAGTAAAGGTCCATTTGTAGAGCTCACGTTTAAACACCTAGCAATTTTAATTAAAAACATTTCACTATTTTCTCTCTATTTTCAGATGTACATTTGTCTTTCAAAAATTCCTCGTCTTTGCCCTTGCCATTTCCTCGTTCTTTTCACAAAAACTGAATATTATTACAGTCACTTTTCAGTATGTTGAAATTTCGTTTTAAAGTCTGCACCATGATCTTTCGATATTCGGCTTTTAATATGTGCAGTAAGGCAACAAAATTATGTAGTAGGTACCTAATCTAAATCCTAAATCATGATATTAATAAAATACCTACTTCATTCAATGAAGTAATGAATGAAATCAAACGTTGTTTGATCTACATTTACCTGCGAAATATTCCATTATTTCCCGACGATCTGCGGATAAAATTACTGGATCTTATTTGATTTCTGTTTTCTTTGGGCTGTGCCTTTGTTAATACTAACAAGGGGCATTGTTAGGCGACTAAATACCGGCGCTAGGATATTGCGTGGTTTTCAATTTTGTTGAACAATGGACTAGTGATAGCAACAGCTTGGAGATTTGTGAAAATTAGGTTGCGAACTTCCAGCTTGCTTTAATGAGAAAAAATGTGCTCTTTTATTTTTGTAGACGACAATAATTAGTAGAGGAAAAATAAAATAAAGTTAGTTCTTCGCTTTTGTTCTGTCTAAAAAGTGTGATAGGTACTTCGGTAAGACTTTCGATACTTGATTTTCAGAAATCTTCACGAATTAGGTACTTATAGTTTTTGGGGCCCAAATTATCAAATATTATAAAGAACCGTTTTTTCCATCTCAGACAATCTAATTTTCTCAAGTTTAAAAAACATAATATGAGTTGCACCTATATGCAAATAGCAAAAAGATTAATATTAGTAAAATTAGATAAGTTAGCAAATCTTTACTCACGGTGGTAATCGTTATATCATGGCAATCTTCATAAGCTTGTCAAACTCATTTACCTGTGCGTTACATGTTTACGTAGCATATATACGGTTAGACTAATCATCATCCAGAAAGGACGCAGTAACTAGCGGCCGCCCGCGACTTCGTACGCGTGGATCGTGTTTTACCCCCTTAGGGGTGGAGTAGTGAGCACCTACGTTCTAAAAGAAACCCCCATGCAAAATTTGAGACTCCTAGTGCTTGTATTTAAATATTATTCGTGCAAGATTAGACTAATCATCATCCAGAAATTATATTACATCTCGCGTTAGGTCACGACTCTTGCGATATCAAAATATGTTTAGCCACAACGATTTCCTAGTTAGGCTGACCGCAGCAGAATTGCACACTAGCTTTAGTACTATTTTTGTACCTTTGGCTAAAACCAGTCACGACTTAGTTTTCCTTTCTATAGCATTGAGACAGTAAGTTGCAGTTTCGATACTTTCATACGACATTATTAACAAATGTAAGAGGTAGGTAATGTTAATTGCTTTACTTTGACCTTCAATGAGTATAGTAACAACATTTCTCAATGGTAATTAAGTTTTGGAGACAGGTGTGCTAGGAAATTATAGTAGGTAACTATATTTCAATACCTAGACAGACTAAGACTGGGTTGCACCATCTTACTTTAACTTTGACAAACGTCAAAAATATGTCAAACTCCATACAAAAAGCGCCGGTTATCGTCATAGTTACGGTCAAAGTTAGGTGGTGCAACTCAGCCTAAGTATAATAATATCATTTTTTTTTATCCACAACGAGGAAGCTCTTGGCCTGTATCTCACCTGATGGTAAGTGACGATCAGGCCGAAGGTGGAAGCGAGCTTCACCCGGAATCCTCAACCACGGAGGAACTGGCTATCTTACCTCTAACTGCCGGAACACAACAACGCTGTTAACATTGTTGTTATGACGACAGACTTAGGTAAGATGGTGGTAGCTAGCCAGGCAGACTTAGAACAAGCCATACCACCAACCAAACCGAACAGAAAAATCTGCCCCCACTGGGAATCGTACCCGGGACCTCTGCGTCTGAAGCAGGTGGTCTTACCACTAGACCACAGAGGCGATATACGAGTCCGTTCGTTTCAACCTAATAGCGTCCACTGCTGGATGTAGGCGTTCCATAACGCAAGGATTTCCATAACGGCGAGTCCTACGCTGTCCGCATCCAGGTGCTTCCCGGGGCCTTTACCAGATCATCCATCCACCGAGTGGGAGGTCTATCAAATTAATCCTCCTACTGAATTAGTGTCATAATTCATCATTAATGATGATAACATCTAAATGAATTATGACACTTATTCAGTCCAGATAGGTAAGGATTAGTCCTTACCTATCAAATGAGAAGATTCAATTAGATACCAACTGTTTATCAACGTCAAAGATTGTTCTGATGTCACAAACAATAAATATCAGCTAACTTTTATTTCTTACATTTGAAGTCTAGTTTGTTTTCAAATAAAACATCCCTCGTCTACACTAAATAGAACAAGGAAGCGTAGGTACATTGTTGGAGGTTCCACTACCAAGAGCAAAGTGTACACTTCCACTGGCTTTAAGGTTCCGTAAGTGGAGATAAAATCGGCTTAATAAGTTTTAATGTGCGTAAAAAGTTCCGTACACTAAGGCAATTACCAATAACTATTTGATAAACTAAGGCTGAGTTGCACAATCTTACTATAACTTTGATAAACGACAAAAATCTGTCAAACTCCATACAAAAAGCACCGGTTATTGTTACGGTTAAAATATGTTGGTGCAACTCAGCCTTAGGTTTACCGAAAAAGTTAGTTCCAAAAAGCTTTTTCTTTAGAAAATTAAAGCTTTATTAACTTTGTAACTTAGTTATTTGACTAGAAATTCTAAGAAATAATAGGTTATTCACACTTATATTTTGTTTTACCTAATGTTCCCTCAATTATTTGTCGAGATATCAGACAATGTAACGATACCCGGATCAAAGGAGAGGTGGGTATCGAGGCATTGTCCCCGGGAAACCGGTACAAAGCGTGACCCCAGGACCGGTAATTAGAAACGGGCAATCCGGTTTGCGATCCGGATGCCCAGACGGTATCGATCCTTGGTTGAAATGGATCTGACATGTTTCAAGGGAAAGGTTTATTTATGTAATATGTGAAAGAAAGGTTTTACAGAAACAATGTAGGAAAATAAACGATTAAAGAATTTTAAACCTATATTTTTTACGTAATTTTAGGATTTACAAATTACCTAGAAAGATCTTACCTTAATTGTGTAGATACAGTTAGCTTCAAATCAGTCAAATAGTTAGTGACATCCAAAGTGGCCAAAGAGATGACAACACAATCTTATTCCTATTGTAACAAAGACGTGCTGCGAACTTTTTGGCTACTTTGGGAATCACGAAATACTTGACGCTGACTGTGCAATTGTACATACACATAAATAAAAAAAATGTCGACGTCATCTAGACATTTAAAGACACCCTGTATTTAAAATGCTGCCGCACTCTGTCACCCGTACTCCAAGGAATAGACGTCAGTTATTGTTCGGACCTACCTGGATCAAAGGCGTACCGATATGCATCGGCCATCGCACCAACCGGTAATTAGAACCGGGCGGCCCTGCGGACAGGGGATCCGGTGATCCGGTGTTCAGATGCTTGGGGATCCTTTTATGTGCGCCAATGGCGGCATGTTTCGTGTCGCGTTAAATTGAATGCAGGTGATATTGGTAGTGTATCTTTGAATAGAGTCATATTGTAACACTGCGTCTAATTTTGGCTTGATTGTCTCAATTCCCTAAATGGTTTAAAGTCCTTAAAAATAGGCAAAAGATAAAAGTTGAGGTAAAATTCAGAATTGGATTTAGCGAAAAGGTACTTTAAAAACTAAAATAATTTTAATGCTCATATACATAGTACAAAATAGTAAAAGATCACATAACTTGTGACAAACATTCACACAGTGATCAGCTAAGAGAATTAAAGAATGCCAGTAAGGATGTTCCTAGAAAATAAGAAAGCTTTTACTATTATTTTTCTTATCACTGTAGCATCTGTTTGAACAAACAACAAGGTGGACGCGGCATGTGGTCAGTAACTAGAAAATAATTTTATTTACTTGACAACTCGATATGAAACAGGGTGTTTTAGTTTCCATGTTATCAATAAAAAACTTTCAGAAAAAACTGTGATCAGATAAACAGACAAAATATTTTCCATTACAAAAAAGTTGACAATTTTTAAATGAAAATGATATTTTCAAAGGACCAAGTTTTTACTCATTGTGTAACATTAATTTATGTTTTTAATAGAAGTTCTTTTTAAAAGCGTTCATAACAGCCCTTACTATTTAGCAAAAACTGCACAGAATACATCAAAGACTTTTGTTTTGAATTCAAACCTTATAACTTTGAATCACCTTTTAATTAATTTCAAAGGAATTTAGTGCTGGAAAGTTTGTTGTTGCCTGCGAAAATAGTCGCAAAAACTTTTTGCAGACATTTTTGTGGCTTTTGCATTTTAAGATTGCTTTTAATTAAATTCTACGATAAATAAGAACTAAAATGCTTTAAAGACCCGTATTGAAACTCTAAAGAGCCTCGAACGCCAATTTAAGAGAGTTATTCCTGTAGCTTTGAAAATATTACAAAGTCGTCATTTAATTTTTACTGTAAGTATATTACTCATAAGGGAAGCAATATTAAATAATTTTGATGCATCTCACTTAATTCGGTGTAGTTAAACGATAAATACATATACAAGTATGCATATTACGTTTTATGCATATAAAATTTAGGTATACATACCTACGTTACGTGCTATATTTATATAGGCTCATAATTTAATTTATTGATTCGCCTCGGTTTAAACCCTAACCACAGCGTAGGATTTAATCTCGTGTTTCTATCATAGATGAAACCAATAAATAAATACACGCCCGATTTAATGAAAATTCTCCCGCAGAATTTGGGATTCAAAATTAATTAGTTAACATAACAGCTTTGGGTGAAGTACCTAATTATCATTAACATTCAATGTGAAAAATTTGCGCAACCGCAAGGGATATTTATTACCATACACTTTTAGTCCATGAAAACAACATTATTGTAGTTTCAACAATAAAGTTTACTAAGTATCATTTTCTCTCTGTTTCAGATATACGACACAACGGAAAACACACGGCCTAAGAAATGGTCATCGAAGCTGAAATTGAATACATCAGGGAGCAGCAAGTCCTCGGAGAAGTCTCCAGAGAGTCCATATATGTACGGAACCATCAGTGGGCCGGGAGGTTCGGCGCTGTCGAAATCAATGAAATACGCTGAAACATGGCTCTACGGGTCAGTCAGGACCCAGACCCCACCTATAAGGCCAAGCGTCTTCTCTGCCTATCCTGAAGTACCTGGCCCAGTGTTAATCAGCACTCCTCAAAAACCGCAGCCTCACAACTATGCTGTAATTCTTTGTTCCTGTCCCGAGTACCTCAATGGTACTAAAAAGACAAGCTCTACCAAAGTCAGTATTTGTAAGAAATGCAAAGGATCTCGATTGCCATTGACGATAGCGGATAGCCCGCGATTACTGGTTGGAGGCACCGTCAGAGGGCCTCAAGTAAGTCGAGATGCTGGTTTACTTAGAGCTGGAACAGTTAGAGTTCAAGGATCCAAATCCAGACCCACCATATTAAAAAATAATGGCGAAGCTGACCCTTATGACTTGATGCGAAGGAGCAGATTAGCTCCTCCTCACGAAGCTCGCATCGGAAGTCAATTTTCAACAACAAGATCAAGAGCAAAAAGCATAAGTCCGTGCAGAGTCAAAACTAAGAAACCAAGTCCAGAGACACTGCGAAAAAGCAGAAGTAAGTCTGTAAGCCGTGTAAATGAAATCTGGGTAGACGAAGAGGCTACTGCCAATGAATCTAAAAAGTCAATACTATCTTGCGATATTAATCCTTACGACTTAGTAAAATCAAGTGGTAGTGCAAAATCAATGGTAGAAATTGAGTTCGATGATGATTATGGGGACATTTTCCAAGAATCTCTAAAAAATAGATCACTAAGTAAGTCAAAATCGGATTCAAATGTCAAAGCCATTAGTGGACAAAGGATACGAGTTTCCGATGAATCTAAATCATGCACGGTTGAGGAAATGACTGTGTATGATCCGGTAAATTATGATCTCAAGAAAGGCGATTCTAAATCTTCGGAGTTATCTCCTTCTGTCTCATTACCAAATATTAAAAATGAAAGCAAAAAGTCTACGTCATTAAGCAAAAATACCAGTAAGAAAATATTGAACATATCAAATTATAATAATCGTACAAAACAAAAAAGTGTTTCGCCTAAACGCCCACCTAGACGAGTAAGGAATATAAAAACTGACGATGACAGTGAGAGCGATAATCAACGATTACCTGAGAGGAGTTACAATAGAAAGAATGCCTTTGATGCTTCTCGCAACTCAAAATACAAAAACCAGAACACAGACACAATCAAATCAATTTTAAAGAAGCCTAGAAACTACGATTTGCACGAATCATCTACTAAAGCTGAAACATCTGACGATTCGTTTGAAAGCAAACGATTTAATGCTTCACAGTTTTATTTGCCAAAACCCAGAGAAAAGGGTGGCAAGGCATTCCAAAATACATTACACCGTAAAAGAGTTCAGTTTCAAGTGGATAGCGATGAAACAAAAGTTATTTACACGGCTGAGTTTAATCTCGAACAAACCTCCACTCCCGAAATTTCATCTGAAGTAAATGTTGACACTGAAGAAGATGTCATGGCCGAAGGAGACGTGGTTAGCCACAGTTTGATCCAAGCTCCTAATGAAGAGATGTCTCAACTTGTAAACCAAGAATTACATAATGATAATGACGTCTATGAAGATGTTCAAACGAATTCGTTGTTGGAGAACATTGTAGAAGAAAGCACTCAGATGAATACAGTTCCGACAGCAGTAAATGATAGTATAGAAGAAACTTCCGTATCTAATATAGCAGGTTTGTATCAATTTTACTTATATTAATTTATATTTCACATTTATGATTCTTATTATTCAAACTAAACGTTATTATTTTTCTTCTTTTTTTTTCAGATAATGAGATTCCTAAAATACCGATATTGCGTCGGTCAGAATCTGAGCGTTTGACGTCAACAGTATCAATATCACCACCGAAGTTTTTGGATACCATGGCTTTACGACCTAAAAGCAAACATGGGCATACAAGTCAAGTTTTCTTATCACCTGTAATTGAAACTATTATTGAGACATCTGTTCAACAGCCAAAAGACAATGTCTCTTTATCACCTAAATCAAATGAAATAAAGACCAACAGTCATGAACATGACATTGAACCCGGTAACTTGAGTGACAGCAGTGATATAACACGAAATATCTTAAAGAATTTGCGTCGTGGCATCTCCGAATCACCAGAACCTCCTCCTAGATTGAAAGCTAAAGATCGTTCAAAGTCAAAGAAACACACATACGTCAAGACACGATTTGTGAGGAACAATTCGTCAAGTTCTGCGAGTGATGAATGGTCAGATGCAAATGATTACGAACAAAAAACTATTTTACGTGTCAAACAGTTTGATTCTGATGAAGCTGATGATACTAAAGGCACAAATGTGTTTAAGTCAACTGAAAGTGAACCTCGAAAAACTTCTATTCAAATAAATGGAAATGAATGCTACTCTACAATGAATGTTAGTAGTGATACACCGATTTATTTATCATCAGTTGTAGTAAATGATGACTTTGGTAATTCTTGCAATACGTACCAGACAGGCACTACTGTGACCATAAGTGTGGGAACTCCACAAAAAGAAGTAAAGAAATCTAAGAGCCAGATTTACATTGGTGCTGTCTTATCGGATGCAAAAGAAAAGAAAGAGGACGGGAATACTTATGAGGAATATTATAATGATAAGAACAACGACAAAAATATATCAGACGCCAATGAGCTCTCGTCTATTTTAAGCGATCCTGTAGAAGCGGTAAAAAGAAATCTAATACCACATGTTTGTGGAAAGAAGGATGAACATTCCAACGAAGACAGCAAGCAACAAGATGGAAATTTTGTTACAAAACTATTTGATGACCCTTTCTTTGGCCATTTAGCTGAAGGATTAGATTCGAACTTAGTAAAAAAATTGATAGAAAACTCCTTAATAAAACTCCAAGAAACAAAGAACCAGGAGTGGACAGACAGTGGTAAAATGAAAGTTGAAAAACTAATTGAAAGCTCCCTTAAAAACATGAAATTGGAAATGGAAAAAACTGATAGTAAATGTGAAGACGAAAAACCAAAGAATCAAATGAAAGTTGAAAATGAAGAATCCACTGAAAGACAAATAATCGATACGTCCGTTAGTAATGAAAACGATGAAAGCGGCTGCTCGGCTCCCTATGAAAGTATGGAGTATGAAAGCGGGGCCATGGGAATATTTTCTGATCTCGATCCTATGTCAGATTGTTACAATGCATCAGCAAGTGAGCTATCTACTGAGGATGACACAAATTCTACAAGGTCCAAGTTTTACCAAATGCTTGTTGATGCTGCCCTTTGTGAAATAGAAATAGGAAATAATACAGATGACGATCATCATTACGAATCAATCCGCCTTAACAGTGATCCCATTTACGAGGAGATAGGAGATATGCCACCACCTCTACCAGCAAATCCTCCTCCTAATTCGTTGTCACTTATGGATGATGAGAAACGTAGTGGTTCACGATCAATATTTGAGGGAGCATCAAAGTATGATATTCTATCTTATCTAGTTGATGCAAAAGAGAGAGGCATTGATGACGAAGAAACATACATTACCAGCTATTCAAATGGCAATGATTCTTCAAACTTATTGAACGAGTCTAAGGACAAACGCACCACTGGTATTATTGACACTCACCTAAGTAGTAATACTAGTCAGCTATCAAACGCTTCAGATTCTAGTGAAGACAACTCTTTGACAATCAATAATGAAATGTTAGAAAAATCTGCGATATGTAAGAAAACTTCTGCTGAAATTGAAAGAAATGATTCTGGTGTGGGATCTGAAACTAGTAAATCTTCAAGAAGTAGACTACAAGGAAAAACTTCACCTTGTGGTACAATAAGTGATAAAGATACGCCAATTCATCTTTGTGAAGACTGTGACACCGCAGTAGAAACTCAAGTGACAGAACAGGGTATGTTAATCACTATTGTTTGATTTTATTGTAAGTTTTGAAATGATTTTTATCTAATGTGAGACTATTTTTCAGGATCAATATACGCTCCGTTAGTATGTCGTAAATGTGCCAAGAAAAGAGCAGAGAGAAAAGAAATAATCACAGAAATAGTTGAGACTGAAGAGAAATATGGAAGAGACTTGCAAATTATATTAGAAGAGTTTTACAAACCCATGTTGGTGGCTGGCTTGCTGACACAAGAACAATTGAGTGCAATTTTCTTGAACGTTGAAGAGCTAATTGACAACAATCAAGTATTATCCGAGAAGTTACGGGATGCTCTTGAGATCGCCGTTGACCAGGGAGATGAGGTAATTTAGCTTTTGTTATCTTCATCTCATAAAAGACTTAAAATTTGATCTCAAACACTATTATTTTTGGCATAAAATAAAATTGGACTTACGGAATTTCTCTTATTTGTTTTTTTCTTTACAGGATCTGTTGACAGTGAATGTAGGCAAAATTCTTCTGGAGTGTTCGGGTATGCTGTCTGCGTTCCAGTCGTACTGTGTGAAGCAGGCTGGTGCTGCATTGCTGCTGGCTGGTCTTGAGAAGGAGAAGGAACTCCTGAGGATATTCTTACGCGTGTCTCAGATGGAAAACGCAGTCTTGAGGCGAATGAATTTGAACTCATTTCTTATGGTAAGATCTTCAGGATTTTTATTTGCTCCTTTTGGTTGAATATTGTCAATCTCTATTGTCGCCGAACGTATTTAAATCTGTTGATTTTTTTTAAATATCTAAGTAGTTTTCGTAATAGAGAACCCATGTGCAATACACATTTGGACCCATGCGCTCCCTTTTGCCTCTGGTAAATTCACCATCAATCCCTAATTTCTAAGTGAGCCCTATGGTAACATTTATCAGGAATTTTGTTTTCATAGAGGTCATTTTTAAAAATTAGGGATAGATGGTGAAAACGGGCATAAATGACCTCATGATGACGATGAGTGCCTTGTGATATGCGTTAGATTTCATTAAAATCTTTCAATCCAGGTGCCAGTACAACGCGTGACAAAATATCCACTCCTTCTCTCGCGGCTGTACCGTGCCACGGCTGCGTGTGCGACCGAGCGCGAGGACGTTCGAGCGGCGCAGCGCTGCGTGGAGTCTAGGCTTGAGGAGATCAACGCAGCGGCCGCAGCGGCTGCAGCGGCTGCGAGAGACGTGCCACTGTGGCGGCGGCTGGCGGCTGCAAGGCGGACTGCGCACGACCTACACGTGGCCGATATCAGGCTTAGGAAGATGGCGGTTGATGTGCTAGACTGGAATCATGATGATGCCAGGTGGGTGATTTTCGTTAAGGGTTTTTGGCGACAGATCTGGCAATAATCAGTCCTTGAATGAAGCCATGCTAAGGTCTGTTGCGTTAAAATTACTGTGATTTCATTGATAGTCAACGGTAACTTTCTCAAAAGATTAAGGTAATTAATTTGCTCACTTCTATGTGTGGATCTGTGGTGACAGCCAATCAAACCATGCATTTTGTTGTGACATAATATTTGTCATAAACTAGGTTCATAAGTTGCCACTCTAACTTAATTTTCTGTCGTTTTTAAAAGAGCATACTGTCTATGTACTCTATTACTTTTAATTTGATCTAAGTAACAAATCAATGCGTATTATTCGACATAAGATTTCCTTTCAAACATTGTTACTGAACAAAAATATTAATTAGCTCGGTCATTATCTCTAATAGCTAATTACGTTGCCTCATGCCCTTAGGTTTCCACAAAAAATAACAGCCATCAGACAACTTTTTAATTTGCTTTTTGTGCCAATTATTTGTAAGTGAAAATTATTACTGTGGCCCATTCTTCTTAATTGAAATAAAATACTGCGATGTTGAGAGCGAAAGATTTATAAAATGCTGCTGTAAATTCTAAATGTGTCGTTTCAATATCTAGATCTATCTTAATACTTACGCAAGATCTATTAAATCCCGTTTCTAAAGCCCATAATGAGCTTGCTTACAACAAACAATCACCATCAGCTTTAATCTCCACAATTACACAGATTTAATTAAAAAATAAACGTTTAGCCCTTTGGATAATTCTGAATGTTTCGGCGAATTGTATTCAGGCACATCGCCCTGCTATTGGTGGATGGGACAAATGATCCCATTACTAGATCCATTGCGGGTCGCAGGTTTGGTTCCAGTCAGAGTCGTAAGCTGATGCGGAAATAAATATTTAATTTTGTCGTCAAGCTGTGATCGTAAGTACCTACCTGAAAAGAAGATACGTCATCTTCTGATTTTAAAGGAGTTTACCTATTCAATTAAGCATTAGTTGGTTTCCAGAAGAGGAAAAAAGGCTGTTGTAGAAATGATAAAAAAGAAGAAAGGGTTTCATAAAGAGTTAAATTGTTTGTATGGAAACATCACGTCAAAGTCAGACTAAGCCAAAGTCAAGCAGTGTCATATCATTAGCGATTTTTAGACAATATCTTCATTATTGGACAACTTTTCATGAGTTTAAGAATACGAGCTTTGGATCCATTTTGTTACCAGTAATTAGCTTAATTATATCTTTAGATTATAATAAGATTAAGTGGACTCTTGTCACTTGCACCACTCTGCTGATAATCGTCGCTTTAGTGCCAGTAACGGCAGCAAGAGCTATTCCCGGGGCTCTTTATTACTCTAACAACACAAATACAAGTAATTATACGTGTAAAAAGGAAATAACTTTTGAAGACGAGCACTAATGTTAATTTAAACCTATAAAATCAAAAGCTCTTGAGTTCTAACTGGATTATTAGAAGCAATTTTTATCTCGACCCCATTTTATGGGAGCTAAAATGGCGGCTTAATATGCCCGCTTTGCATTGGAAATCACGCTATAAAATATTGAGAAATAAAGTACGTAAATGAAATCAGATGAAGCCCATTCACATCTTGAATAGGACTTACGCCTCACTGGTTAAACTAGGAATTAGTTCTATATTTACTGATGAAGATTCTAGGGTCTAAAAGCAGTTCAATACAGGTTCTATTTCAGTTATAAATGATTAAAATTAGTATGAAAGGTCTTCAAACTGATGTGGTAATGAAAAATAAGTTTTAAAAAGCATTTTGAGTTTGAAGTGGCCTTGAAAATCGTGTAATGTAATTATGTAAAGTCTAAGTGCCTATAAAGATTTTCTTTCATGGACTTGGCAGTCACATTGCGGCACATTGTAGGAGCTAAAGAAAATAAAATCGTTGATCAGTATAGACTACGTGATATACAGTATAGCGAATACAATTTGACTGAAACTCCAGGAACCACGCACCCTGAGGTGCCCAATTTTATTTTAACTTAAGCAAGCTACTCTTTGCTCTATCCAAATTTGATCATCAATTCATTTTGTTTTCTATTTCCATGTTGTTAAGGTTCGCAATGGAAGGCAAGCTGCTGTTCACCCAGCCGAATGACAACAACTGGCGGAAGGGCCGCACGATCAAGCTGACGCCGATCAACGCGCTCTTGGTGACTAACGGGAAGGTAATAAACTAAAACTAATTTTAGTTTCAGTGAAAGAATAGCAACTAAAGACTATTTATAGACATAACTGGTTTTTCAGTTCTGGTAAAGCAAAATATAAAAGCAAGACTAGTCGAAGTCAAGACAGTTTTGGATGCAAATTATTTGATATGCAAAAAACTAATTTTAGTACACCAAGGTTAAAAGCGGAGACAGCTAAAAAGCGGTTTAAAAAAATGTTGATGTTGATATTAAGATGTAGACTAGTGCTTGTAGCTAAATAATACATAGGTATTACATTTTCTTAGCGACATGGTTTCTTACGTCATATGTTTTCCTAATCACTACTTGATTTGAGAGCGTAGAGAAGCGATTTGTATCTCATAGAAATCGAATGTTATTAAATTAATTCAACTTTTAATCCTTAAAATTGTAATGTTTTGTAACTTTTAGGCGGTTACCACACTGCGCCGCGCTCCGCCGCGGAGCGCGGGGCGACAGATTTAATCATTGTATGCAAGTAGGTACTTCAGTTTGTATAGAGAAAACACGCGCGGCACTTCACACTGACAACGCGTCCGCGCGCGTGATTTTTTATATGAAAATCACGCGCTCCGCGGCGGAGCGCAGCGCAGTGTGATAACCGCCTTAATTTTTATTACTTACTAATTGAAAACATATTCCAGCCAACGACCACCCACAAAACGAACGAGATTCGCGAAACGAGAGAGCAAAGGGACCGCGAGGCGCGCGAGAGAGAGGGCGAAGCTCTCTTCGCTCGGAGCGGAGTGAGAGAGGCCGCTCTCCTGCTCGTAAGAGAGAAAGCCGGGAGATACACGCTGCAGAGAGAGCCTCTCTTTCTAGACCGGTGCGTGGTCGCAGCTGATCACGAGCCGGAACACTTCTTCGAGGTCCACGAGATAACCACGAAAGATTCGTATATTTTCAAGGTGAGTTTTTATCTTATTCTAAAGGTGGATATTAAAATATACGAATTGAGAATGATATAGAGCATTACCTCGAGCATTTTTATGAAATATAATGTTCATAACGAATGGTACAATAAAGGTAAAAGCTCAGTTTCCAAAGCACGTTTGGTTCGAGAGAGTGATATACCAGATCATATCATAAAGCGGCTCGTTGTTCTGTTACAAGTAAATGATCTAGTCTATACTCACCCTTAATAATTAACCCTAAAGACATTAATCTTTGCTGAAAATAAACTATTGAAATGTTAAAGTAACTATGTATAGCTTACCTGGTAATATAACTAGTCACTGGACACATTATCCCTACAGACTAAGAGTAGGCGCACACCGTTGATTTTTAGTTGGCCGATAGTTGTGCCCGATTTTAATTTGTATGAAGAATCGGCCAAATCGAATCGGCGTAGTGTGCGCACTCCCATACATGCCCATACTGATCAACTGCCCGACTAAACTATCGGCCGACGAGAAATAAACGGTGTGCGCCTACTCTAAAAAATGCGAATAATGTAGCCTTTACTGCTGTATTTTTTGCCTGTTTTGCTATCCTCTTGAGGGCTTTTCCTTTGAGTAAAGGAACCTGAAAAGGGAATATAAATAGAAATTAATTGTTTTACACAGAAAAGAGACTGAGCTCGTCTTATCATGATTCTTAAAGACTGCATTAAAGAAAGGCGTAATTGTTTTTGCGTTAACGTCATAAAAACAAAACACTGCGAAGTGCGCCAAAGCAAGTGGCTAAAAAATAAAGGGCTTAACAATGGGGGAAGAATTAAACGCGTAAAAGAGAAAATTTGGAGTTGCAAAACCATCGCCTGTTATCTTTCTGCATCATTACGATGCTATTTCGAATTTCTGTATGTCAATTTTACAAACTAACCACATTAAAGTTTCTTTATTTTATTTTTATTTTATTTATTTGGTTTACCAATAATTTAAAGTTTGTGAAGATTTTTCGATTCGATTTCAATTAGTTAATTGATTGGGTGACTTGAGACTATCGAATCGACATAGGTAGACGTGGATCATTTAATTTGATATTAAATCAAATTCAAATTATTTTTAATATGGTTCACTTCTTCAGGGCTCATATACGATAAATATAACTTGCTCTACCATCACTTCAGCACAACAGAACTGAAATCTAGTGGTAGAAGAAACTTGGTCAGTCTGGTAGTTCAATAACATTTTTTATTGAATACACTTACATTGAGTAAGGTTCTTTTCAATTGCTCTCTCCATAGACAAGTGGACAAATATTTTTAACCCTCGCTGTACGAGGTGGGGTGTGACACACCCCAGTCCTTTAAAAATAGCCACAATTTTAAAAATTTGCAAGTGCTGAATTTGAAATTCTCAGTAGCTGGAATTATGACACTGCTGCTTCGATCAGCGTTGCAAAATCAGTCCAGCGGTGACTACCAACTGAGTTACATGCCTTTAAAGTGCGTGTGGGTGTCACACACCCCACCTGGTACGGGACGTTGTTAAAAAGTTAAAAAAAAAAACTAACAGTTTTGGTGTAATTTATATATTTTTAGCTTTGTCAATTGAATAAAATTCAATACAAATATTATTTTTCGTGATTTTTACGGTATCTGAAATTTTCAAGCACTTTTAGTCAAATGAGATGACTTTTAGTGCGAATCTGGAAGTTTAGTACTGAGATCCGAAGGTGTATGTGAACATACACTTATGGGCTACAATTTATACTTGGTGATACAATTTATGGGCTACTGAAATGGAATAACATATTTTATAAATAAATAAAATTGTTAAGCTCCCATTTTATGCATTGAGTATACTCATTTTCTTTTATCAGAATTGTGGTAAATTGAAAACTGATGATCAAAACAAATTTATACCCTTCCAGTTTTTAATTTACTTTTAAATTATAAGTAAATACTTGTACTTTGTTAAATAAAAACGGTTGTCATAATTAAAGGCACTAATTAAAAATTACACATAGGAAACTGATTCCTAAATTACAAGAACAACGGAAATTGTGTCTTTTTGTTTTTTTATGATAATAATGTTATAATACATATTTTCAGCTCAGAGCATTTCTTAAACCTAATTAGCATACGTAAATAATCAATATTAAATATTAAATTCCACCTAAAAAAATGTTGAATGAAAATTTTATCACTTTGTATATTGGGGTGTGTCATACCCCACCTGGTACGGGACGTAACTTTTAGTCACCTCGTACACGGAGGGTTAAAAATATAAATTTTTTTTTCGTGGCCCATGACCAGCTGTTTGAATTTCAGTTCTAAAACAAACTAATTAGATTCAAGTTCGGTTGTTAATGCAGTAATAACAATCTGATATGCGGAAATAATTATCGCTATTATGCTAATTTAGTTAACAGTTGATCCGTATGGAATCAATTTAATCATGTAGAAGAGTAATTATCAACTGACTGTAGTAATTCAAGTATTTGGTTTGGTTCGCGCCAAAGATGATTTGGTTAACGTAAATTCTATCCATTTTCCAATTATCATCCTTTGTTGAAATCATTAAAATTTATTGAAATTAAGATTGAGGATCTAATTCTTACGTGAGACTTAGGGCCCTTTACCACGGCATCGCGGCAGTTCAGTGTGCTTACCATCAGTTTACGTTAGGTGTGCGCGGTAGCGACTGCGTGCGTAATAAAATTACATTAAATGTATGGTAGATTGTACAGCGCCCCTAGTGGCTACTTTCAAGAACAAAAATCTTCATAGATTTCTTTGACGCACTAGATGAGCAGATGATGTTAGATGGAAAAATAGTTTTTATTCATACTGCAATAAAGATCTCTAATCATATCGCTTATTTCCAGGCCGAAGAGAACGCGCGCACGCGCACCTGGTACCGCCAGCTTCAGTACCACGCGCAAGGCGCAGGCGCGTGGCGCAAGCGGCGCAACGCGCTCGCTAACATCATGATCAACCCGATGCTCACGCGAAACTGAGCGTACATCAAAGGATAAAGAGTACACTTTCAAACGATAGCTTTTGATGAGTAGGAGAACAGCGCGTCACCCTCGTAGCGTTCTTTTGTTTTTCTCCACGTGGAAGCTGTTTGTAGCGTTCTTTTGTTTTATTCTGCATCGAAGTGACGCGCTACCCAAAATCATGATGAACCAAAATCATGCTCACGCGTACATCAACAAATAGAGCGTACTTTTAGCGAAAAAACAAATGAACCGTGCGTCAATTTCTTTTGTTTCAAATAGTGTTCTTTTGTTTTTCTCTCTGTTCTATTAGAATAGGAAAGAAACAAAAGAAGGCATGAAAATAAAATACTGTTTCAGCTTACAATTCGTCAGCTGACATCTCGATGATTATGATTACAAGACACATCTTCTTTAAAAACACTCGGTTTTAAACGGGGTATAAAAGTTTTAAAATCACAAAAGAGTTGGTAGATGACGTCTTACTCCCTATTGCGTTTAAAAATACGAGACAGTTGACAGCTCATAAAAAGTTGACAGTTTTTACTGGGTGCCCGCTCTACCCTATTTTATGGGTGAAGAAAAACAAAAGAAAATACGCGTAGGTGATGCTCGACGCGTACGCGCAATTAATTGTCAAAAGGAATCGATTGAAACTCAAAATCAGCATGTAAAACGCTAACCGCCATTTTTAATTATGTTATTAATCGACTCGTGTGAATCGGTAAACTGCTGATTTGTTGAAAACAAGTATTATTCGATTTTCGCGTCTTGAAATGTTGCATTTTTCATACAATATTTAAAATTTATTGTACGCAAAAATAACAACATTGCTTTTAAGGTTTTTTAATTTACTTTTATTCAGTGTTACTGATTCACATAAAGTTGATCGTAATGTAGAGTTTGTAGAGTTCTAACAATAAAAGTAAATAATGCATTTTTGTAGGAATCACAGTACCTTAGTATTATTAATTTTGGAAGGCAATATCAAGGCTACTTTGCTAAACTTATCAGACAAACGAGCTGTAAATAACTAAAAATAGATAAAAAGTTTGCCACTAGATTTAGATTTAGCTTTACACCAAAATATTACAATTAACATTGCCCTTTATTTAAAAAAAACCCTAACAAATACTTTAAGACTTATTCTTTGTAAATAATAAATTTAATAGCTGTGATATCCTGTTCTGTGTCCAACAAAAAAGAAAACATAATAAAAATCTCGCTTCTTTTTTCATTTGTAATTATTATAATCTATAACTATTACATTTAACAAAAAAGGTTTTAGTTTATACTTACTATGTAATACTTATCTTTGTTGTGACTTATGACCACAACTTATTATATCGTTAGTAAGAATTTGTTTTATTTCAATACTTACTTGAGTTAGGCCTTAATTATTGGAAAAAAATATTAATTATCGTCATAATTTCCTAACTAGTCTTAAGAAAATTGTACGTAAATGTAATAAAAATATTTATAGCTATAATTAAAGATATCTCAATGTATTTATTGTATGTATTAGTATCGTTTATGTGGAAATAAGATCCTATGTGTAGAAATTAAACTTAATATTTTCGCGTTTGAAAAATTATGTATTTGTTATGTAATTAGTAGTGATGACAAGAAATAAATTAATGATTAAATGAATGGTTTTTACTTTAAAACCTGTTTGTTAACACGTTCAATCTCCTTTGTATTATTTTAGGAACATACTTATTTGGTTACCTATGCATTTCGTGAAATCAAAATATGAGAAATAAAGATTGAATAATAAACACATCTTTGTGCTCAAGTTTTCAGTGCCTTTTTTCCCTAAAAATCTTATTAACTTAGCATAAGGTCGAAAACCAAATTGTCGAAATGTTAACCCTTTATAGTTACCCTGTCACCTGACAGTGATTTAATCCCAAAAGTAAACGTAAATAATGCATGTAACAGTTCTTGCATCTAAATAATGGTACTACAGGGAAGTGATTCTCAAATATTCGCTGAAAAAAGCCAGCTTTTCACGTTAAGGGCGCCCCAGGGATGGGCTTGAAGACCCGCGTATTTCATCGCAACCGCACTATTTCATGGCAGTTATATAAAGAATTCTGCGTTAGTAGTTTTTACACCTCTAGATTTTGAAACAGGTGCGAACAGGAAAGTAGCAGGAAAAGAAATATTCAGCTTCAGCATTCTGAAAGCATTCATCAGTAGATAAGAAATTCTAATTTTCTTTTTCGCCTAACGTAGTGATCACATCCCCAGTCATGTTATATGACCGTATTGTTACGCTCTTCGTTACGCCTAGACAGAGTAACATTTGTGACAGTTTTAATTTCGAAAACGCTTCTCGGAGCGAATTACCTAATGCCAGTAGGTATCTCTTCGTTTCTGTATTTCGAAATATTATATTCGGTACAGATAGTAATTATCTGTGCCTAGGGGATTACATGCACCGACTCAGTCCCTCGCGCTTTTGCTTAAACATCCCTTGAGCTGATTAAGTGAACGATAACAGTGGATCGTAACGGAGTGATCTTCCTTCCAGAAGCTCTTAGTTATCGTATTTCGAAGAATCAAAATGAACACGAAATGTTTTATCTGGCATAGTCAAGGAAATCCTTCGGGTATTATTATCTGCGCCTAGGGGTTAACATGCACCGACAGTCCCGCGCTTGTGGTGAACACCTAATTAAACATCCCTAGGGCTGGTTACGTAAACGATAACCTTTACATTAAACGACGGAACATTTTCGGAGTTTCCGGGTTATGTAGCGTTAATTTTTGGGTAAAATTTTTATTCTGTTTTTGGGAGGTGATTGAATTTTCACTTGATTGCCTCTTACATTTTTATAGGGACGTTATATAATAGGCTATGCGTTCTTTATATTCCACGAAACAAACTTGCTTTCATTGTATTTTAAATAATTTTAATCTTTACAATAGGTAGTTGACTGAGAAACATAGGTACGGTTCGAGGAATAGTTTAGGTGCGCTTCATTAAGTATGTCTTAAAATGGGTGCATTTTGAGTAGGGTTTCTGATTTCTCGACTTATTTTTTTTCTCGAGTTTCGGGAATTCTCGAGGCCAAAGTCTCGAGTTTTCTCGGGTCTCGAGTCTTTTAATTAAAACTGTTGAAATCGGTTGAAATTTAATAAAAACACGGGTTTTTATTAATTTTATAATGTGTCTGGGTTATAATCAATAATACTGTAAAGTTTCAACAAAATCCGTTCAGTAGTTTTTGCGTGAAAGAGTAACAAACATCCAGACATCCACACAAACTTTCGCATTTATAATATTAGTAGGATAATTATAACTTAGTAATTAACTAAAGGAACAAAAGTCATAAAGTCGCGTGTACTTTAAGGATTAATAACCATAAATATCTGGAGCTCCAATTGAATCACTTGTTTTCCAAAGAACACAAGTCCAAATTAATTGAAAAATTACGATAATAAACCTACATTTACAAACAAAAAAAACTTTTAAATAAATTTTTAAACTTAAAGATAAAGACTTGAATAAACGTATTTACGAGTACCTAAACTAACAGATAGTTAACGAAAAAAAATTCAGTCTTTAAATCAGTCAGTTATACAAACATAATAAAATATAGCATACTCGTAGGTGAACATTATTAGTTTCGGTTAAGATCATTACTTGCAAATCAAATTAGTTTAAAAAAAGGAAAGACTAGGCCAGTCTAAACGCAACGTTAACCTATTAAATAATTAAAAAACTTACTTTTGTCTAAGAAATAGGAGATAGAAATAGGCTTTCAAGAATATTAAAGCTTCAAAATCGAAACTCGAGAATTCTCGAGCTCCGGTAATTTTTTTCTCGTCTCGAATGAAGCCAAATTTCTCGAGTTTTCTCGAGTTCGAGAAAGCTCGAGCAGAAACCCTAATTTTGAGGAATACCTCTGCCAATCAATATGGGTTTACACTTTTATAAAATATTTTTTATGTGACAGGAGGCAAACGAGCAAATGGATCACCTGATGGTAAGTGATTACCGTCGCCCACATACATTTTATAAAATATAATTAGCTCATGTTAAGTGAGCTATGTTCTTCATGATTATAGACATAAGTACTTGGAATAGAACCCCGCAAGTGCTACAAGGCGGATACTAACGCACCTAATTATAACATCTTTCGCTCCCGGGGGTTACATAACGAAGGATTAGTTTAAGCGACGGATCATGCGAGATTATTAATTTCGGGTTAATTTCTACGGCAATCCTGCGGGTTTAAGCTGAATTTCCCATAAATTCCCTCTCGCATATGAAATACTGGCATAAGCGAAATCTAATAATTGACCTGAAAATCAGCGCCGTATGTGAAATTAAAAAGATAAGGAATTGAAAGTAAGTAGTTTTTCGTTCAACATTTGGTTGGTTACTATAACTATTGGGGGTGACAGAAATCGCCTTCCTATCTTATAAAGCCTGGTTCAGACAGCGATAATCGCGCGATAGCTGGGCAGTTCTTGCAAATTTTACATCAAACTTTAACCGCAGGGTTATTGCCTCAGTGCATCGCCAATGAGAGTCACACAGAAACCACGCGGCTATCGCACTTGTATCAACCAGGCCTTGAGCTGCCACACTGGCAAATTGCAAGCGTTTTCAAAGCGGAGCGGCGAATACGCTGCGCAACGTTTCCGCCTAGAGTTTGCGCCTCGTCTTTCGCTTTGAAATCGCTGCAATCCGCCAGTGTGGCAAGGCCCTAAGTGTTCACCAGTTAGCGCTCCTATCATAGTCACCAGCGTACCTTCCTCCATAGAGGCGTTACTTTTGTATAATATTTTCATAGGAAATTGTTCCTATTTTCTCTTAACATCAATAATCCTGTTCTTACAACAGTTAACCTTTGCTCCACTTCCAACTCCATGGACGTAACAATTATGTCAAACTTATTCCTTGTACAAATTTTCAAAAACACGCTTTCATCCACTTTACCTCCATTATCATAACTCCAGCTAGCTTTTATTGCAATAGAATAAAGTTCACAATTAACTTAAAAAGATTTCGCCAACGGTAAAGTTAAGTTGGTGCACGTCGCGGAAGAGACAAGTTTCTAATTACACGTTTCAAAGTTTATTAGTTAGGAGCGCTGAAGTTTTAATCAAATGTTCACCGACTATTGACTCTTCTTAATTTGGTTCACCTGGTTTTCCGATCTTGATTAATAGGGCTGAGTTTTGTGCCATCATCCAAAGTTTTCTTCCGTGGTACATGTGTTGAAAGCGTACAAACAATTTGTAATTTCGTATGTCTCGTATAATGCAAACAGCCAAGGAAAAAGATAAATACGAGTGTCTGCCTTTAGCTTTCAGTTGGCTCAGCTGGCCTTAGATTTTAAGGACTTTAAGTTATGAAGTAGTAGGTAGGTGAAAGAACAAAGCAGGTATACCTACTGCATTCACACCTGATGTAAAGTAATAGGTATGCAGTTGAAGAGGATCGCATTATACCTAATGTTCAGGAAAGACAGCAGCAGGCAGTGAATTCCTATCAATATCAATTATTATTATTATGAAAATTGTACAGGTTCTATAACCTTCGAAAAATCAAAGCGCCTAGACTCGATTCTGGTAAGTATTTCAATTCATTTCGATATACTCTTAGATACAAGCTTAACCTTCACAAATGTAGCTCAGACAGGACATTTTTATCAAATCAAATCACTCGAGGAGAAATTACTCATGAAATGAGCCGAAATATTCCCAATAAAAATGGGTGAATCAAAATTCGTACGTGTATCCCTCATGCTTACAAAATGGTTACGCTTAATAATGATAGAGTGATGCGGTGGGTTCTCCGAAGGGATTCTAGTTCCTAGAATATTTCTGAGCTAACGAACACACCCCTGTCATAAAAGCATGACAGCAAAACTATTTCTGGACATGTGGGAAAAAAGGCTTTAACGGGGGATAAGGTTTAAGGTTCGGCCAAACCAACGCATGCAGCCTACGTGCGCGATGGCGAACAGTAGGATCTGCACGCGTTGGTTTGGCCAACCCTTAAGTCATGATAATCTTAAAAAATCTACGCCCATTACGTCTTATAAGCCTTTAGTAGTTAACTGTCATTAAAAGGCGGTGACCACTCCATTATTTATTATTTATTTATTGAGGAAAACCAGGGTTTTACAGTGTAATTAATATCGGCAGTCATGATTATGCGAGGCGCCGCAGTGAAACCAAAAGAAGTCTAAGAGAATAAATAATAATAATTATAAACAATCAATTCTGAAAATAAAGGTAGATAAAGGTAGCAGGAAGGCGCTGTATGCAGGCCGCTACCAACCGTGCGATGTGGAAGTCATTGGGGGAGGCCTATGTTCAGCAGTGGACGTCCTATGGCTGAAATGATATAATTATGAATTCTGAAAATGTGAACATTTATTATATCACAGTTTCCCTGTAAGAATTTGATAAGGAAAATTCTATATAAAGCATTTTAAAGAGCTTATTAATTAGTATTTTAAGCTGCTCTTGAGACTACTGAGCACATTTTTACTTCATCAAAACGTAGGATCCAATAAATCAGAGTGATTTCCAATAACCGTTGAAGTTCCGAAGCTTGTAATAACATTCGGTTAATATTAACTCAAAATTATTCAAACACATTCGCTAGTTTAATATCTTCAAAGATAACAAACTGATGAAATTATTAACCGTGATCTAATAACCTTGAAAATTTGATTTAATAATTTAGTTTCGGTTCAGAACTATTACAATGTAATTTGTAACTAGTCTGAGTGAAATTGGTAGACCAACACCTGGTAGTTCATGAAATGATATAGTGGGCCCATAATGTTCTAATTTTAAGTAGATAGGTACCTACATAATGGATGCAAAAAATATTGAGTATTGATATTAAGTTCTCAGTAGGCAGTAATTAAGTCAGAGGTACGCTCAATCCTGTTGCAGATGTGTGGGTTATTTTTTCTGAAAAATCTCGGTAAATTAGGTATTTTAAATGAAAATTACAAAACTCGAAATGTAATGTTTATTGTAGATTTTTCAGCCTCAAATCATTTTCAGAATGAGGTGGAGATAGTAATAAGGTGAATAAAAACTGCGTGTATTCTTTAGATCATGCTCATGTTAAAAAAAGTTCAGATATTATTTCATGATTTTATTGGCGTTTTACTCATCAAAATAATATCATAATATTTGAAAATCTATATAAATAAAAATGAATTGTTGTTCGTTAGTCTGATTAAAACTCGAGAACGGCTGGGCCGATTGCGCTGATTTTGGTTTTAAAATGTTTGTCGTAGTCCAGGGTAGGTCTAGCTAACGGTGAGCAAATAAGGAAAAATTGCGATGGCTTATTTATTGCCTTTAAGGCGGAACAGAGTTCGCGGGGTCAGCTAGTGTTCAATAAAATATTAACGCACATTTAGTTTAATAAGCCTTGTCGAACAATTGGAAGTAAACAATAATAGCACCTTGGAACTTACAGGTTAACCCATAAACGTGGCGTTGCAAACTTGCGACTAAATTAATTAAAGGAAGAAAATTATACAACTTCAATAATACATTGGCAATTTAGTACTTAGTATCATGTATCGAACGCCTTACCAACCTTAGAGTACAGCGCCCTTAGGGGTTAATTTTAGGAGCTAAAATCGTCATAGATGTTTTATTGCTGTGTAGCCAGGATCTACAGCTTAACTGCCAATAAAAACCGAACCAGTGAAGGTCAAGTTTGTCCCGGGAGAAAGTCTTCAACTGTCATTGGACCCGCAGGTCGGCCGTAGTTAGGACAATGTGTTCTGTGGGGATTCTTGGATGGCTCAAACTTGAAGTGCAAGTGTGGTTTTGTTTCACAGTCGACGAGGCACATGATGTCGTGCCCTGCGTACCCAGACAACTGCACGCAGGAAGTTTTATATGAAGGCTACTGACAACGCCACTCTTGTGGCTAAGTTTTGGGCTGACCCTGTGTAGGTTTGTTGTAGAAGTCTATACGACAAGAAGAAGATCGGACCCAGGTTCGGTTAAATGTAAAATCATGGTAAGTATACATACAGGGTGTCCCAGAATGGGTGAATCAAACTGCTAGGGGAGGTAGCTCTACTAATGTACAATCCACAAAAATATGAAAAAAAAAAGCGCAAAGGACACAATTTTTTTTTTGAAAAAGTGAAAATAAATCAGCTTTGCCTAAGAAGTATTTGGCTATAATTGCTGCGTTTGAAGTTTATTTGTACTTTTTTCTTACTAATATTAATTGTACATGATTGCTTTGTTTATCTGTAAACAAACTTTTGAAAATAATGACTAGATTTCGAGTTTAGAGCACTTGATTTAAAAAAAATCCGAACTCGAAATTTTTTTTTCATATTTTTTAGGGATTGTACATTAGTAGAGTTACCTCCCCTAGCAGTTTGATTAACCCATTCTTGGACACCCTGTATAGGTAGACATGGTGAAACCGAATATTATATAGGTTTTAAAATCCCGTCATGTCTGCAGAGTGACTGGAATAATCTGTGTAACAAAGTTGTCAGTGGGTAACCGCCCCTGTTTCTCGTTGCAAACTTGGTTACCTACATAGTTCTGACAGAATTAAATCCGAGTTACTGAGGAGCAAAACAAACTTGTACAAGTATTGAGAGGTAGACAGGAGTTGTGTTTGTAATTTAGCGGTGAGAATTGCTGAAGAAATGTACTACTGAAGAATTGTGCGGATTAATGTGAACGTATATTTCGGTAAGAAAGTCAAGTTAAATAATTAGGGCCGACCAATCTACTACGTATTTGTATACCATTTGCTCTAAAATTTCAGTTCATTGGTGACCATTTCACCTAATAAATGGTCAAAACATGCGGATAGTCCACGGATTCACGGATAAAAGGCTTGTGTTGTTGCCTCCTAAAAGTAATAATAAAACACCTTAGCCCGGAAAAAGACACGTCCGTCTTTTTACCGTATATTTTTTGTTTTCAACTTATTTTATTAAATAAGTTATAGATTTTCCCACAAATCATTGCGGTCTACAATACGGCTGCCGATCAATAGTTTACTTTATGGCTATATAAAATTCAAATTACAATATACTCCGTTGACCTTTTATCGGCTCAATAAAGTGGATGCCCACCGTAAAATTATTTTTATGCCCAACATCTTAGTACAAGAGCCAGTAATCAATTTGGACATGTAACAAAAATGATATGAAATTAGCTTTTACACCTTCTTACTCCATCCTATTCAACTTGGCATCCTCAAGTTAAACATATTATACAGCCTAATCGGACTTACATGAAGTTAAATTAAAATAGTTAGTTATATACTCACGGCTTGACTTTTCGGCTGCTATGCTGCAGCCGTAGTCACAAGCAGACTGTTTTATTTTAGTTGAAATGGAACGCGAAAGTTTAAAATCTTATATTACATGAAGTTGTCAAAGAGTAACATTTTTTTTCTAATAAGTAGTATGTTTCATTCGGAACTCTATGTTTTAAATTACAGTTATTTTAGTGTTGAAATCAAGTATCAAGTACTTTAAAATGGTAAGCCTTGTATTTAAGAAAGCTAACTTTTAGCCATCTCATGGTGGATAATATTATTCACTACGAGTATTATAATGCCTAAAATACATAGGTATTAGGTATACTTAAACTGTCCTGAATATTTTAATCCCACTAGTTTAAATTCTTCAAGGACAATGGGTAGAACATAATGTCAGATACACGCTTCAGCTCTAGGCCTACTTCGGATATGTGAGCCAATGAAACAAAACTTCGACACTAAAACCGTACCGTAAAACAAATTTCCGTCATACATTAGAGGGAAATTCGGTCTACATTTCCCCAGCTTCCTTTGTACCGGTATTTTTATTACTCAATCGGTAGCCCTGCGGTTTATAATCTCCAGAAATTCGGATGTCACCGGCATTTTAACATAAAAGAATTCAGGGCGTGGGAAATCTTTCTAAATAGTTGAGAGAAAATTCTTCGTCAAGTCAACGTTTGGAAAGAATGTTATGAGATATTTTAAAGTTTCTAAAGCTAATATGAAGAGACTTACAATTAGTAAGAGCACATAATAAGTTAGTGCTAAATTATTAAAATGAAAAAGAACTTGTTTAATTAGTACATTTAGTGGATAGGAATAGCAGTTTTAGACAGTGTAAGATTAAAAGAAATACGATTGAGTTACTTGACTCAAAAAAAATGTTTCGTCAAAAGAAAATCTCAACAAGCTTTACCTATCTACCAACAAAGACTAAAATCACTACGAACAGAAATATTATGATAACTCAATAAATATCATAAACACTGAAGTTATAGAAAAAATACTAATGCAAGACGAAGCAGTACGCCACCCGCGCCGCGCCGTTTCGAATGGCTCTGAAAAAACAAAACAGCGCATCTGTAAAAACAAGATGATTGATAAAATAGGGAAAGCGGCAAATTGTTTTCCTTCCAAATAATATAAATAAGTATTGTGTACAAAAATATCTTTAGTGTAGTATCTTTATAAAGCAATATCAAACACTTAAATAGCATTAATGTTCTAGGCGCACGTCTGGTTGAAAAGGGTTGGAAAGTGTTTCTATGAGTTTGAAGGTTTGGGTATAAAAACATGAATGATTTTGAAAACCATTTGGAGTGCCGTACAAACAAAATAACTACCGAAGCAAAAGAAAAATGCGAACTCTAACAGGAAATCTATAATACTCGTATGATATGCCTTTTTAAAAACCTACCTATTTTTTTCAGAAAACCATTAAGCCAGTTAAAAGTGGTGTCGACAGACTTTGTTTCATAGTTTCAAAATTTCTGCGAACAATGTTTACGAGCAACAGATATTTCGGCGAAACGGGACCAAAGATTCCTGTCAATGCTTTTCTGCGAACGATTGCAACGTTAAAACCCTTTTGCTTTACCAAAAGTGGGAGGTTATGGTCGTATAAACACAAACACTACTTAAAGTCCTACGATTCTGCCACGTCTGTCTCAGAAACAACTGTACGGATTTTCATGCGGTTAACTAATAGATAGAGTGATTCATGAAGGTTCAGGAATGTTTAGGTGTATAATTTGTCAAGGACGTAAACATATTTTTATACCGACTACTACTAAAAAGGACGTGCGTGATAGTTTTTCTGTAGCAGGCCGATATACACGAGGAAAAACTAGTATTGTATACGTGTAAATAAACTTACGATTAACGTGAACAAAACAACAGCCTTCCGCAACATCTAACTGCTTAGTACATTAGGTTATCCTTGCGGACTTAATTCTGGAAATTTCCATCAGCAGTTGATGCGGGGAAATAAAACGAATGGCCGACTATATAGAGGGGGATGCTAACAAATAGTATGGGTTAATGCGCATTCCCTCTAAAGAGGATTCCCGTAATTAATACGTATGTGAGCGGGGCTTATCTCTTAAATAAAGCGGTAATAGTGGACGAAATTAGGAGATAGTTGACAGATCTTTAGACTTGATGGCCATTGAAGGGGTTATGGCTATTATTTAGATGGCAACCAGATATTTTCGGTTGAATAAGGTTAGTTAATTACTCTCAGTATTGATTTCAAACTATAGTCTTCGGATTGTCTTGATGAAGACATTTTTTTATCAGTAAATTAGCATTAATTAACACCTTTAAACAAAATTTTCTTCATGCCAATTATGAAAATTAGTGCTGAGATAATCACGTAATGGCAATTATCAGCGTCTTTTTAACCGACTTCAAAAAAAGATGGGGTGTATGTAGGTACCTACGTTTTTTTTATCTGTGTACTTACATGGGGCTGTGTAAAATGCTCACTAATTTACTGTTTTTTCATTCCCGTTTGCGTCCTGTTGCTGTCCGTATTAAATTTTATACATAGTTCATCTATTTGATTGCTTTCAGTCGGTTGACTATCGTCAAAACTAAACGCAGTTCATACTTCGTAAAAAACTAAAAAAAAAAACTCTTTTATGTAAGTAGGCTTTAAAAAAGCACTTTTACACGTCCCAGTATTAACCCTACCACTGCTTCAGGACAATAAATTGGCAGCAGCGCAAGAAACTCAGACACTATTGTCAGCCTCTTTTTCAAAGGTTTATAGGTTTTCAAAATACCTAGTTATAAATATTTATGCGAGCTAGGCAGTTACGCATCCCAAACATTTTTATCTTTTAAATAATCATCGACTTTATAGTAAGCCCTTTTTCATTATCATATCGGATCACAAAGCTATCGGTAGGTATATATATAGAAATCTACTGAGGCCAGTTTTACTTGTGGTTGGTTGATGTGCCGAAGTGCAATCGCCTCCTATTGCAAACTTGTTCTAACGAAATGAAACTAAAATCAGCATTAATTTCAGTAACTTTACCATGAGTTTACATGAGTCGTAACCTCTAGGAAGCGCGTAAAATAATCTATACGATTTTAGTTCTTGAAAGTTGGTTGAACCACTGGGGGCGCTGTACAATCTGTCATACATTTGTGTGCTTACCATGAGTTTACCTACATGAAACTCGCTACCAACTGCGTAAAAAAATTGCGGTGTAACTATCTAGCCACATATTTATTATGAAAATTGAAAGTATTAATAAATCTGCTCTTTTATAACACGATACTCCTTGAAAGCTTTCAGTAACTTAATAATGCTAAATTATTCTTCACTTGAGAGAAGGCTGACCTTTGCAAATTGAGTTTTGGAGATAAAATCCGATAATCCAATAATATCTCTCAAGACTTTCAAGAACTGTCAAACTATAGATACAACTAAGAAATTATAGGTATGAGTAATATTAATAATTAAAGCAATGACCGTGCCCATGAATACGTATGTACCTATTTAGTACCTACCTACATGTAAGTATCACAAGCATGTTTACAAAAGTACACGTTAACTTAAAAATGTTAACAGCATTGTTGTGTTCCGGCAGTTAGAGGTAAGATAGCCAGTTCCTCCGTGGTTGAGGATTTCGGGTGAAGCTCGCTTCCACCTTCGGCCTGATCATCACTTACCATCAGGTGAGATACAGGCCAAGAGCTTCCTCGGTGTGGATAAAAACAAATAAAAAAAGTGTACATGAAAATTCACTCTTTGAAGTCATAATAGGAACTGTTTTGCAATAAAAATTGTAGTCTGTCGTACTGTCGACTGTAGAACTATTTCAGCCCATCTAAATGTAAAGAGAAAAAAGTTACTTCATCTCATAACCGCGTTAGTGAAAGCAACAACCAACTTTTGTACTACCGTTGGAAGCGGTTGAAAATTGTCGTCAACAAACAAGTACAAACTCATTACGTACTTATTTACTCAGCAACATCTCCGGAGGAGTGTAAATTGGTTACTACGAAGAAGTTTGAGTCGTGACAGTACCACTGGGAATAAATATCAGGCGAGTTAGTGAGACCTCAGCATAGTGGAGTTAGGAACAGAATACGCCTTATGAAAACAGCTGAAAGTTCAGCAAATGACGAGCCAAATAGGAGCAAATCCAAATCATGTCAAGAAAAACATTTCTCCATTTGCGTTCAATCTGGGGTCCAGTAGCAAGAACACTTGTTGAAGATGTTTAAGGTTCGATTTCTTGTAGAGCCAAAATTTTCTGCTAGGTTTGTGGTTGAGGGTAGTGCTCGTTCTTCATCTTAACTAAGTCTAAAGCCTTAACTAAGTACAATGTCAATAAAATTGCCAGTCCTGTGCGGTTGAGGTTTCTGAGTGAAGTTAACTTCCATCTTGGATCAGATCATCAATTTCCATCAGGTAGGTACAGGCCAAGAGCTTCCCCAACACAGTACTAGGATTAAACTTTGGGCTGTTTTTTTTAATTTGAAATGCTTAATTTTTCAGCAACGAATTTTGATTTTTATCTCTTGGTAATGTTATACGTTATTAATATTTACGTGATCTTTTGAAGGGATTCTGCATCTTTCTCTACTGTGATAACAGCAAAGTTCGTCATGACTGACGGATTATAGTTTAAGGAATCCATTTCAGCTTTGGGTAGGGCCAAGATTTCGGCGGTATAACGACGCCCATGACATTTTCATGTGATTATTATTCCGCCAAAGTTTATTACAAACTCCGCTTATGGGCTATGTAAAACAATGTACTTCTTCTGTTACATTATACTCGTAGTTAACTTGTTATAGATCGTGGTTTCACTTGCGTTAAACGTCTCATTCTAGGGGGTGAATTTTGGAAAATCCTTGGCGGATGCTTACTTTATTATTTGTATGCCAAACAGCGCCATTCATTTAGTTTGTATATTGTAGGTACTATTAATTTACGATGTTGAAAGATTAGTCATATCCCGTAATGGAGTCTGAAAACATTGAATTTTCGGATAGATCACTTAATTCTGTCTGTTTGAAAGAGCTTGTGAAGCACTTTCAGGATCAGTAACCAGTTTTGCGATATCTTGTATAGTTTAGAAATAATCGATTGAGATCACTTATCGTTTCTACCCTGTATAATGTAACAGGTTAAAAAATGAGACATTTTAAAATAAAATACTGTGAGCATTTCCATTTCAATGTTTCTATCATTGCAAAAGTTTTCGCATCTAATTACGTTGTTTCAAGGACTATTCCCCTCTTTCGCATCCAGTACTACCAACACAAATTAGATATTTTTCAGCGCAGATACCATTTAAGTAATATTGGTATAGACTGGCTTCTGTTTGGTCTAGACTTTCAGGATAGTTGTTTCCTTAATTGTTGTGGCTGGAGACACTAAACGCCGGATCCTTTGGCTCTCGGTTCAATCTGTGTTGAAACGTTTCAATCGACATCGTTTCGTGACCATACGCCATTGATTTAGTTGCGGTGGAAATATCCATGCGATCTTTAGTAAAATTTATTCTGCTTTGCTTTCAACAGCTAGTCTATTTTTTGTGCCAGTAACTAGCTGCCAGTTGCCAGTAAAAAAACATATTATTCGAATATATTCGATTAAATACTATTGCCAGCAGAACAATACTCCAAATACAAATGCTCATGCTCTTTCATCACGTGTTCATGAAGCCCCAACAGAATTCGAACCCGCAACTGCTGGCGTTGTATTACACTTAAAGAACCACCAGTTCAGCCGTAAACAAAAGAAGATCAATGGATCGGGAAACCAATTTCAATTAACACTAACACGGTCTCCCCAAGCTTTATTGGATTAATTAACCCACAAGCTTACAGTAGTGTACAAACGCCATGATTTGTCTGTATATCAATATAATTAAGGTGCTATTGTCGTGGCGCTAATCGCCTTACAGCCGCGTTGTGTCGCATAGCTCTGTTAAGGCTGTAGTCCCAGATCCCGGTTCTAATCCTGTTTAAAGTCACTCGACTATTAATTGGAGTTGTTTTTGGGAATGAATGATTTAGAACGCATTCGTTCTTTGGCATCCATTTCAGGCTGGATTGTTCCATCGTACTTTAACTGTAACAGACGTCAAAAGTCTGTCAAACTCCGTAAAAACACCGGTTTTGGTTATAGTTACTGTCAAAGTAAGATGGTGGAACCCAGCCTAAGTGTCATAACTGTACGTAGAAGGTACTAAGAGTGAACTGTAAACTTAGCGTAAGAAATCAAAGTTATCTGCAATATTTTCATGACGAAGTGATTCTTATAATATGTACATAATAATAAAAGGCATCAAGCTAAACACAGAAATACGCCTCTACATAAGACGTTATGTAGTTGTAGTAACGGTGTATTTGTCCCAAAAGTGTAGGTAAGTATAGTCTGATAAGTTGCTGACTGCTTAAAAATCAGAGTGGCAAAAACAAAAACAGAAATTCAAATCATTGCTCTATTGATGATCATTTGTTTTTTTCCTTGGTGTACTTTCTATACCTGTTTTTTATTATGTCAACAGTTTTTTTGCGTTAAACTTTGATGCTAAAAGTAAATCCTGGAACCCTACAACCCTTTCTTTGAAAGCCTGTCATATCAAAATTAGCATTTGGATTCCAGAAATCAGAGATTCTAAGACAGACCTCGCATCTTTTGATACATATTTCATACTGAAGCTTGGACTTAATGTTGAATTTTAAATTACTACCGTAGTTACTCCATTGAATATTCTTATAAGCCTGGAAGCCATTTCTCCTAAGAGCATTTTAATATCGTTCTGGTACGATTTAATAATGCTTCTCAAACACAAAATTTTCGGGAGAGTTATTAAATTAAACACTTTCGCATGAAGATGTTCATATTTTTTTCATAAAATATCGCTCTCAGACGCGTAATTTTGTGCCATATTCTACGTTATTTTGAGTAGGCTCTCTACATTACTCTTTGCCGTCTTTGGTTTTTGTTTTTACATAAGCTTTTTGTAGTCAGTCAGCCAGTCAGTTGCACCAACTTATTTTGACCGTAACTTTAACAATAAGTGGTGCTTTTTGTATGGATTTTGAGATTCCTGACGTAAGTTTGTCAAAGTCAAAGTGAGATGGTGCAACTCAGCCTAAGGCCCAGAACAGACGGTGAAACGCAACTGCAACGAAACTGCAACTTTCTGATGATTCTGATGAATGAAACTGGAACTTTCAAACTGGTCGCGTCATGTGTGGTCTCTCAACGGACGCTATGGCAGAAACTTAGATGCAACTCAAAAGTAACTAGCAGTTGCAGTTTCGTTGCAGTTGCGTTTCACCGTCTGTTCTGGGCCTAACAGTAATCATTCGATACTAGATACTGAATTCGATATCAAACCTTTTTCTTAAAAAATTAGAAGTCTGATATCATGACGTACCTAAGCCTAGGCTCAGACCACCGACTTTTAGTTGGCCGATAGTTGAGTCTGACTGTTAATCAGTATGGAGATGTATGTAATGAAAGTGCGCACATTGGATCGGCCGATTCTTCATACAAGAATCGGGCCAACCTATCGACCGACTAAGTCTGTAATCTGCGCCTACACTAAAACACCTGTGACTGGATCTTTTAATTTTCAAAAAATTTTAAATCTAATCGACTGGTTATGATTGATACACCATCTACATATATGCTCAGCAGTAGCACGTTCGTCTAACTAATGTAATGTCTTATAAACTTTTCACATTATACGAGTAAATACGTTCATAATTTAATTATTTATTCGCTTTCAGAATATGAGATAGGATCTTCAGATAACCTTTAGCATTCATATTCAAGACTCATAAAGCAAAGCCCTTTGTAATATCACGTAACATTATCTAAGTAATATCATAACTGGTCTGGTAATTCCTTAGATTAATAAAACCTAGATGGATAGTCTTCATAATTATAAACGCTTTGTCAAAAGTGAGGCAAAAATTTATGTCATTACTGCCAAATCTTATGCCATTAATGTTAAAACATTATTAAAAATGTTTTAATAATGGCGATTTTTTCGAAATTGAGAGATTTTTATCATTAATATGATATCTAATGCCCTACTGCCAACATTATATTATGCTAAAATACCTAATCTCGACATGGAAAATTTTCTTTAATATTTGATTTTGATTCTCTGAATTTTGTATGTATTACATTTTACTCGGAACACCAGTGTGTTCGGAATAAAACTAACCACACTTAGTTACAGCAGTCGTAAACATAAATTAAATATGAATTTCTAGAGTACTAAAAGAGAAACAGAACTCTCCATTTGTATTACAATTTTAACAATCGCTGAATTTGAATCCCGATACAAAAATACTTGCCAGCGTTAGCTGCGGCTAAATTTTTATTATTTTAGGGTTGAGTGAATTCGGATGTTCTAAAATGAGCTTTGGGTTTAAGTCGGTTGGGTCGGATTTCGCGTTCAAATCCTCTGGGTGTAGATCCCATTTCTAGGTGGGATGTGAAGATTGGCCTTTGGGCCTTGCGATAGAACTACCGTCGTTTGTAACGTAATCGGGGCCCAAACTGGGGCGTAGATTTAGGACAATGTCATTATTAGAAGAGCTTTTGCCTGATTTTGCTTGAATTGGTCACATTATGAAAACAGCGGGAACAGAGCGTGTGATAGTGGCTATAACACCATTGCAATTGGAGTTTAGATGTTCGAACGTTTTGCAAATCACTTTATAACTTACTTAGATTTATTGTAACCAATGCCCAACATGTCCCAAATTAAGCAGGCCTGAGTATGGCGACTAGATAACGGGTAATATTTTTACATTATACATATTTTCAATATCCTTGATGTAATTAATAGTTTCTTCATCATCCCAACATTTTCCCTGTGGGATTTACGCAGCGCTCGTCAGTTCTTTAGAAAAACTTAGAGTAGAACAAATCGTTCATTATAGAAAGTAAAGATACTAGAATTATTGAAGCAGTGATCATATCTCTTCAAGGGATTGTCTATTGTCCAGCCCATCTTACCTGACTGGAAGTTTTTAAAGAGAGTCTCTCTATCAAAAGATTTATGTCTATCGTTGGGTCTTTACGGAACTGATCGCTGTATATCGGCGAAATATTATGCCATTGTAAAAGCGAACTATACATAAAAAAGTCATCAGCACACAAAGACCTGGTCACAGCAATCCAATCCCTCGTCAAGCGTCAATTTCAGGAGAGTCGGCGACAAATGAACTCAAACCTTTTAAGGGCACAAAGGGTAAGTGCGAAATGAGCACTACAAGCTGGCACCAGAAGTGTTTATTGCTAGAAGTGACAATTTGGATCAAGGTTTGAATTCTTGCTTTTTAGTCCCGTTAGCCCCTCGTACAAAGCAAATATGCTTTTGTCACGAGTGAGCTCACTACAATAGTCGGGCGGCGGCGGGGACCGAACCCGCGTTCCCCGGATCACGAGTCGGCCAGTCCAACCCCTTCGCCGTTCGGCTATCGTAGTTTCATGCTTTGGTAGGATCAGTTCCAAGGTCTTGTGACTGAGGTCCAGGTTTTTGTTGCAAAACTCTTTCATTACGATACTCTTACGGACATTATCCAAAATTTTCATTACTTAAATTAAAGCAAGGATAATTTGCGACTGCTGCCTTCGATCTAAGCGTAATGCATAGAACATTATTTGACATGCCTCGTGGAAGTCATTGAACCAGAAGTCAAGCCTCCATAATTGAAATTCACATGCACTTCTTAGAGCCTGAGCGATTCAGGTAGCGCCTATCTTGCGGGAATTCTCGGAAACATGAAGTCAATAACATATTATCGTTGACCTATAGGTAACCAATAGAAGTCACTATTAGTTAATGAAATGCAAGCCTATTCCCAGCACTATGCACCGTCATTAATTTTTCAACTCACTGTAGCTCTAGGCCTCAACTTTTTGAAATCCGGGCCTTTTCAAGGCGAGAGTGAATAGGCACTTACAGGGCCATCCTAGACTTCATCTTACTTAAAACTTTAGAAATTTTTGAGGTAAATTAGATATGTTTTCATTCTATTTGTACACTTTTACTACTAAATAATAACAAACACCTTAAAGAGGTTTGTAGGCCAGTAATGTCTTCTAAAATCCAATAAAATTAAATTAGGTGCCCGTGCTTAAGAAAATTGACGATACGACTTAATGTTTTGTTTCAACCTTGAACGCGTTTTATTTGCTGAAAGTACCTAATTAGTACAGTCATTAAAGCGTAAATGACAATCAAAAACATCCCTATATCACATTTACAAAGGAAAACCTGTTTTCATAACTTAATTTAAAATAATTGATAGCACACAAAGATCTAAGACTCCATAATAAGCTTTCTTTTAGAATTAGGTTACACGAGATTCTTTCACAGTTTCCCCATTGTCAATTCTAAGAAGTGTTATCATCACCAGGTCATAATAATTGAGTCTCAAATTAACTAAAAGCAAATGAGCTTTACCGAACGAGATGGAGGACTGTTGTGGACGCCCTCTGCCCCATCTAGGGGACATAGGACCTTAAGTCAAGTAAGTCAAATGAGGCTTATTGCGTTCAAATTGGAGACTAATTTTCAAAGTAGGTAGGTAAGTATGTCTCTTAGGGCCTCTTACGACATCCACAAGAGGAGCGGGGATCAGTGGCCATCTACAGACTCTGGCAGAACTAGGTACATGACTAAAGAATGTAAATATGAATATGTTTGAGAAAAACTTCTCTTTCTTAATTTCTTTAATTCACAAGTAAAAGTTTATCAATTTTCAAGTTTCTTTTTTTTTTTTTAATTCTATATTTATCTAACACCCATCAAGTCCGTCTCTCCTATCAAATTACTGAAAGAAACTCATTTCAGCATGCCTTATCTAGACATTTCTTTACATCCGCAGCTGCTTGTTTGTAGTATTAGTAGGAACGACATACAGTATTGCGGATTGCGTCAATCAAAGACCGAGTCAAGTAGACTGAACACAGTCATTCAAGTCACAAGTCATCGGAATATAGCCCTTATGTATTTGGTGAATACAGAGGCACTTTGGATTTTTGTTGCAAAATTGCACCTTATTACCAATACATAAGAGTAGTGTTCAGCTTGATGTACAGTCTATACAATCCTTGGTTGATTCCTCAATCCATTTGTGTAGTTGAGGACTTGTCGCACCAAATGTTACACGGTTTGGTTGTTACCTAAGATTCGATTATTTAGCAAAGGATGTTTTGGCCGGCTTGTAATTGATTGTTCAAATAACGATCTAGAGTTTGGAGAATTGGTATGCCAAAGTAACTCTATCTATCTGTTATCTTTTTACGCTTAAGTCGTTGAACCGTTTTTGATGAAATTTGGTAAAGAAAGATAGAGAAGTTAGATCCAGGCAACAACTTAATCTTAAAGCTTTTATTCCGGTTACTGATTCAATTTGCTAACTCTTTTTATCCAAAAGTACGCGAAAATTTTTATAACAATTTCATAAAAAAGAGTGCTTTAAAAAGATGGTCCTTATTTAAAACCGTCTTTTCAGACAAACTGAAGGTATTTAAAAGCTTTTCATAGCTTAGTTATACGTTAGTACCATACGCCTGTATTTTCACACGAGTCAAGAAGACTGGCAACATTAACTATCTGAGTTTGAAAATAATTAAAGTAATGCTCACTACAAGTTTCCAGGCGCTGACGCATCGCTGTATTCTCTCTCGGGAGCAACTTTATATCGGGCAGGAACTGTTCTTGAGAAACTATTTTATAGTTTGTATCTACGGCATTTTGTCGTACATTAGAAGTAGGCTTCACTTTATTATGGAAAAAAAATCTATTTTTTTGCGATATGGTCCCAAATCGAGATTTCAAGATTTTCGAGATTCGAGATTTTCCTAAGAATTTTTTAAAATGCGACATAGGCCAAATATTATATGTATATTTGTAAGTTGGTTAGCTCCTGAAGAAGAGATTGAATGACTTGACGATGACTTTTTGTTAAAGTGTTGTTTTCATAAAAAAACATTAAAAATACAAGAAGGAAGTCATAATAGGTAGAGTCTCAACTATAGCTCGAATAAATGCAAACAAAACGGCAAATACCGAAGCACCGAAGTATCGCAGAAAGGTGAGCATGTCCTTAATTAAGTGAGTGCCGTAAGCGGTGCCTCCAACAATTAATCATAACTGCAGGTGCATGGGAACTCCGTAAAGTGCTGCGCTCCTTTTAATTGAACTTGCGAATTATTGTTTGTGCACTCTGTTAGAAGCTGCCCACGCGATGCGTTTTTGTTTTGTACCCAACGGCACGTCGAGTTGAGTATACAGTTATACACTGTGGCATTAGTTGGTTATTTAGTCGTAAAAGATATACTTAGTGAGATGTTCTGTCGACTGTACAAATAACGCTATAATTAACAATTACGAACCGTAGGAAATGATTAAGTGGCCCATCAAAAAAAAGTCTTTATTCGTTTAGACCCAGGCTGAGTTGCACCACCTTACTTTAACTTTGACAAACGACAAAAATCTGTCAAACTCCATACAAAAAACACCGGTTATCGTTATAGTTAAGGTCAAATTTAGGTGGTGCAACTCATCATAATTAAATTAGTACTCACAAATCGTCAAATGTTGTTATGGAGCCTATACATGTCTTATGATTTTTTGCCCTACATCGAAGAACAGATCGTAGGTAGGCTTTGCTACCTGACAACCCAAACTGACGATGGTTGTGTTATACTTCTAAGCGCCCATTTTAACTTGGAAGTTTATTATTAAAATAAAGGACAATGACCAAAAGTGGTCCAAATGTCCACCACTAATGAGACCTATATTGGCTTATAGTCCATTAAATAGAGATTAACTTTCAGTATGGGACGAAAAAAAAATAAGCTGTCAGTAAAAAGTTATGACCGTATGAAAAATTGTAGTAGTTAACGCGCTAATCTCAGGAACTACTGGTCCGATTTGAAAAATTATTTTTGTTATGGATAGCCCATTTATCAAGGATGGTTTTAAGTTATATAACATCACCCTACAACCAATAGGGGCGGAGCAGCGACCACCCGACCATAATTCCAATATTGTTGTCTTTCTTCTGAGCTTATATTTTTTTTCTTTTAGCGAGAATCTAACACGGCACACTAAGCGACATGACATAACATGCATAGATTAATCCAAAATCTGCGATGGATAGAATGATATCAAGAACATTTTTTGGATGAAAAGGTAAAAAACATGACTTTTCATTCAGTCATAACTTTTTACTGACAGCATATTTTTGATTGCGGTTTGGTTATAATGGCTACATAGGTCTCGTTAGTGGTGGACATTTGGACCACACTCCATACATTTTTGGTCATTGTCCAAATCTATCCTGTGGTCGCAGTATAGGTAGGTACTCTGTTTTTGTCTGAGATTAGGTAAGACTGACGATATGTTGTTTACTATCAGACGTTGCAATTGGATATTGGCCAGATATTCCTTGTCTTGCTCACCGACTTATCGGACCAACTGTCTTGCTTTGCTTAAACTTTCTTTATAAGCTTCTTTATCTTACCTATTTATTATTGTGAGAATGACACAACATTTCATAATTACTGCTTTCTAATTTGCCAACTAAGCAAAATAAGAAGATTATAATAAGCAAAATCCTAATAAGAACACGTATTTATTCTCTTAAAAGATCTCTCAAGAGAATAAATACTATAAAGACTTTTATTCTTAGGTAATTCGAAGCTGAAGGATTTTTTTCATTGTTGTCTGTATTATTATTTTACTGTAAGACTAATACAATTTTAATTACGGTTCTGAAGAGCATGAACATTCTCAATGTAATATTAGACACAACTTCAGACATTTTTCCAGATAATTTCTAAGAGCCTAATTAGATAAATGTCTACAGAATTTCACAAAAAATCATATTCTGTTTCGTCAAATATACTCGTGTAATTTAATTTATCAAGATTTCTAATTATCAAACTCGCTTCGGTTCATTTATTCGCTAATTAAATGGCCATAGTTTTAGGAATTCGCCTAAAGTATTTTGGGTGTGTTAATTGAAAAACTCCGCTGATAATCCGTGGTGGTGCAATGCGGTGTTGGCAGTAAGAAGCGCTGATAATGAGAACGATATAAGATCGTTTCAGACAAATGACGTCCACTGCTGGACAAATGCCAACCCCAAGGATTTCCACAATGACCGGTCCTGCGCTGCCCACATTCTACGTCTTCCAGCTCGTGGTCGCCCGCCACTCGAGAACTTTTCTGCCCAGCGGCCATCAGCTCTACGAGCTATGTGCCCTGCCTATTGCCACTGGATATGTCGGTTACTTTGGTTTTCCTGCAGAACCCCTCATTCCTGATTCTATCACGCTGGGAAGCTCCAAACATGAATGAGAACGATATTGCATAAATTAAAATCACTCGTTAGATATTTGCACAAGACGTTACAGGCTTGAATCAACATGATTATCCGATAAAGGATGACTCCGTGTTTTGCATATCTTTGGCCCAATAAGTCATGTCAAATGCCGGCTGATGAAGGCTGAAACTGAATTTGAGGGGAAAATTATTAGTTTTGAATGTTTACGTTTGGAGTTAGTCAGCTATGTTTTTAATTTAGTCAAAATAGTTTTTTAAATATTTTGTTGCATGTTGACCAATTGTGTGTGGCTAAATACTAGGCCAGAAAATTTTGGAAAATAAAAATAATTATAAAATAATACTTTGAGCTCAATTACTTATTATTTAAAGCTCTTTCACTTAACAGTAAAGGTGTTTACTAATAAATAAAAATTCCCTTTATCATGCTTTGTCGAACACAATAGCAGATTTGCGTGGTTTCCAAACTCCACCTGCGAAAAAAATCGTTTGAAATCGTTTGAATATCGTTCGCCAGAATAACCTCTCGGGCTGCAGTCAGCAGGATTTGTGAATAAGCCCCGCTCACCCAGTTCTATTTGTTGCCAGATATTCACGTTCCTACGAAACTACTGGTTTTATGGTATATTAAAATATTTTAAGGCTTCCAACTCTTCAACAATGAGTCGTACAAAAATTTCACGAGATTCGCTGGCTAATGGAGAAAATGTGGGAAGTTGATCTGAATTTTTTAAAGTTTTATGCTACGGTAGCTTTTAGTTGATATTACTCGTACCTATGAAACTAGGTACAGTCTTAGGGAGAATATCTTTAAAATATTATTCTCTTAGCCTACAATTTTTACGAGTGTCTAGTCTATCTAACGTTAAATTCGCTACCTAAATATGAATGAAGGTTGAACAGCTCAAATGATCAAAATTATTGTGCTTTTCCGTTTGGCCTCAAGATCCTCTATAACAAAAACCCTTTATATTTTGTAGTACTTATTGTGTCTTTTGTTCCAATAGCTCCTTGTTTGCCAGCGAATCGGGATTTAACCTAGTTCCAGGAATCACTTGCCTTTTGTACTATAAATGTGAATAATATTATAATTGTAACCACTACAGCCTTTACTCAGACATCAATTGATATTGATACAACAAAGCTGAGTAAATATTCTTCAGAATTGAGAAATATCTATTTGTAACAGTACTACAATAGATTTCGTAACATAAAAGCTTATTTAACTTTTATGTAAGTATAAGAGCTTACCATAAATGTAAAAATGGGACGTATTGTTTATAGGTTTCATCATGTACATATTTTGCTGAGAAAAATACGAGGTCTGTTTTCAAGTCACATTTATGGTATATGTTAATCATTTATTTAGAAATTAAATGTGTTTTTCTGTAAGGATATTTATTGGGCTTTCAAATAACACCAATATTGTTGGGGTAACATGATTGTGTCAGAAGAAAATCTTCAAAGTTCGCGTCGCGGAAGGTGCGGTTTATTTGATGTTGAGTGTACTTAATATTTTGTCTCTCTGTATCTCTACAAATAACTAATCTAATTTGACTGAAACTGCGTGAATGACAAATGCGAGTGCGCTGAGTGATAAGACAGCCGGGGTCGAGTGGGACACACCATTTTCATTAGTTATTGGTTACTTTCTTCATAACAGGCGTATCAACTTGAGAAGAGAGCGCAAAGTAGTATGATACTTCTCTTTCTCAAAATTGAGTGAAAGAGCGTTCAGTAAATTATGTTTTTATTATTGCAACTATAACTTCAACAAACTATTATGGTAAATTAAGTGTTTATTGATATTGTAACGATACGTAATAAAGAGCTACTAGACCTATACCTAATTAAGTAAGATTTCAATCAACTTGAGTAATTTTTGATTGAATAAAGTGGAACAATTCATGTAGCTTCATTCCGTACGGCATAAATTCGCTTATAGAAATAGATTTAAATCAAACAATATTTTTTTATTAAACAAATAAAGTTTAGTATAACTGTCTACCCTAAATGGTTTCAGATAAGGTCTAATCCTACCCCTTTTTATCTGTCCCGCGTCTTTTATTATTTGTCTGCAATTGCGCGAAAGACAAATGAGAGCGCGCGAGTGATTAGGAGCCGAGGCGAGCGCTGACGCGTGATGTGTGCTAATTAGACCGACGATTGCCCATACTAGGGTTAATTGGATTGCTTGTTGGTTATTCTAAGAAGGTTTTTATTACATAGGTAGTGGGTTTGATTTAAGTTTGTAAAGAAAGAAAAAAACCTTTTCACACTTAAAAATATTATCTGTTTTTGTATTAAACGTGCAATCTAACAGTGTGCTTGAAGGACTAAGCTTTCTCCTTGGAAAAGGCAGAATTTTGAATAGGGACAGTTTTCTTATTAATGTCTAATTTATTTAAGAATCTTGCCTGTATTAATTGAAAAAATCCATACTAATATTCAGCAAAAAGCTAATAAAAATGTGACTTTTTGTTTGTTCACGTCTCTCCTATTATTCGGCTGCAATTGCGTGAAAGACAAATGAGAGCGCGCGAGTGATTAGGAGCCGAGGCTGAGCGCTGACGCGTGATGTGTGCTAATTAGAGCGACGATTGGCCATAGGGATAATTGAATCGTTTTTTGGCTATGGGTAAATGATCTTTACTAGTTTCACTTATACAAAAATTGTTCCTGGTTATAAAAATATTATGTTTTATAAAATGATTACAAAAATACTAACAGCGCAGGCATAAAACCGCCTTGTTTGAAGCCGGATATAATAATGGGATTCAAAATATCTTACCAATTTGGTAAGACAAAGTCAATTTAATTATACATGCTTTGAATAGCATGCCAAGCTTTTAACGGCTTAATTAAACGCCAGGCTGGGACGTACATAAGCTATAACAACCCAACAGTCTAGATAAGAAATGTAAGACGTGATAATTATTATATTGTAGTCCTCACTTATGACTAAGTGCAGTTATTTTATTCTAATAGAAAAACATCTCCATGCCACTGCTATTGTGAATAAAATTCACTCTAGCGGAAAAAACGGCAAGAATTCCCCCTCGACATTGATTTATTACAATTTTTTTCGTGTAATTGTAAATATTTTCATATTGAATACAGAGCAAACCATGAAAGAAATCCATTCCGACGGTGTACTATGAATGTTTCAGTTTCAGAGCATTTTCTTTGGGTTCTGCAGCAAAATCTTTGAAATAATCTTTGGTTCAATTTGAAAATCTTCATCTATAATTGTAACGAATAATACTTTTACAGAAATTCATTTGACTTCCAAATTAAACTAAACACTGAAATTTTCAGCTGCGTAACTATAAAGATAAATAAAACTGAAAAACATTTTTTCAATTGAATTTATTATTTTTTTTCAGTAAAATCAAAATAAATGTTTGAAGAAAAATCGAAGATAAGTATATGATAATAGTTTCGAGCATGAAATCATTTTCGTAGATGTAAATTACATAAAATGACTCGTGACACGTACGCACGAAGAAATGCTGCTGTTTTTCAAACCTATAAAGAGTAGTTTACCAAATGTCCAACCAGCTTTTGACCCAATTGAACGAACTGTTATTTTTTCTTATAGGTCTTGGAACGTTGTTATACTTAAAGTACAAAATAGGAACTATAATTATTTTATGTTTTTTTTTCATATTGAAATGTTGCAATTGTTTACGCTGGTAATTTTTTTTACAAAATATAGGTTTTAAGCAACACTTGTCCTTTGCCTGTTGGTCTCCAAAACTCCAACGGCGAAAGGCGCGTTCAATTTATCCATGTCAACTCTCACGGGGCAGACACCGTGAAATCTCCTCTCCATTAAATGTAGACTATACAAATTTCCCGATACGCTGTTGATCTCTACGTCAAGCCGTGATTATGTATCCAATTTCTTTTGAATACACCATTATTTGATGGCTTATTTAAGTGATTCTGTTGGAGCTTGAATTGAAATATTGTTCAAACATAATATTTTCCTCATTTTAATAATTGATATGAAAAAATAAGATTTTACCCACTTTATATTTTTCGGTAGACATTGCACAGCAGCAGATTGTGTGAGCGAATTCTATTACACGACTTACACATGCTAGATAAATTAAACTCCCTGTCAGCAGTCGGTTAAAACCTTATTTCTCTGAAATAAATAGGTAAGTCTTACTCAAGTAATGCTATAGAATAGTACATTCATTTATCTTCATTCTAATCTGTACCAAAATAAACCGTCCAAATGTATCTTTCTACATGAAAGCTACGCAGCAAAAAATACATTACTTTGATGGAGTGCTAAAAAGGTGCCGGTTTCCATCGCTGTAGGGTACATCGATATATTTCCCGTCCTTTTAATTTCGGATTCGATATAAAATTCGTCACCCTGCCTATTATAATCCAGAAAATACCCGGCATACGTGTTAAAAGAAGGTTTTCGTCTCATTTATTAGGGCAGGTGAGCCCTGCTTAAGTGGATCGGCCTGCAAGCACGGTAGTGTTGTAACCGTGTCCTGAAAATGTGTCGATATTACTGTCAATATTTTTATTAAATTATTATTATTCATTTAATTTAATAAAAAAAAATATGTTTTTGAGTTATGATATTATTATAGTTATAAGCACATATTACTTTCTTATAATATTATTTGTGTTTGTTACTTGTTGTGCCTTTAAATGTAGGTATAAAAAATACCTACAATTTGTTATTCTTATCGCAACGAACCGCATTGTTTTAGGTTAGTAGGTAATTGCATGAAACGTAACACGATACACTATTTTTCCCTCCGTTAATTTACTCTCAGTTAAGATAACACAGTGTGTTGTATGTATGTATGTATAGCATACCCCAGCTAAAAAAATAACTTGTTTTCATGGCAGTAGAAGATCAAACCCCTGCACTGTATACTCATTTATTATGCATTAAGCTTTGGAATTACAATGTCGACGTATCTATAATCTATATCCATACTAACAATCACTTCCCACAACACTACAATTACTAAATCCACAGTATCAATAACAAAAAGAAATATGCAATTACACCATTAATTACGTATTCACTCCATTTGTCGACTACCGAAAGTTATCGACTCAAAAATGTATATTTAAAAGGCGATATCTTGACGTGCATCTCTACGTCGACGTTGATTGATGGGCCCAGTCACACGTTGGGCGCCAATAAGCCCATACTTTTGGAACTGGCTAGAAAATGTACAGGGAATTTTGTAGATTTTTATTAGACGACAGAATACGTGGTGCTACCTGTACTCAAAATGCAATTGAATGAACTTAGAATCTCTGAAAGCAGGTATTTAATTTTTGAGTGTCATATAAAAAACTAGATTGAAGTTATTTTCTTTCTATAGATAGGACGTGGAATGTAGGCTAAAATCATCAATTTGCTTCCAAAAAATAGAGAGGGTCGTGATTCTGGAGCTGGTAATAATTGACCTGCTGATGAAATCAATCCAAGGTGTCTCTACTCTCCATTTTTAAAAGACTTGATGACATTTATTATTCAAGGTGCAAAGTAAAACGCCAAATTCAAGTCAAACAGCAGATAAATATTAAAATAATCTTTATTTTAAAAAATAAAATCGTTCTTTGGCCACGGCTCATGGCTGTCAACTTTATAATGACAGATTTAAATCCTGGACTCAACGTCAGCACAAATATTGCTTGCGTGTTTTCCTATTGTTGTAAATAAAAGTTACACTCTAATATAGTATTTTGTTCCAGAAATGATTATACATTGTAAAACATACCCTGTTTCTATGTTAACTTGGTATAAATTGGAATGCAATCATCGTTATAACACAACAGTGTTAGTTTCAAAAGCGTGTGACTGCTGAATGGTGACCGCGCTAACGGGCCAAACATTAGGGACAAATTACAAAGGACTAACCCCAATCCCATTAGCATTGCAGTGGGATTCAAACGCTGCTATACATCTATTGTATGCTTTGTTTCAATCAAGGGATAAGGGAATGAGGCAGAGCCTACATGGAAAACTGTTGTGTTTGAGTCTGGAACTGGTCGCCGACATTCGTTTCTTCACATGACTGTTCTGTCGGCGAAGCGGCGATAAACGAAATGTTGTGTCGGCGGGCAGTCATGTGAAGAAACGAATATCGGCGACCAGTTCCAGATCGTTGTGTTTTGCTATTTTAATCAACATTAACGCAAATCCAATCTAGGAAAGTAGCTTTTGTTGATAAGAATCAGTTGGAAGAACTTAGTAAGAACTTACTACCATACAATTATAGTGATACCCACCACGTGCAATCATGATAAACAATTTTAACACATTCTCTTGACTTCGACGTCATTGCTATAAAACTCAAGACTACATACAGATGCTGTCAAAAAGGTGCCATCATCAGGTATCGTATACCGCAACCTTCACCAGATCATCGGCGATCATCTCTCGAAATTACAGTCCTCGTACATTATGTGTAGTTTTAGTTCCAATGGCAAACACCGTGTGACTGCGACCGCGCGGGGCTAACGGGCCAAATATGTGACAAATTACAAACGACTAACCCCAATGCCATTAGCGATGCAGTGGGAGTAAAATGCTGCTTTATATTTATTTAAAACTAGCGGCCGCCCGCGACTTCGTACGCGTGGATCCCGTTTTACCCCCTTCATCTATCTTACGTGGTTTAGATTTTTTCATACAAATGTTTTTTCCCGCTAACTCCCGTTCCCGTAGGAATTTTGCAATATCCTGTTATAACTAAGCTTTAAGTTTACTAAGGTACCTGCTTGCCAAATTTCAAGCGTCTAACTTAAGCGGTTTAGATTTTTCATACAAAAGGATTTTCCCGCTAATGCCCGTTCCCGTGGGAATTCCTAAGTATCCTATAACCTGCCCAGGAGTATGAAGAATAATTGTACCAAGTTTCGTTAAAATCCGTCGAGTAGTTTTTGTTTCTATAAGGAACATACAGACAGACAGACAGACAGACAGACAGACAGACAAAAATTTTACTGATTGCATTTTTGGCATCAGTATCGATCACTAATCACCCCCTGATAGTTATTTTGAAAATATATTTCATGTACAGAATTGACCTCTCTACAGATTTATTATAAGTATAGATAACAATTATATTTAGACCTAATCAAGTGGACTTCAAGCAACTCCTACTCAACTACATATTATTATATTAATGAAGCTCAGAACTCGATTCAAGCTCAAGCATAGGTCTTAGCCTGGGTTCATTAAATAAATCGCTTGCTCTATCTGTGATATCAATATCACCTACAAATAGCTACCTTTTTGTATGCATTTATCAAGACGAGACGCAATTACTTTCGCATTGTATCTAAAAACTTGGCATTCGATCGGTTAAGGACAAAATCAGACTCAGTTCCTTGTGAAGAAGAAAAAATGTGAGAGAGTTCTTTAATTTTTTAAGGGTGCCGCCATTTTAGAGCTCTACAATCGGAGGTAACTTTAATGATCTGTCCACACACGATGGATGTAGATCCACATCAACCTTTATCGAATGTGCAGCTGTTCACGAGACGCTGCGCCGTGCTAATTGATACAAATTTGGACATTCTTGACCATTTTTAAAGGCATTACAATAATTAGATTTTGCACAATCATTTTAATAGAATAATTTTCCAATTTATTACTGAAACAGATAATTTCAGCCATTGTATTTTTGGGTGTGTTTAAGTAATTATCTAATAAAATGCCTTGACATTCGTTTTATATTTTGGAAACTGTTCATATAATTTTGTGAAAAACAAAAGCATAAGCCGTCTCAAGATCAATCAATCGGGCGTCTCGATACTCACAAATCAAATAATTCAATAAAAAAACTCATTTTCCAAATTTCATCAATAATGTGAACGTGTGTGTAATATGAAAATTCAATATTCTCCATATCCATAGCATCTGAATCAAGGTTTTCCGCTTTTGATACATATAACACGAGTTCAGTACATTTGATTATCATATTTTTTTGTTTCTCCTTTCCTTTATTTTCCCCTTGTGATTTCGGGGTACGCCTATTTACATATTGAATTTCGATATGCCACTCAAATTTATTACTCCCCAGGATATATTGTGTTGCATAATGTTAGTTTTGCATAGAATATTTATATATTTTATCGTGCCTGGTAGGCTGGAGCATCTGTACCTGAAATTATTTCTCGTTCTTATTCCTTTTTATGTTTTCTGCCGTAGAGCATTTGTAACGCCTCCTGCGTCGCTTTTATTTTGTGACGCCATTTTCTTGTTCGCTACAACTTCGCGGGGACTAAAACGTGAATGATTTTTATTTCTATGGAAATACTCGTAAAGGCGCGCATTGTCTGTTATACAATTTTATGCTGAGTCGCTAGTATCAATTTGTTTATTTGTTTAATAGGATGAATATCACTTAAGTTTAACTTCAGTAATAAAAACAGTGCCTACAAGTAAGTAAGTAAACATTTATTTGCTGCACACTAAATCACATACATTGTTCAACAAGATTAAATATTTAACATGCACATTCAAAATAAAAATAACAATTAGAGATGAAATAATGCAAACAGAGTTGCGGCAGAGAAAGGTCTCCGTCTCAGCATGTGTCACAAGCTAATGCCTGGACGCTGATTTTCAGACGGCGGCCGACGAAAGTATAGGGCGGCGGTAATCGCCGCAGCAATTCGTAGGTGATACAATATTTTAAACTCTATGGAGAAGTATTACGTTATAGTTTGATTAGTGTTCGTGTGCATAGTAACATTTAGCCAAGACTAGAATTAAATAAAGCCGCAAATAAATTTGTAGCGACCATGAACCACCAGGCCATAGATTACTTTGACATTCACATATAAAACTTCTCACTAAATAACCACTTGAAATCTTTAAGACCAGTTTCGCTCTAGCATCTTTAACCAAGTATAAATCAAGGCAAGGGGCTAACATTTTTGCGACTATTGTGTCAAGTTTGAGCGATGCCCTAATATCCGGCTGGGGATGGCGACTGTAATAATGCTATGAAACCGCAGATCGAATGAACAGATCGTGGTGGAGAATGTGAAATACTGGAGAATGTGTTTACAATGACTTCTTCTCTTCGGGCTCGGTCCGTAATCCAGTTTTGAGGGATCCTGCATTACTAGACAAATTAATCTGGCCTAAGATGCGCGCCGTGATAACTTTTATCGACGTCAAAATGTATGGGGAAAATCGATGAAATGGCGTGATAACCGCTTATCGTGGCGCGCATCTTCCTACTGGACTGTCATATGAACACAGTTTGTTTATAATTCGAATTATACAAATTCAAAAGGATCGGTTTTCTGCGGGACCCTGCAAACGGGATGTTCGTGTGAACAAGCCTTTAGAATAAAACATTTTTCATCGAAGCTTCTTCCGAATAGCAGAGTACTAATAGTTTTTTGCCACTATGTATTGAAGTCTTAACTAACTTCGGATTCCTAATATTTGCTTCTGTTTTTTTTGGTGATAAAAACCAGCAGGAGAGTAAGTTACTATGGTTTCCATTTGAATTAGTATTATTCCTGTACCTAGTGAAGACTAAATTAATGACTTGATGATGATAATGAACCTACTATGGTTTGATTCGACTGATGGTCAAACTGATGTTATTTTCGGTACAAGAGTTTTAGTGGTTAGAGTTCAATTTTGAAAGACTATTCCTGGCTGAACTTAGCAATGGGTGTAGATACTAGATAGACCTCTTGCTTAAAACAAAAAAGTCAAACGAAGAAATTCAAAAATACTTATATTGATAATTATAATAACTGTGGACTTTTTGACTTTTACTTTACTTTTAGCTTTCAGCCTTCAAACATTGAAGATAAGCTTTTACTATCAAAAATCAAAGGAACAAGGGAGTAATGCTCTCAGCGCAAGCACGGAATAGCCGACAGTGAGAAACAAGTGGCTACGGCAGACAAATGGTGGCCCGTGTTATATATTATGAGTCCATTCCCACTGCTATCGACCACGTGTAGAAGGAGGCAAATGTTTAAACGACCATCATGAAGCCAGTATTCAGTCCTTTTTTATGTGACAGGAGGCAAACGAGCAGACGTATCACCTGATGGTAAGTGATTACCGTCGCCCATAGACACCCGCAAACCCTTTATGGACTCGTTCGTTTCAGTCAATTGACGTCCACTGCTGGACAAAGGCTTCTTCAAAGGATTTCCACAACGACCGGTCCAGCACTGCCCGCATCCAGGCACCTCCCGCGACCTTCACAAGACTCCAGACTTATGGACTCATACAAAGCAAATGGTATATTGTAAGATAAATCGTATTACCTTACAAGATTATAATTAAGTTTCAAAGAACGCTTATCAGACTGTATAACTAGTCTCTTAATAATACTCAAGGAGCTTTCGAATAGAACAACTCTGAAAAAACTAACAATAATAAATTTCTTTGTGTTGTTACGAGTTTTATTTTTCCACTTTGTATAAATGTGATTCGCTAGTAAAAAGGAGGATTTCGCGCAGGTAAAGCAGGACTTAGAAAATGTACACTCAGCGATACTTTTATTTAATCATCTGTTCATTTAAATGCTATTTAAATGAGTGTCTTTATAACTATCTTGTAAGCCAATTTTACAACTAGGTACTTAAAGAAGATTAATTCTTCTTTAAGTAGTAGTGATTACAGTGTGAAAGAAGATTGCTAACAATTTTTTTTCTCGTTGCTGAATTTTATACTAGGACAGTAGATACACTTCCTTTAGTGCAGCGGTGTAACTTGTACGCGGTAATTGCAATTTGGCCGTAAAAAGTGTTGGTGATTATTCCGGAAAGTTTACAAGTAAAAAGGTTCTAGCTTTGAGATTAATAAAAGCCAATTTTAAGACCAACAGTTTAATGTAACAGTCTGAACAACATTTTAAAAGAACATGTTAATTCTTGCTTGAAATGTTCTGAAATAAACTGAAAAAACTTACATTTAAGTATCGTTTCAACGTCGCTCTTGGAACTGATCTTAGAACTTAGAAGTAAAGATTGCCTATTTGTAATAATTTATGAAATATTGTTCACTTTCAAGATAACATTTTCATTTCTGAGTTTAATAAACCATTTTAAATTTTGAAATATTAGGGCTGGTTGAACTTTAAAGTTTTTTAAGACAATTTTTTTATGGAAATTATAATAATTTGATAGTACTTACTTGATATTAATAGAGTAGTCCGTATCGAAAGTAAAACTATAGTACAACCTTTTTCCAAAAGACGGGGGTAATGTGTATGTGCTATTTATTAAGATTCACAGCTACATAACACTGAATATCGTTAGCTGTTACTTTGACTGTAGACATGCTACCAAATTCCGATCTCTCTAGTAACACCCAATATGTCGATAAATGAAATATCGAGTGTTGGATTTGAATTGATGATAGCAATATTTAAAACACTATCGCATAGTAGGATTCTGATGGCTGAAGGATATAGGTTTTCTATTACTGCTAATAAATTACTCGAATTAAAAATTCCTTAAATTGCGTTACTACCTACCAGATTACGTCATATACAGGCCAAGAGCTTTCTCGTTGAGGATAACAAAAAAACTACGTAGTAAACGTTTTTTATCGACTTGTAGTACTTAATCAAATCTTATCGATGGCGGCATACCGTACAACACTACTCCCTTGCATTCTCCAAATTCCCCGGCATCATTTATGTAAGAGGGAAAATATCAAAGCGACCAAAACTGAAAGCACAATTTAGTCGTTGATAAGTAACTTAGTATTTGTGGAACGATAGTTAAGTTATAAGCCGTTGGAAGTTGCGGTTGAATTTGGCTCAGTTCCAGGAGCTAAATACTAAGGGACAAAAACCATCAGTTTTTGTTCACTACATTCAACTTGAATGGTACTTAGTAGTGCTTTACAGTGACAACGGCGCTTATCTGTGCTTTGGCTGCAGTTAGTTCTTGAGGTGGGTTTGAACGACTTACTGTTTTCTATTACTAGGAATTTTATAGAGTTGTGTTGTAACTTAATTGACACTAAGAATAATTTCTTTTATTGTTTAACGAGAAAGTTCTTGGCCTGCATCTCAGCTCTTCCTCAAGGTGGAAGTAAGCTTCACTTGGAATCTTCAACCACAGAGGAATTGGCTATCTACTCGTACAACCCGATCGAGCTAACTGCGCGCGGTATAAGTTTACATTGCTTGCTTAGTTTTAAAGATTATTCAAACGTTAAGTATTGATACGTGGATAATAATGAGCACACTCAAACTATAAGAATACATTCAGTCGAACGTCACTGCGTGTCTGTAGTGGTGCTGCTGTACGTACATTACTTGCAATTTGGTAGGCGAACGAATCGTCGCACTGAATGCAATGTGTGCATGACACACAATCTTCACGACGTACCTATTGTTTTTATTTTGATTACTTTGTGTGTGTGAATTTCTAATGCGACACTGGGTTTTGGAACTCAGCGCATTAGTTACTCTCTAAATCTCTATGACCGAAACATAAGGATCAAGAAAGGACCTAGTCAGAACCGATCCTAAGCTAGGATTTACTCAGTGAATCGAATTATCCTGGCTTTATTAATACTTCGGCATGCCAGTCATAGCCCCGCTAATCATCTCTAATTGCGATAAACCTATTACGATCAAATTGAATCACAGACAAAGCTTCGTTAGGTATTTAATAATGTCTAGCCATCGTGACCGACTTTAGGTATCTATTTCAATATGTGATTGGATTAGAGTTAGTGTAACGTTTGTCATTCAGATATAGGCTGACAATGAACTTATTGTTTGACCTTTAATGAGGTCAAAATCAAACGTAATCAAATAATAAGTCATTAGATCACTTCACATCGAAATGTCATTGAGTAGATTGATGAACTGGCTGATGTTACCATAGAATAATAATGATAATATTGCGAATAGTGCCAACTGAACAAAGACTGTTCTTCGAGCAAAACAAAGTGGCATCGTAAGTTTGGATATTGTGATAGGTAATGACATGTCGCGCGGACTGTCATTTGCCTATGATCGCGCCGGCGATGGCGATCTGCACGCGTTGGTGTGGTTGAAACTTTAGAAATGTTTTAATGTGCTCTCGACTGAAAAATGAAAAACGTGACGTCCTTGTTAATTAAGTTTAAATTCCAAATGGTAATATAATTATGACACTGTATAAATCAAAATGATCTCCTTTTATGATGGCTGTAGTTACAAAAATACATCAGTTTTTTAATATTCACAAATGGTTAGATATCTAGCTAAATAGAATTTGAAAAGCCTCAACATCGTTCAAAAACATCTATTAATGTATTGTGAAACTTCTTAGTATTTTACTTAGTATCCAAAGAGGTTCCCGAGAAGAACTGTCTGTCTCAATAATATACCACTTTGAAATCTTATTTCATAGTAAGACTGAAGATAATTCGATGAATTAAATTATTCTTTTAGGTTTCAATGTCGCTACACAAATAATATTTTATTCGTCAAAGAAGATTTTCGAGAATAACTACACATTTTTTCCAAAGTTAGTTTTACTGATATGGAAAAGGGCATTTCTACAGCACGGTGTTATTTTTCTCAATTCGGTGCTAAAATTTATATAGAGTTCTTTAAGTAGTTTCGATACAAAAAAATAAAGTTTACTCCATTCTGAATGTAAAAATAGCATTGTCACTAAATATTGTAAAGTGGTTTATGAGAATAGTTAAGCACCGAATTGAGAGAGCACCGAATTGTGAAAATGAATCACGGAATTGAGAAATGAATCTCCAAATTTAAAAATCGCTCCGTGAACTTAGAATTGATGACATTATGTAGAAATACATAATGTATTTCAATAATCAAAATAATAAATACCTAAAACTTTTGATATCTGACTGCTGGTCTATTAGTAAGATGGTTAATTTTAGGTTTAATTGTCTGAAATATCCATTGGAATTAAACAAAAATCCTAATCAATATGTTTAATTTTTTAATAAGGAACTATGAATCATTCTTAATTTTTATATATTATTTTATTTCATTAAAGTTATATAAAAATAAAATTATATTTAAATAAAATAAATACATAACAAAGGGTCTCCTCTTAGTTTATTTATTCTTAACCTTAAACATAAAACAAATATAGCAAGACCCAAGAGCTAGATTGACCTGACACTATTCCGAAGATATACCGGACGTCAGTTTGTACAAAATTAAAATAGCTCTCAAACAGCTGAAATACAACAAGGCACCGGGTGTTGACGGCATCACGGCTGAGCTTCGCCGGTACTAAAGGCTCTACAGAAGCAGTTCTATTCCATCATCCTCGAAGGAAAAACGCCTTCGGCATGACACAAAAGTGTGGTGATAAAATTATAGACTCATCTCACTTCTGAAGCGTGTTTACAAGCTGTTTTCGAGAGTCTCGCTCGCAGACTCAACGACTTCCAGCCTTCTGAAAAGACTTTAGTATTATGGCACACACACAGGTACGCTACGGCATATTACACAGAAGACCAAGGAGCCAATTCACGGACGATATCGTAGTCATGGCTTATTGGTCGTAGGCACGGACGATATCGTAGACCTTGGAAGATCTAGGCACAATGCTCGATGGCCTCCGTAGAGCCTCTCAACAAGTGGGTCTCAAAATGAACATGGACAAGACAAAAATCATGTCAAATGTCCGTGTTTCACCCACTCCTCTGAAGGTTGGAGACTCTACACTTGAAGTTGTTGACAATTGTGTATATCTGGGACATAGAGTCCAGATAGGTAGGTCCAACTTTGATCTCACGTCTGAAATACCGCAGTGTCTCAAGACAAAAGTCTTCGACCAGTGTGTGTTGCTAGTGATGGTGTATGGATGTGAAACGTGCTCGCTTACTATGAGCCTAATAAGAAGGCCCAAAAGGCAATGGAGCGTTCTATGCTCGGAATTTTCCTTCGTGATTGAATCAGAAATGAAAAGATCGGCAAGAGAACCAAAGTGACCGACATAGTCCGCAGAATTGCAAAAATCAAGTGGCAGTGGGTGGGGCACTTAGGTCGTACAAATGATGACTGTTGGGACTGAAAAGTTCTCGAGTGAAAACCACGGACCAGTGGGCAGGCCTCACACTAGGTGGACCGACGATCTTGTGAAGATCGAGGTAAGAACCTAGATGCGGACAGCGCACGACCGGCTGCTATGGACATCCTTGGGGAGGCCTTAGTCCAGTAGTGGACGTCATTTGGCTGAAACGAACGAACGAAAAATAAAATAATGAATTATATTGAAAGAAAATAATTTTATCAATTAGTAAAAAACGATTTTAAACATATCCCAATATTTTTGTGACTCTTGCTCTTTAAGTTATGATGAACAGAGATGTCCTTTTACCTGTCCATTATCTAGTTTTCAAACAAAAAACTATTAATTATTGGACAGCAAATATCCATAATTCAATAACTTATTAGTTACTGTGTTTTGTGGAACCAATAATTATTAAATTATATACAAAATACAATAACTCTTTAGTATAAAAAGAAATGAGCAAATGAGATAGATTTAAAAAATATATATAAAAATGTTATAGACAAACATTCTATTTTCAAAATCGTTGCGATAAGTTAAAGTACATATTTTCAAACTTCTGCTTACATCGTTTACTAATGTTTTGAACTATTGTTTTATATTATTTTGATAAGATAGCAGTAGCAGTGCATTCTTTTTGATGAAACCTCAAAAAAAATGTTTTATTGTCTTCTCTTATGACTGGTAGTGCCCAATGATTGCTAGTTCACCCTATTATTATGTTAGACTGATTTTATTAACATTTTATGATACACAAACAATTTATTGTCTCCATTTTCATTTAATATCAATTCGGTGTATACGTTTTCTCAATTCGATGCCCCATATTCCGCGGAATTGAGATCCACGGAATTGAGGAAATATCACAATCCATCAAATTACTCGAAAATATTATAAATTACAACAATTTCTACAAATCGTAATGGCAGATATCACTTAAACACTCAATTAATTCAGCAGTAATCTCATTAAATACTTCCTGAACATTATTAATTTCGCACACCGATTTGAGAAATGACCAGTGACCAAAAATTTTTAGTGATTTCAAACCTCTGAAAAATGCTCCTCAAAGTGACAAATCTCTCTTTTAGACTTCTCGAAAATTCGGGCGCAACTGCTAGTTTGTGGGAATCAGTCGAGGGCGTTCGTACTGTGCGTAGTTAGTGATATAGGAGCACAAAAGTAAAAATCACGGAATTGAGGCACACACGTCGGACAAAATTTAAATGTGTTACTGTAGTAAAACCCAAGGACTTACAATAAAGAAACTCATATATATGGCTTTATTAACTATCCCTTGTTCTGTGAATGTGGGTATCATAATGGGAAAGTTATTATTTCAAAAGTTATGAAGCAAAAACGAGTAAATTCTGGAAACCGGACACTCCATTTTAAGCCAAATTTCGCCCGTTTTTGAACTTTCAGATTTTTTTAAGGCGAGATGTAAAACCTGGCGGTCTTCTAAATATGCTCTCCATCAAGTCAAGAGTCCTATAAATACGTGTGATTTTTTTCAAGACCGTACTTCAATTTTAAAGGTACTTTTTTCCCCCCAGTAGGTCAATCGGTCGTCTCCGTAGAAATGCCCAAAAACTGCTATTCCAATCGTAACTTAAATATTGAGTTGCTTTTTCTGATAATGTTTGAAGCTATTTCAAAGTATTTTATAATTAGAGGCCAGTAGAATTAGATTTTAAATCGGAAATAATTCCTACAAGAGATTTTATTGCTTTAATGGCTTCATTAGTTGCCCATAAAGACTCTCCTAGGTTTTCGACTTCGACGGAGTTGTGCTTAAGTGGTGGGGCCCCCGAAAGGGGCGCTTTTTCGGTTTTCCGGTTATACCACGTAAAGGACTTACCCTATCGAAAAGTTATCTTCCTGACGGTTGAAGGGCATTTTTTATTGTGTTTGATTCTACTGGCCTTCTATTTACTTCTGAAAGCGTGAGAGCAAACAGATGCTGATAAAATAAATGCGACTGTACCTACTCAAGCAGAAAAGTACTAACTGTCAGCTGTATGTACGTAAGTATGCGTTTTCGAGAAATGTTGAAGCTTTACATAAAGATTAACTTACGTTTAAAGTCTGCTTACTTGCTAAGATTTTAAAAAAATCCTCAATCTATATCGACATTCTGTTCGTTTCAGCCAAATGACGTCCTCTACTGGACTAAGGAAAGATTTCATCGCCTCCAGATACTTCCCTTGATATTCACAAGGTCGTCGATCCACCTAGTGGGATGTCGTCGATCCACCTGCACGCTATGTCTACGTCTTCCAGCTTGTGGTCGTCACACGAGTACGTTTCTGCCCCAGCGGACATCAGCTCTACGAGCTATTTGTCCCCCCCCACTGCCATTTAAGTTTGGCAATTCTGCGGGGTATGTCGGTTATTTTGGTTTTCTCTTCGCATCTTCTCATTTCTGATTCGATCAAGCAGGGAAACTATTCTGTACCTTCATGTATAAGTACTAGATTTAAACCTGAAAAATTGTAATGCAAATACAGGATATACGAAATGTTCGTACTTTTTGTTGGTTCTGTATTGTTCGTTAAAAATTCACGGTTGAAAAATGTTCACGCATATTAAGTTTATCGTTGGTATGACTATTGAAAGACTGAAATGCATAAATATGAAGTAACTGTACCTGCACCATGTGTATTGCAGTTAAAGTAAGAAACATTATAAATAAAGATTCTTGTAAAATAATGACTTGAAGAGTCATTTTGACATACCTAGTTGTACATTGGGTGGGACTAAGACAAATGTAATATTATTATGATTGTTGAAATAATATCTGGTGATTAAAATTTGTTCGTTTTCACTGCTGTGACCTCACATATACTCGTACCTATGACATCTCATACAACCTGTCCTCTCCCTGAGTGCTCTGGAAGAGATTGCTTCCTAGCGATAAGCCTGTCCAAATTGTTCAGTTTTGTATTTCTTTTATTTAATTTTGTGTAATTTGCGCAACAAAGAGTAAAGCTATAAGAGAGTACTAATCAATTTTTAATCCTGCGTAAAAAGTACCAAAATAAACTCTGAAAACAAATAAGACATATAACAGACAAATTGAAATACTCCTCTTTTTTGAGGTCGGTTAAAATAGCTGCCTATTCCACTCACAAACGCCCGTGACCATTGTGCATAATATGTCTTGTCTAACTCTACATTAATACGAAACTCAAATTGTGTCACCGTCGTTATATTAAAAAACTTTTCAGGCTGAAACTTTGTAGCGGTCCACATTTGTTATTAATAAATGATGAGAAAACTTTCTACTATTTGTAGTCATAAAAAGCTTTTCATTCCGGAGAAATAAGCTCGCAGTCAGCTTTATTAAATTCACGTCGGAACACCTTTAGTTGTTGTATATTTCGAAGAAGTCTAGATTCAATTTTGTTCGTTTTCGTTTAATGAACGAGATAAATATTGAACCATATTTTCCCGACATGAACTGAAAATGTATTGAAACATTTTATAAGCTGTTTTGCGAAGTTTTTCAAAGGAATTATAGGGCTTCATTGATATTGCGTTTTTCTAAATTATTACATGGCTGCAATGGAATAAAGTCGACCTGTTTCTTAATTACTGGTTTTCCTATTGCAAGATTTTTAGTTTTCTCGCTATGCATTTCTAAGATTTTTATTTAAAAGGTTTTCCCTTTCCCTTCATCATCAGCATCATCATCATTTCAGCTACAGGACGTCCACGCTAAATATAGGCCTCTCCCAATGGTTGATAGCGGCCTACCTTTATGAGGTCGTCGGTCCACCTTGTGGGGCGTCTCACGTTGCGTTTTCCGGTACGTGCCCTCCAGTCCAGAACCTTGCTGACCTATCGATCTGCGTTTTGCGTACTAAGTGCCCTGTCTTCTGCCATTTCAGCTTGCTAATTCGTCGAGCTAGTGACGGGACTATTTCCACCTCTCGTTCCCACCGCCACAACTCTTGTGTAGCCAGGATCTACAGCTTCACCGCCAATAAAAACCCAACCAGTGAAGGTCAAGTTTATCCCGGGGGAAAGTTAACTGTCATTGGACAGCGACTTTAGTTAGACTGTATTTAAATAGGTAAATGTACCTACCTACCTGTAGGGAAAGGGTAGGTATAAAATATCTGAAATCCAGGAAACACAAAAGCAAATGTCAGATTACCCTCGAGATTATCTATCACAAATCACTGGCAGAAGCTTTTTAGCATAGCAACGTAAACCCTAAATTCAAATATTTCAGACAGAAATTACCTACTTCGTCTCAGATCATAAATTAGAACATGAAACCTTGATGTGTGAGACAAAGCCTTGTCGGATGTTCCTAAGTGAAATATTCGAAGGTAAGTGACAAACATATTAGTCTCTTAACCTTCGTATACCCGCGCCAAAAATCATTACACATATACCCGCGCACGGTCTCTCAGACCGAAAGTTGAGCTCGTGTTTTATAGTATAATTGTGTACTGTATTGTACTATGATTTGCTTTAAATTATACGTTAAGGTATTAATTGCATAAAAAATTTAAAACAAATTTTAAATTTATAGATATTTTGGTTTAATCAGCTTTTAAATCAGACTTAAAATTTAAACAAAATTTTACATCAGTCTAAATTTAATAACAAAAATAAACTTTTTTTCTTTTGAAGCCTAAAAAATTACTATAAAATATAATAAATGGAAGTATCCTTAGTAATATAAAAGAACAAAACAGTATTTATCACTAGTGGTTTCAGTGGAATTATAACCGGAACATACCAGAACTGCATGCTCGTATAATGACAAAAATACTTTTTGCATCTGACAAATCACCCTTCTGCTCAGAATCGGTGTTGTTCTCCTGCACTTCTAAATCATCCACCACCTCATCACTGTCACTCTGGTCATCATAGTTGGAGTCCGAATCTTCACATTCTAACAGCGCCCTTATCCTTTCTTCGTTCATTATGACGACAAAAATGGGTAAAACAAATTAATAATAATAAAATACAGTAATACTTAATTGATATGAAACGCCACTAAAATATGAAAATACATTTTATTGAGTAATATTGTAAAATAAAACAATAGTAACATACCTGAAGTAGAAACACGTATACCCGCGTCGGTCTCACAGACCGAATAACAGCAAAAAGTGACACACATACACTTGGCAGCAGCGATCGCCCAACACTAAACAATGGCAGGCCACAAATCATGAAGCTACTAAAAACCGCAAAGTCATAGAGTTAATACTTTTTGAAAAAACTCCGAATTATTAGTTCGTCGGTCTGAGAGACCAACGCGCGGGTATAGGAAGGTTAAGGGCTATCTGTTCGATAAGACAGAGTAGGGCTTCCTTCAGGGGCGGATTTGGTGAAAGAATTTGGAGAAAAAAAAACATTCTATTGAACTTTCTTGTACCGAATATTGAATCCAGATTTCTATAAAATTATTCTCTAAATTTAATCCAATAAGATGTTTAACTTAATACACTTAGCTTACCTTTAAGACGAGTATAACTAGGCTGTAACTTCTTAAATAATTGATTGTCATAATATAACACCTACGAGTAGGTACTTAGAAATTTGTAGGTGACCTGTAACATTAGATTTTATTTTTATTTCGTTGGGCCCTTCGCTTAATCATGTTATGAATTTACCAGCGTCCAAAGTACCAAAGGACTGAGTTGCACCACCTTATTTTAATCGTGACTATAAAGATAAGCGATGTTTTTTGTATGGAGTTTGACAGACTTTTGACGTTTGTTAAAGTTAGAATAAGATGGTGCAACTCAGCCTTAGTGTTTGTTCCAGAGCCGAGTAATCGAGAGAGAGTCCGGAGTTTTAATTTATTCCCCTTTCGGATCGTGAGTACATCCCTGGTTTGCGGGTACCGACGGCGGGCCATTAACGGCCCTCCCAACCTCAAGTGTTCTGTGTAATGAGGCGTCCAAGGTCAGGCCCTCTATTCGATAGTTCACATCTTTGGATAGACAAATTGGGCTGTCTTGACGGACTTAGCTTTGATTAATTCGATACCACTGAATGAGTTACAAATACTATCCTAAAAATAAATCTACGGATGCTTTTTTAGTTTTTTCTTATTCTAGCTACAATCAAGGAAAAGCAAAAACCCTAAAACTGATGAAAAATAATTTCATTATAATGTGTTCCGGCACTTAGAGGTAAGAGAGTCAGTTCCTCTGTGGTTGAGGTTTCTGGGTGAAGCTTGCTTCCATTTTCGGTCTGATAACCACTTTCCACCAGGTGACATGCATGTGTGGATAAAAAAATAAGCATTTAGAACTGTCAAATGTATGAGTAAGAATTATCTAACAATTTAAAACACCAAGAAACATCCCACAAGATGTAGGCGTATGCCTATCACGTTATTATTTATGCCCGTATTCACAAACGATGCTTGCTTAAGTGAAGCAGCAAATCGAACGCACAGCGTTGAATAGAGCTCTGTGATTCAATTGGTTCGTGTGTCACCCTGTGCGTCCACGCGCACTGTGAGACTTCATAGGAATGTTTGTGAATACGGGCGTTATTATTTGACGATGCGTTTTGTATTAACGTACCTAGTAGAAGCTCGACTCTCTGAGTTAAAGACAAACTAAAACCGCTTACAAACTAGAACAGTTGCTGTTATCGCAAAAGAAAAGCAACCCCCAAGTTGGTATTTATGTTTGAGCTTCAATTATATCGGACCAAGATTGGTGGCTGGAGCGACGCCAAATTCAGTCTTACCGCTTAACTCGTTCATGTGTTAATCTTTGAGTTTCGTCGTATACGAGATTGATGTTTTAAACAAATTCTTATTGAACGATACGAGTAATGCGTCTGACATTATTAGATGGCTTATTTATCTTGTGATGAATATCGTGCTTGGTCATAAATGAATCCACGTCCACTAGCTAGACTACTAGTATAAGAGTGCCTAGAGGGTTATCTTAATACTCTACGAGTATGTGATCTAGTAACCACCTGATTCAGACCCAAAGCCCAGTGGGCAAAAATCTCTGGTCTGGCCTTACTCTCACAGCCCTGAGTTTTCCGTGATGAAAAAACTCTCCCAAGCTTGGTTCACTTCGTGAGAGCCTTTCAAAATCAAAATCTAAAATATTTTATTCAATTTAGACAACTGGTGGCACTTATGAACGTCAAAATATAGTTAAAAAAAAAGGTAGCCCTTATGGGGCACTTTACATGTTTCCTTATCTTTTGGGCCCTACCAGCGCTTCGAGACAAACATACGGCAAGTGCTGAGAAGAAACGCCGGAACAAACTCAGTCACCACCATTTGCAAGTAATTTTATCTAACGGTAAGAATAGCCAAATTCAAGTAAGTACATGAAATATTATGCAGACTGAACTGACCACGCATCCTTGTCATCAACATAGTCTCGAACCTTGTAGTGCCCTTTGGACATAAGGGTATATGGAGGGCTTTGAAATTTCCTTACTGTCTTTTTCCTACTCTACTTACTGGCTACACACGAGCACTACTACACAGAAGTTTTGTGTTGCGAATAACTGAGTATAGTGATAGTGTAAAAGAGCACACGTCTAAGGAAATACCACTAGTGGCAAGAGGAACTCGCGCCGTGAGCAAAATTTAATTATATTCCGTTTCTTGGAATCTCACATGAAATTAATGCTAAGATTTACGTCAGTTAAACATTTAATTACGCTCCAGAAATGAAAGATTAAGGCACTGTGACAAGATTTGTAAATGAAATGTGGTTTTGAACTTTGCCAAAACTTTACTAATTAATGTGAACGTGTACAGGGGCGTAAGATATGTGGTTACCCGTGTAAAATATAGGTATATGTATGCTTAACTTAGGTATGAGGGGATTGAGAAACTTCAAACATTGTTACGTTTCTTGATTAGGGTATGATACCCTTATTTTTAGATAGATGAACCTAAGTTACGTGTTACTTGGAAAAGGAAGCCCCTTCTATCGTGTGGGTTGTAAGAATTAAGTTCGCAATCCTATACTTAGTCGCCGCAGGTATTTAACGGCTTAACGGCGCTTACGCACTCGGGATACCTTTTCGGAACATTCAGGCTCATTCAAACTTGTGATGTCTTAGCTAAAACGAAGTAGAAAATAGTTACCTTCGAAGAAGAATCTTAGTTCCTTCAAGTCTACTTTTTGGTACAGTCAGCGTCAAATAGTTCGTGACATCCAAAATAACGACGAACGACTTTGCTACAATTGGAATAAGGTTGTGTTGACAACTTTTTGGCCATTTTGGGTGTCATGAACTATTTGACCGTGACTGTATAAGACTCTCCCATAATATAATGCCACAGAGCTATGTCTCTCGGCCAATTTTTTCATGCAATCCTTGCTACGTCATGGGTACATCTGCAGTCAGGCCAACCTGGTCAGCCAGAGGTCACACCAAAAGCTTTCTACTGATGCGGAATCACACAAAAAATACAATTAATGTCTCCAGTGGCCAAAATGATTCGTATCTCACTTAGGTACGTCTAACTACAAGACCTTAACACTCAAATGTGTTATCAAACTTTACCTAAAGTACTAAAACAACTCACTTGCAAAATACAGAAAACACTGACATTCTGTTGTTCCCGTTTTTCAACGAAACATACAGTTGAAATTAAATTTGCTTGTACACAGTGTTTATTATACTTTCAGCAACTTTATTTTAAACTATCCGTGTTGTGCGACATTAAACAGTGTTTACAGAACAACTATTGTCCAACAAAAAAGCTGGTTGTGTTGGACAAATGTTTTGTACAAACGACGAATCAAGCTAAGCATTATGGTACTTTATTTACTTGTAATAGGAGTTATATTACAACAAAAATGACCACTCTACAGCCAACATGAATTGAATGGGTCTGAAATAGATGCTACTTGTTTGATACTGTCCAAACTTTTTGCTTTGAAACTGCCGAGTGATTTGGGAAAACGTCCGATCGTGGTAATCATTTGTTTGTAGAGTTTACAAATCGGAACGAGTTGCGTTGGTGAAACATTTTTTTTAATTTGTTTTGTGTTGACTAGCGAACACTTTGGTTATGAGGAACAAACTGTTGTGTAAATTAAACAAACAATAATTTTGTAATGAGCTAAACTTGATTTGGTTACATTTAGTTTGACAGCCACTTTTTGTGTAAGCAATAACTAAACATTTTTTTCAGTGTAGGGCTTTATACCTACTCACCTATCTATCACATTTATATATTTTTCAGGGTAAATTGGTAAGTACATTTACCTTAGCGCCTGCGTCGAACTCGACTAGCAGTTGAATGTTCGGCGTGTGAATGTTCTTATATGTACCCACTTTTGTGTTCGCTCGTTTACGTAATTAATATTTTTGTTAAATTGTATTTTCTCTGTAAGTGATTTTTGTAATCTTTTGAGAAAATAAATATCCTAAACCATTTACAACTAAGTAAAATGACGACCGTTGTACAAAACTTAGAACAAGGTCATGAATTCACTGTCTAAGTTGTCTCTTTCACTATAAAACCAGAAAATACTCTTATCTCCAAAGAAACCGAACAAACGACTCTATCTGCAGTACACAGTGGGGCAATCCCTTAAAAATCCCGGCAATGAGTTCCGGAACGACCCCGGTTATTGCACTGTGGGTGCAAATGCAGCGGAAAGCAGCCAAGTCGCATTAGACCTATCGTTGTGGTCGCACTTATGGCAAATGAGCTGTGCAGCTTAGGAGGAATTTGTGATGAAGTACTATAGTTCTGTGGATGGAAGAAAATTAGTATCATGTCGCAAAGGATTCCAAATCATTGTGTGGATATTTTTATAGGTAACGATCGTAACATCCACGAAGACGCGCTCCACCACTTTTTGGTCGAGGGAAGCGCGCGGTGTAGGGAGTTAGATCCGAGCAATTAGTGTGTTATTATTGTAATGTGCGTGTACAATAATAATGACGCATCCATGAGTGCACATGCACAGTGTCCGATCAGTGTGTGATCAAACTCCCCGCATCCCGTGCTTTTCTCGACCAAAAATTGGAGGGGCGCGTTTTCGTGGCTGGAACGATCTTTAGCTACAGCGTTTCTGTAATAAAGCGCATAAAGCGGACATCATCATCATCTTTATCAAGTCATTTAGTCTCCACAACATGAGGCTGATGGCTGATGGTCTCTAATTTACTAAAGGCAAATGGAGGATTTATATCGCTGGCCAGGCGAATTAGAGTCCAAAGAAAATGAACTGAAATTAAAACAAAAGGCAAGTTTCAAGGTTTTAACTGAAAGATTTTTTTAAATGAAACATGTTTAGTTTTGTACCAAAAACTGTATTTTGATAAAATTATAATTTATTATGGCACACGCTTATTGAACATTAGATAATAAATAAATAGAAACTTGTGATCTTACCAATAACTAAAATACTTTTCATCTTAATAAGTAGAACGACTGAACATAAAGATATAGACTGTGACCTCTTATGTAATGGTAATAGCTACTATTTTCCATTGAACATTCAGTTTATTCGGATGTGTTGATTTCTGATAGTAAAAATGTTATAGACATACCTACTATTTATACATTTTGTCACAGACTTATTCTTAAAACTATAAAGTTAGTAAGCAAAAAGAGTAGTTAGAAGTCAGTAAAAATATAACTAAAATCAATGGTATTTACGTACTTTGAATATCTTATTTGGAATTCGAGACTTTTTTTTACAAAACATTTTATTACAAAAGAAAAACAGAATATTTAATCATTAAAAATTTCATAAAGAAGCTAATTTAAATATAAGTGTTATAATGTATTATGAGGTAGGTAAACTATAGCGACTTGTATACCTAAATATTTTTAAAACTACTCTACTTTATATTAAGACGATCTTATGATAGGAAATAATATACTGGTGGCGATTCTCTCAATAACTCTAAAATAAACTAAGCTCTTGTACCATTCAATTACTCGTAGTAAAAAGGTTACAAATATTAAGCTATAACTCATTGATATTTGATAAAGTTCTAGATGACAAAGTCAACAAAATTACCACCAATATAAAAATCATTAAACATACTTACGTATAAGTTTTCTAATAATAAATTAAGCGTTTTACACAGTCATGTATTTGCATTTAACCTATAGTTAGGAAAATAATATATTGCTACTAATATTGTTATAAAAATGACTTAATAAACTGATAACATTTAACTTATCAAACGACTAAAAACTTTATAAAACACAATCAAATTCATTCATTCTTATCGGTTACCAAACTCAACCATTATTTTGATAAGTTATTTATTACATTTTAACTGTCAAATATTTTAAATCTTCGATTTCCAAATAACTGATCATTATCATCATATTCAATCATTCAAAGGGCCTAATGCAAGTTTACATCAAACGCGCTCACTAGTGAGCGCGTCAAAAAATGACATTTAATGTTTTTTTTTTTTTTTTTTTTTTTATGTGATAGGAGGCAAACGAGCAAACGGATCACCTGATGGTAAGTGATTACCTATATGTATGACGGATTGTACAGCGCCTCTAGCGGGAAACGTTCAAAAACTAAAATTTTCATACATTTTTTAAACGCGCTCACTAGGGAGCGTATTTGATGTAAACTCACACTCAGCCCACTGTTCTGTAGACATTTAACAAGCAAGTCAACCTCCCACGAAATGATCATATATCTCAATTAATCTTAAACCTTATGCTACAGACATAAAGTCCAGATAACACTAATAGGCTTACATTACTCACACAGTTAAAATAATATACAGGGTGTTAGGTAAATGGGTATATGAGCCGACACTAGCCCATGTTAACATGGCCATATAAATGGTATGGTGAAGTCAGAAATTTGATATCATCATTTTATTTTTTTTAATTTTCATACAAAATAAATTTTATAAAATCCGATTTGTATGAAAATTAAAATAATTAAAATGAAGATATAAATTTTCTGACTTCACCATACCATTTATATGACCATGTTAACATGGGCTAGTGTCGGCTCATATACCCATTTACCTAACACCCTGTATACAAACATTACATAGTTAATACCTATGAGGCTGGTATATGATTTTGATTATATGTCGGTGCTATACTGGACCGATAGTTTCGCCTTCGAGGTGGGTAACTGAAAATTATAAATGGTCTTATAAGTTTTATACATAATAGTTACGAGCAATTAGTGTAAAAAAACATTGTAATTAGAATCTCTCCGAATTCATAAAAAAGAACACTTAAAAAGTGATAATGTAGTAACTTTTTTTACAAGAAGCAGCTGCCAAGTTGTACGTGTATAATAGTAGTATCCATACCAGTATTATCATAATAATTATTGAATTTTTATACAACTTATATTTTTATATTATAACTTACTCAGTTCGTCGTCTTCTTAGAACAGCATTTGAGTGTGTTGATTTTACTTCAACACACAATACTATCAGCTTTCGTTGACAAGATACTCTGTAACCAAAAATAAACCAATGATGTAGATATTTTATATCAAGAGAAGAACGTTAATTACTTTCCTAATTGCTTTATGTTACTCCTTGCTTTAATATGCGAAATGCATGAAGCCATAATAAAAAGAAAAAAAGTTACTTCTTTGACCATTATCTACATATATGCCAGTCAAGCAAGCCAAGCATTATTGTCATTTAAAACCGACAACTCTATCATTTTCACCCACAAGGTGGACCGATGACATTGTAAAGGTAGCAGGAAGGCGCTGAACGCATGCCGCTACCAACAGGGCAACATGTAAAGCATTGAGGGACGCATATGTTCAGCAGTGCACATGGCTGAGATGATGATAATTATGAGGTATTTTAAATAACTAAAGATTTTTGTAAAAAAAAAAATACCTTTCTTGTCCTAAAAGCATGTGTCGTTCTAGTGGCGATGCATATGCAAAGTCGTAGGGATTGTCGCTTCTCCACTTGTCGCATGAGCTGACATGGTCGATGCTGCCTGTGGCATTGGCGCCATGCCACAATAGTTTTTCACGCCTGTAAGAAAAAGGTTAATTTTAAGCATGGGTGAAACAATAAATAATTATGAAGGTACGATAGCCAAGCGGTGAAGGAGTCAGACTAACCGACACCTTCATTGCTTGGGTTTTTATGGGGGTCAAGCTGTAGATCCTGGCTACACAGGAGTTGCAGTGGTCGGAACGAGAGGTGGGAATAGTCCCGTAACTGATTCGTGATCCGAGGAACGCGGGTTCGATCCCCGCCGATGGGTAGGTATGTGAACATCAGATGTTGATACGGGACTAGGAGTATTCCCACCTCTTCCTACTGCTGCAACTCCTGGGTAGCCAGGATCTACAGCTTGTCGCCCAATAAATACCCAACCAATGAAGGTCAAGTTTGTCCCGGGGAAATATGATATAGGGCGCGCAACGTAAGTAATCAGAAGAACCCAGGAGGAGTTCTATATTAAAGGATCGACTTCTCTCTTAAGACAAAACAAATCTTTCAGCAAAGATACTCACCATAAAGGTGATGGTGATCCTAATCAACAAAATAGTCGTAAAAAGACTATATCGAACAAGAACCAATAAGATTATAATAGTGTCTAAGTTATGGATAGGTGGATCGACGATCTGGCGAAGGCCGCAGGAGGTGCCTGGATGCGGGCGGCGCAGGACCGGTCGTTGTTGAATTCCTTGGATGCTTTTGTCCAACAGTGACGTCAGTGGATTGAATCGAAACGAAACTATTTAAGTTATAGGACTTACCAGGTAAAGTTGTCATTCATGACGTTCTTTCCATCGAAACTGAAGATGTGCGCATTGGATGTAGCAAATCTTGCTCCAGATCCGTCAAAAATGCTCTCCCAGGAATGGAAAAGCTTCTCTCCTCGAAGATTCAGAACGGGAAGGTGTCTGTGCGCTGGGTCCACTATGTACGGCAGCGCTTGAATGCTAAAAAAGAGAAAAATACTGCATTAAGCGAAGATACCATTGACGTCACTTATCGCAAGAATTAAGTATGCGATTGATTAAAATGCTTTCCCATACTATCTAAATGCAAATTTAAGTTTGTAATGGCAGAATTCCTTTATTTAATTAGATTCTAGAGCAGTGCATAGCTAGGTTTTACAGTTATTTTTTTTTTTTTTTTTTTTTTTTTTTTTTATGTGATAGGAGGCAAACGAGCAAACGGATCACCTGATGGTAAGTGATTACCGTCGCCCATAGACACCCGCAGACCCAGGGGCGTTACAGGTGCGTTGCCGGCCTTTAAGGTAAAGATACGCTCTCCTCTTGAAAGCTTGCAGGTCGTATCCGTCCGGAAACACCGCAGACGACAGTCCATTCCACAGTTTGGTTGTACGGGGCAGAAAGTTTCTAGAGAAACGTACTGTTGTGGACTGCCAACCATCTAAGTGCTGGGGGTGGAAGTGCTGTCGGGTAGATCGGTGGCGAAAAGTGGCGGCAGGAATAAGTCCGGATAATTCTTCGGAGCACTCCCCGTGATACATGCGATAGAATATGCACAGTGAGGATACATCTCTACGCAGCGCCAAGGGGTCAAGCCGATCCGAAATGTCCTGGCAGTCAACGATTCGAGCTGCTCTCCGTTCAATGCGGTCCAGAGGGAGAAGCTGGTACTGGGGTGCACCTGCCCAAAGATGAGAACAGTATTCCATATGAGGCCGAACCTGCGCCTTGTAAAGTTGCAGACGATGGGCTGGAGTGAAATACCGTCTCGATCTATTGAGCACACCAAGCTTCTTCGAGGCTAATTTAGCCTTACCCTCTAAATGACCACGGAACTGGACTTCGCTCGATATGTCGACACCAAGGATTCCGATATTGGCTGAGGCAGTTAGGGGAGTGCTCTCGAAACAGCGGGATACGACAAACGGCAACTTTTTGGCGGTGAACGCGCAAACTTGTGTCTTTGTAGGGTTAAATTGGACCAAATTGCGTCGACCCCAGTCTGAGACCTCCTTCAAGGAGGTTTCAATGTCGGACACAAGTTTGTTACGGCTCTCAATGACGTTCTCCCGAGAGATATTTGCGCGGCCGGTATAAGCGGCATCAACCGTGCTGTCGTCCGCATAGCAATGAATGCCGCTAATTTGCAGCATATCATTGATATGCAGAAGGAAGAGCGTAGGCGATAGCACACAGCCTTGGGGGACACCAGCATTCACAGACATAGAGTCTGAGCATTTACTGTCGACAACGACCTTAATGCTTCTGTCTGCTAAAAAGCTGGCGACCCATCCGCATAATTTCTCGGGAAGCCCATAGGAAGGGAGCTTCGAAAGAAGCGCTTTGTGCCAAACCCGATCGAAGGCCTTCGCCATATCCAAACTGACCGCCAATGCTTCCCCCTTAGTCTCGATCGCCTGTGCCCAACAATGTGTCAAGTAGACCAGAAGATCACCAGCCGAGCGACCTCCACGGAAACCGTACTGTCGGTCACTTAGCAACTGGTGGGCCTCTAGGTACCGAAGGAGCTGGCTGTTGATAATGGATTCCATTATCTTCGAGAACAAGGAGGTGATTGCTATCGGCCTATAGTTGGACGGATTTGAGCGGTCACCTTTTTTAGGGATCGGGTGCACCAAAGCTGTCCTCCATGAGGTCGGGACTATGCCAGAGAGGTAGGAGAGCCGAAAAAGGCGCGTTAAAACCGGTGCTAACTCTGGAGCGCACGTCCTCAGCACGATAGGAGGGATTCCATCGGGCCCACTCGACTTATGGATATCCAGGGAAAATAGAGCCAGGCGTACTGAGCTTTGGTGGAACCGGATATCCGGCATACAGCTCTCACACCTTGGTATAATCGGTGGCTCATGTCCCCCGTCATCCAGTGTCGAGTTGGACGCAAAGAGTTTGCCCAGAAGATCGGCTTTCTCCTTTGCATCGTGGGCCAACGAACCGTTTCCCATGTGCAGGGGTGGAAATGATGGCGTGCAGAAATTTCCTTGGATAGCTTTGGCAAGAGACCAGAACGCACGAGTTCCAGAAGGAAGACGCTCTAGCTTCCCACCAATTCTACCAATGTGCTCCGACTTCGCCCTTGCAATGACTCTTTTGAAAGACCTAGAGGCAAAGTTAAACTCCTTTTTTAATGCGCTGGTGTTTTCATCCCGTAGCCTCGCTGCATTTGCCCAGGCTTGGTAGGATTCCTGCTTCCGGCGTAAAACCTTTTTGCAGGATTGACTAAACCAAGGCTGAGATTTGCCACCAATGGGAACAACAGAAGACGGTATGAAAAGTTCCATACCCTGCAGCACCACATCAGTAACAAGATCAGCAACGACGCTGGGATCATCCTGCGTGAAGCAAACCTGCCTCCAGGGGTAAGATGCGAAGAAGGACCGCATCTCATCCCAGTCTGCTGACCTGTAGTGCCACACGCGGCGACTGCATGCAACTCGTGGTCGCGGCGAGCACGTGAGTGGCACCGTACTCCGGATAAGGCAATGGTCCGAGGAGCCCAGAGGGGCGCCAACGGATAGCTGATAGCCATCCGGATGGGAAGTCAGCAGAAGGTCTAACAGTGAAGGTTCTTGGCTCTCTACATCTGGGATTCGCGTGGGCGTAGTAACCAGTTGTGTCAAGCCATATGCGAAGGCGAAGTCGTGAACAGATCTCCCTGCATGATCGGTTTTGCTCGATCCGAGCCATTCGGTGTGATGGGCGTTGAAATCGCCAAGTATCACGATCTCTGCAGAGGGGATCTGCTGCTGCACTGATTCTGCAGCCATTTGGACGTGCTCAATGATATTACAAATGGTATGATTTTTTGTTCTGAGAAATAAGGTATCGAAAGAAAGACAAACAAAAGTATAAACAATGATTTAAACCTATGAGGGGCCGGTTTTTTTATTTTACGATGCGGATTCCTAACAACAAATGAATAGGATATTTTATTTTTAATTTGACTACAGTAGACATTGATAGAATTATGTTATTATAGTACGACATGAAACATTTATGAATGCGAGCTATAAATTCCGTTTAAAACCAACAGATGTTGCGTAGGTACCTACTTATTGCGCATTCGCTAAATGTGGCAAGATATTTTTCACACTAGTTGTGACTAAAATGAATCGTTTCGGATATTTCATTCTAAAATTAATGTCTTATTTTGCTTTGTTGAATTGTACACTATGATATTATGACCCTTTATTTTTAGCAAAATATTACAATATTCAAGCAATAATGATTTTCTTTAAAAAGTGGTAGTGGTAGGTATGTAAATGTATAAATTATTATCAGATAAAAAAATATCGTCTTAACAACAAAGCTAGAGCTAAAGTGGTAACTATATTAATATCTAAGAAAAAATATTGAAATGTACTTATTATGGAACTTTAATAAAATAAAATACGACACACTAAGATATAGGAACAGCTACCAGCTCAATATCTTATTAATGAGAGCACCATTTCCACTATCTAGGCATTATCAAATCATATCTGTAATTACTAACTGGAACATCTAGATTTTCGGACATTTGCTTCGGATGTAGTTTCTAAAATAAAAAACAAATCAACTTACTCAGAAGCCAGGAACGCTTTGAAGGTGCCACCTACAATGGCCTTCACTGACTGCCGGTGACACCTATTATTGGCTGCATTCCATCCAGATGTCTTGGATAACATGTTGCCTGGATATGGCTGGTTGAGAGCTGCGATGCGAATCTGTGAGAAAGAATCATTTGTTGTAATGGGGCCTTAGACTTTTAGGATCAGATATCGGTGATTTTCAAAAATAGTCAAATCGATTCCGATATTAGACTTAATGAAAAAAATCATCATCATAATCATCACTTCAAATACAGGACTGCTGAACAAAGGCCTCCGACAATCCTCCCATTAAGTGAGGGCGTGGTAGGTCCCGCCGTGTAGGACTTGGTTGTTTATAGTACCCAAAACGCCGACCACTATGCGGCAGAGGGATCACCCCAGGTTTTAGTGGGTTAGAGCCCCACATAACCTGCCATCCCCCGCCGGTAGTTATGGATACTATCCATTGGATAGGTCATTTTCCTGGGTAAAAAAGGCCTCCCCCAATGATTTCCATGATTGGCCGGTTGACAGCGGCCTGCATCCAGTGCCTTTCTGCAACCTTTATGAGGTCAGACGGGTTCACAGGGGTGGAATGCGATGCGCTTACAGCGGCTTCCATTCCAGAACCTCGATGCCCGACCGACCGTTAAAAAGTTTATTATAAGTATGTTTATTTAAATGTATAATTTCAAGGAATACATAAATGAACAAGCTGTTATTTTGGCAGAACTAGCACAGGGTAAATTTTAAACACCACCTGAGTGAAATCGACGCATGTTAGTTTATTGCATTCATGTATTATTATGATAGTTTTTCATTCAATGGGCCATGCTTCTATTTAAAATATGTACAGGCATAATAATAATACATATACAGTGGTAACTAAAAAAACATACTTTGTCATGGTAAGGTAAGGGGGTCAAGCAGATTAATTTCGTCTAATCGGGAGTTTTTTATGCTTAACAAGGCAGTTTGCAATCGAATTCTGATTTCTCTTGTTCATAATTAATATAGAGCATAAAGTAATGATTTTATATTGTTAGGCAATGATTTAATTGAGGTATTTGATTAATTGAATGATGTCTTGATTGTAGCAAACATTAATTTACTCACACTGGTTCGTGGCCTAGGCGTTGTGGTACCAGATGGCTCTAACGTAGAGACCATCTGTAAAATATTGATAATAAATCAATAGGAAATTCATACTTCACAAAAGTTTTTTAAAAAACATGCTTGCTAGACTTTTTAGAGAAAGTGGAAAAACTTGATCGACTTTAAAGTACCTTTTTGTCTGAACTCTAAAAAATCGTATCTATAACAAAGATATTAAAAACCAAATTTTTAGATCGATACTTACGTATTTTCCACGGACACTTCTACTCGTATCGTAGCCGTATCTAGGCGAAGATGTGACCTATGAATCAGATTGAGTAAAATATTAAACATCAATAAATAAGTAATGGTTTAGAGGTGAAATGAGGACACTAAAAAATGTACTTTGTTCAGTGTTCACCCAGGTGATCAAAGTGGAATACCTTTTGGTAAAATGGCGGTCAGCTTGACCGCAGCACCGTAGAACCTGGATATCACAGGAGTTGTAGCGGTGGGAATATTCATTTACTACGTCATGTGTCGAATTAGCGATTATCGAATACGATAGCCGAATGGTGGAGGGGTCGGACTGGCCGACTCGTGATCCGGGGAACGCGGGTTCGGTCCCTGCCGCCGCTCGACTATTGTGGTGAGCTCACTCGTGATACAAGCATATACATTTTAGCTTTAGTACGAGGGGCTAATGGGGCTATTAGTAATTTGTGTAATAACGAATAACTAATAAATCTTAAAAAAAAGTTTAACTTACATGGGTTTCTTCAACAGGATAGTATCTTCTTGTTGTTGTTGGTTCCGTAGTTGTTTGTGTTGTGGTGCTTGCTTCAGTCGGATCTATTACGGCGCCCATCTGTGAAACCAACTTTATTATCATTATTATAAATACTACCTATTGTGACAGATCGTTTTGGGGTGTGAATTTATCACAATTTTGAAAAAGTATCCCAAAAGATAACAATGAATTTTGAAATGTAAACGAATTTATGTAACTTTACATAATAATATTGTGATTACGTTAGCTGGTTGAAAAAGTTAGACATTTAGTTTGCAAAATAATTAACTAACTTTTTCAACATAACAATTTATTATTCCAAAGTAATCATAGGATTCATATTAAAATAATTTGGGATATAAAAAGCTTTTTAAAAGCTTACATATTTACTGGAAATACAGTCATTATTTATGAGATAAATATTTATTTTATTGCGTAAATAGTAGTACTTTTCTATATAACAATTCTCTATTAAGTTTCGCATCATAAAACATTATGGTGCATTCAGACGGATGCATATTTTATACTTGTACAGTCAGCGTCATTGTAACAAAGACGTGTTGCGAACTTTTTGACTACTTTGGGTGTCACGATCTATTTGACGCTGCCCGTACCATATGCATTATACCATACTTACAGAAACGTGTTGCCATCCCCTATCCACTCTTAGCAGCAGAATTTTCTCGTGCAGCACATACGCTAGTGTTCCCTCGCGGATGCTTGAGGTTCTCTGTGTAAAACATCAACACAAATGGTTCCGGTAATTGAAATATCTTCAAAATGTAAGGGTGGCTACACATTTGCACTGTTAGAAAGAGCAAAGAACAAGCGCGTGAGCAACGCGAGCTTATTAAATTCGAGTTAGCCAAAGAATGATTCCGAATTTGAAATCAACTTAACGTCTTAGGCTGGTTGCACCATCTTTCTTTACCTTTGACAAACATCAAGAGTCAAACTCCATACAAAAAACACCGGTTATCGTTATACTAGTTACGGTCAAAGTTAGGTGGTCGCAACTCAGCCTTATAAGGTTCCTTGGAAAATATTAATTAAGTTCGTTACAATTTTCGATTTATTACGTATACGATTACTTAATGCTTAAGTGAGCCATCTTTGCAGATCTACAGCGTAAGAGCCTATGCGAAAATGTTTTTGAAATACATTCAGCTAAACTTTGTGAATGAATCCACACAAAGCAACAAAACGTTCACTAGAGAGTGGCTCCAATGCAACTATGGACATCCTTCATAAAGCAACGCAAGTTGCGTAATTATGTTAACGACGACAGTCTTTTGTGATGAGCTTTGATGCAACACACTTATTGCAATGAATGCAGAATACGCCGTGGTGTATATTCTTTACAGGTGGCCAAGTAAAGTGAATTGTAAGAACCTAGTTCGTGGCTCCGTTTCTTTGGGTTACGGTGGACACTGTCGGGTTTAATGAGAGTCCCCGCCTTTGGTGAGAGTCCCACCATAACCCACTGACCGTCCCCTTCGAAAAGCATTTCCCGACGTTTAAAAAATATGGCCTCCAAAAGTTTATTTAAATGTGATTACCTATTTAAATGTGTATATTCGGGAAATTTTATTGTAATGTTACAGTGGAATGTAGAAGCACCCTTACTGAAATGTTGTTGTTTTGATAATATTATAGTCCTGGGGCGAAGTAAGTTATTAACATTAAGGGAACAGTTTAGTTTTGTTATGGAAAGTCAACAAACGGTCTTGTTGTATTATTGACTAATATTGGAATATTTTACAAATAAAGGTAATATAGTAGTTTATTCTAAAAGTTACGTGAACATTTGGCACTATTTTATCATCATTTCAAATAATTGCAGTTTCCTGTTACGGAAGCCAAGACAAATGCCACAAATTACGATACAACCTAGTTTTCCATCCAGCCGCTGATAGCTACCTTCTTGAGATCATCGGTCCATCGAACATGGCGTCTTACACTTTATTTGTTGGTGGTAGGTATTCAATTTTTGGACTTCATTAAAATTTACTCTCATTTTTAAGGGCGTAAATTATTAAAGAAATAAAGCTTCAATCAAACCAACGATTGATGATCGCGCCGGCGATGGCATTCTGCACGCGTTTGGTGTGGTTGAAGCTTTAGGAAGTACGACCAACCTTAAAAAGAGCAGTTGTTGTTTTGTAGATCACAGTTGCTACAGTCACAGGTTCATCGTCATCATCATTGTTGTTTGGATTCGCTATAAAAATTAAGTTGGTGAAAGGTGAATTTGTTAGAGAGAATTAAGGAAAAAATCTTATAGGTATTTCATTAAAGATAATTCCACTAACCATTAAGTTACATTTTTGAACCTATAAGTTAAAATATGTTAACATTATTCTCAATACTCAAAGATACCTTGAACAACATTTAATTCCTTTACACAAATTAAACAATTTAATGATATTATTGAACATGACTATACTATTGAATTAATACTATTGAACATGGACTTACCAGCAACATTTTCAGTGAATTTAAAATACGTCTGCTGTGATACAATGCCTCCAGGCTCGCCTTTAGGTCCAGTTATTGACAAACCCGGTGGGCCTGGTGGCCCTGGCGGTCCAGGGGGTCCCGGAGGGCCAATGACTGGTTTTTGAGCTGCTGCACAAGTTGAGTTGGCCCCAGGGGGTCCAGGTTTACCCGCTGCACCAGGTGGGCCGATTTCACCCCTGTCTCCTTTGTCACCTTTCAACTGAAAGTTAAGTAAAATTAATAATTAATCCTTTAAATGCAGATCGATTTCAGTGGCAAAATATATTCTTATAAAAGAAAGAAAGCCAACTTTGACTATATGAATGAATAATCTTAATTATAGCGTTCTACTGAAAATCAGTAAAAAAAGGACCTACCTTTTTCAGATCAATAAACGGTGCACTTTCACCTTTCTCTCCCTTCTCGCCATGCGTTCCATTAATCCCAGTTGGTCCTATGGGGCCCTAAAATGTTTAAATACTACAAAATATTAAGGTTTTAGATGCCTTATGTTCTAATAAGTCGATGGGTTTTCAACATCTTTCAAGGAAGATAGAGAATACAAAAATGGGCTACATGTATCTCAGATTGAGCGTTGCTTACCACAGGTCCTGTTTGACCCGTATATCCCCTGTCTCCTCTAAGTCCTTTTGATCCTTTGATACCTTTATCTCCCTTTTCTCCAGATTTTCCTTGAGGGCCAGGGCTACCCTGGGGACCTGGACTACCTTCTGCACCCTAAAACATATGATAAAAACCAATAAATAATGTTACATTTCACCGGATGAGATGACAATCATATTTGTAGTAGTCATAGAATACCTTTAAAACAGTAACATCTATGTTGACCGGTAGCCCTGGTGGTCCGATATCACCCCGGTCTCCCTTAGAGCCTTTTGGGCCAATATCGCCCTTTTCTCCTCTCTTTCCTGGTTCACCATCAGCCCCATCACTCCCAGGGTCACCGTCCCTGCCATCTCTTCCTGGTAGGCCAATCTCGCCTGCTTTACCCGTATCACCCTGTGCAATGTTAAAGTTATACGTAAATATGACACATCTGTGTATATTTGACACGTTATTTGCCACAACCCAGAATTTAAGCGGTGTTTTATTACCTTTGCTCCACCAACTCCTGGTTCTCCTTTTGGTCCTCTTAGCAGTTTTACGATTTCTTCTTCTGTAATTGATGATATAAGTAAGAATAATAGATAAAATAAAATAAAATAAAAAACACTGGGGGACGAGGCCAATATCAATTAGAGTTGTGTACATTAGAAAATAGTATATTCTTACTAACATTTCGATTTCACAAATCTGTTCTAGATTTTTTTTAACTTAAGCATAAAGTACAAAGTAAAATAATTTGTACAAATTGGTAACACTTAACTATGACTTTATACCAATAAATATGAGTTACAAAAAATACATATAGTTTCCAAATAAGAATGAGGCTTTGATAAGGATCCCCAACGCGTTTCGTTCAACCGAAAAATGACACAAGCAGCTGCGGTATCCAGTTATTCGGGCGAGAAAATTTTATAGGACAACCTCAGCTTAGTATCTTTCACCACTCTTTTCACTCATACGCTGACAAAAAGGGACAAATGCACAAAGCCGCCTTAATAAATCGACGAAACAAAACGCACTAGGGGCAGGATAAGGATCAAAGCCAATAAAGCCAATAGTTGCAAAAAATTCTTGGGGATTCAATCCACTTACGTTATTACACACACGTGAGCAGAATACTCTGTTTGGTATTGAAATTTATTCGGTGTATATTATGTCTTTTCAACTTGGTAAGGTTAAATAAACAGTGGATTGTTTGGAGGCGGGGTAAATTGACTTACTTTCTGTAGGGTCTGTATCTGAATCTAGAAGTGAAGACAGTTTCGCTGGTATACCAGGTTCGCCTGTGTCTCCTTTTGCACCAAAATCTCCTACAAATAATAACAATCACATCAAATATTAAAAATGGATACTTGAAAATACATATTGGCAAGTATTTTAAAGGATAGTATTTTATAAATGGTTAAAATTATTAGTTCTAGACACGCGGCAGCGTGTCAAGCCAAGTTCAAGCAAAGGAACTGGCTAGCCAGCGCCAAGTGTAATATTATTAGTTTTACTCGATCGAAACAATTAATTTGGACAAGTTTCTAATCAAGTTATAACCTGTCATGCCCTTTTCACCACGAGGACCTTGGTCGCCTGGCGTCCCTGGTATGCCGTTCAACCCTGGTTCACCACGGCTGCCGGTTTCACCTCTGGGTCCTTGAACACCTGTATTACCCTGAATATAATTATATTAAATATAAAAATATACCTAAACGCCTTTTAAGTAAATACTCAAAAAGTATTTAGAAAAGTGCAACAATCGACATCAAATCATTTTCTATCTGCTCACAAGTCAAGGCAAACTGGAAACTATTCAATTTATCTAGCTTCCAAAATAATTTCCATTAAAAAAGTTACCAGACTACAATAAAAATATGACTGTTTTGTTAATATTAGCATAATTATTACACATAAAAGTTACTCAAACAAGATAAATCGGTCAAATAAACGTAGTTCCAGTTTCTAACTGGATACTGAATAATATTGAGCTTGATTCAACTTACCTGTTCTCCTTTTTGTCCTTTTAACCCCTCGGATCCTTTTTGGCCCTTATCACCAGCGACACCTTGAGGGCCAGGTGATCCTGGGGGTCCTATTGGCCCCTGTTCACCCCTTGGTCCAACGACTGGAATTTCTTTTCTCACTTCTGTGTCCTGTCAAAATAAACTCGGAGACAATTTTTCTCGGAATATTATTTTCCTGTATAATTAAATTATATTCTAAGATAGAAGTCAATAAAAGACATTTTATGAAACCTTCATCCCAGCTTGGTAAAAGCAGTATGGTTTTTAACAAAAAAAAAAAAAAAAATGCTACTCTTGATCTCCGATCTTCTAGTGATGACTAGTGATGAAATAAGAACAAAAGTAGCTGCTAAGTAGTTGATAAAAGAATGCAGCAGTGTTTAAATTTATTCACCTTAGCGCTAGGTCCAGGTGGACCTGGTGGACCCGGGTTTCCTTGAATGCCTTGTGGTCCAGGCTCTCCGTCTATTCCTGCTGGTCCTCTAGGCCCTTCTATCCCATCGTGTCCAGGAATGCCGTCATCTCCTCTATCCCCCTTATCCCCTTTTGGACCTCTTGAACCTCTCTCACCTTGCTCCCCTGGTAAACCCTGTTCGGAAAGAGTACGGTAAGGCGAATACGAAAATGAATAAGATTAAAAAGTAAAGATAAATATTATTTACAGTAGGTAATTGACAGGTAGTAATAGTAAACAGACCGTCAGACCCATTGGACCTGGTTTTCCGGATTCTCCAATAGGCCCAGGATCACCAGGGGGGCCTCTCATCTCCGGCATTGTCTTCAGCAGGCTTGAAACTACAGTTTCTGTACATCTGCAATCCTATTAATTTTCAAAACGAAAAATAACAGTTAATTATAAAATGAAAATAGTTACCATTTATTATCATAAATGTATGTAATATTAAACATGTTTGGTTCGTAAAGCTAAAAATTTTTACCCCGGTATCTCCTTTTAATCCAGGCTTTCCAGGGGGACCTATGGGACCTGATGGGCCTGTTACAAATTCTCCTGGTTCACCCTGTGAAAATGTCATCACAATAAACACTCTGCTTATAGTTAAGGAAATAAAATATTTTTTTTAAACATGCTTTAATCTCTCACCTTAATTCCTTTATCTCCCTTTTCCCCCTTCTCACCCTTTTCTGTAAACAGAACAGAATTTGGTAACTAATATTTTGGTACAAAAAACATTCATAATAAACTTGATTATAAAAAAATCTTACCACCAGGTTCACCTTGTGTAAACTGAAAAATTATACAACAAAATATAAATATCTTTATGGAAATTTTTAGGTGTTCTGTTATTATGTTAAGAAATTACTTATTTTGCTTAAAGCTTACTAGTTAGTTTTCTACTTTTGTTACATTAACTACAATTTATTATTGAACTACGCAGTGTACTTTTTAACATTTTATTAGTGTCAAGATTATAATTCAATTATTTGCTTGAAGCTTTCTACTTTTGTTACAATATTGCTACAATTAATGCAGTGCATTATTATTTTTATTATAAGTGCCAAGAATAAAATTTAATTATTTGGTTAATATTGTTTTTAAAGATGTTAAAATGTTTAGTAAGTATCCTTTTGATTTACTGTACAACTGTACAAGTCAATAGACGCGTTTTCAGCACTCACACCATTCAAACATTCTAATCCAATTTTTATGTAACTTCTTTTAGTTTTTTTTTGTTCAACATCTACTTATATCTTTTGTTGATAAGAAACTGTATCGCATGAAAATATCCCATATCCAAAACGACAGATTATCCCAATTAATTTTGAACTTTATTTCTCCATCGCTTTTAAGTTCAAAGTGATTGAGTGAATTTCTCACATTGTTATAGCTTGATGTGCTGACGATTGTTTTGAATCATGCGTTCATTTTCATGAAAATAGCCCCGTGACTGAATGAGTGAATGATTTTTATTGTTTTATGTTATGAGACAAAATAAAATCTATAAGTATATAAATATTATTAATAATAAACTAATTAGTTGCAAAATAGAAGTTAAAAAGCAAACTGGAACTTACGTCTTCCTCACCCTCCTCTTCAAACTAGGAAACAAAGTATAATTTGTTAATACATCGAAAGCAAATTAAAGCAGCAAAAGTTTATTATTATTTATATTTTCGTCATTTTCATTATTATTATTATAGAAAATAATAGTAAGCTTTTGCTGCTGCTAATATTTAGCGAATAAAGTAATGTAAAATGGTTTAGAAAACATCATTATCTATTATCTAATTACATAAAGAGTCACGTCATTTTTTTCTAAACCATTTAACTTAGGATATAAAATTACATAAATATAACGAATAAAATTAGATTCCATAATATTTTTATGCTTGATTCAAAGCAAAGCACCTTTTGCATGTCATTAATTAATGAAAAAAAGAATTAAGTGATGATAATAATAAGTAGGTACTAGTTTTGTTGAAACTCTGTGCGTAGAAATGAAAAGGTGTTCCTGAAAAAGCAGCGACAGTACAATTTTGCCCCAATTTTTCGCCAAATACTCTGTAATTTGGAGTTAAAGGACAGTGCCAATCCATATATGGAAGTTGGCCCAAGTGCTGCCCAGAATGAAACCATACTGCATTTTGTTCCTCAGGCCAATACTAATTTGTAAACCGGAGCGCACTGAAACCTATCCCTGGAGTTAAGAGAAAAAAAGAGTTTTGTTTGGAATTATTTACATACAAAATATCATCGATGTATACGTTCTACGCATACGATTTTGCGGTTGTGGCATTAAATAACACTCGCTATGTTGAACTTCACCATCCTGCATCCGTACACCTTACTTTAGTGCGACTTAGACATTATTTATAAGCGATCAAGCGCTGTTGCAGTAGTTTGGTTAGTTGACAGAAATTAATTATTTACAAACTGGAACAAGAAGTTTTAGCTTACAATAACTTCAGTAATCGATTGTAATACACCAATAAATGGATTTTTTGCACGGATTAGGGAGCTAAAACTTCTTGCTTCATTTTGGAAATAATGAATTTCTGTCAACTTACTAAATAATTAAAACAGCGCTAGATCGTTTATAAATAATGTCTAAATTGCACTAAAGTAACGTGTACGGATGCAGTATGGTTATGTTCAACATAGCGAGTGTTATTTAATGCCAAAATTGCAAAATCTTATGCGTAGTACGTATACATCGATGATATTTTATATGTAAATAATTCAAAACAAAACTCTTTTTTTCTCTTAACTCCAGGGATAGATTTCAGTGCGCTTCGGTTTACACATTAGTATTGGCCTGAGGAACAAAATGCACTATGGTTTGATTCTGGACAACACTTGGTCCAGACCCTGGCACTATCCTTTTATTAATTGTTATTTTTTGACCGTAGCCGAAGTTTTCATGAAACTTATCTCCATATTAGTTGTTATCATTTTTTGTGCGTTTGTCTGTAATTGTTTGAAATAAGAAATAAAGTGACACACAGACAATAACACATGAAGGAATTTAGTGGAAAAACAAGAATTTACATTTTTGTAAGTAATTATTTCCGTACCAAAAGACAAATTATCCAAATTGTCCCCCCAATTTTGATTACCGAGATTTTAAAAGGAGTTTTGTGAGTTTAGAACATTGACAGCCTTCGAAGCATTTTTTAGACATAAAGATATACCAATGAATCATACTAACGCTATCTGGCAATTTGATATCCTGGAAAATAATGGTAATAACATAAATATTTTACTGATAAATAAAAAAAAATGTGAAAAGTTACAGAGAAATACAAATTCTGGTAAAACACAATAAAATAAACTTAAATCTACATTAAAATATTTTATTTTGGGATGAATTAAATGATAAAAACAGAAAAATCATTTAATATCTTTACCTAGATAAATAATTTTGTTCCATTGAACTCGTATTTTGTATAATTACTGCAAATACCTAATAATAATAATGCCTAATATGTATTTCTTATGATTGATTTTTAATTTACTAAGGATTAAGGATTTTTTCCTAATTAAACAAACCATAATTTTATTCCTAATTCTATTTAAATGAACATTTAAGTGGGCTACTTACCTCTGCTTTGCAAATATTCTCGTCGACTACGTTATAGTATATTTTAATTTGTCTCACTGCACCCTGCAAAAACATGAAACATTACATTAAATTATTACCTGGTTTTAAATAACAAAATTAAGGTTATTTTAACAAAAGAAGACGATTAATATTAGACAGAGCTGTTAAAAAAACTTTGTGGTCTATAAAATAAGTATGATACTATCAAAAATATTGAGCACAGCCATTTCTCAAGCTAAAATTTTACTATTTGGTAGACTATAAGGTAGTACTGAAGCAAAATAAGTATATAGAAACTCTAAAAGGAAGAAAAATAACTAAAATCCTTCTTTCCAGCATCAACTATATAAAAATCCAATCTCATAAACCAGTGTCGATGGCAAGCGAATCTTTTCCAGCTTCAGTTTCATTAAAAATCTCGCTCCATCTCCTCACAAAAGAGTACCTACTGACTCCCGTCATATTTTTAATCTCAAGCGGACAATGAGACGGCGTGGGCGCAAAGAAAAATGATTTTACCGAGTCGCCTCTTGCCATTGTATCGTCTACCACAGCGTAGAAACACAGCTGAGTCAACCATTCAAAGTTTTCAGCTGACCAGTTGAACGGTAGAGATATTTTTCGTCTGTGACCCAGTACTCATCCTGGCAACTTGGGGATTATTTCTTTATTGCTTAGAGAAAACGTGCGCTATTTCATTTTGACTTGACTACTCATGTAGTCTCATTTAGTAGGTAAGCACCTAGGGGTTATGTGACACATTTTGCTCTTTATACCCTTTTATTTACTATGAAATACAAGATTTCTTTTGAGACTGTTCATGTTCATGATCTCGATCCTTCATGAACTGTAGTAGAATATAAATGAAAAGAATTACTTAGCTATATTAACTGAATTACTTACAAAACTACATTAGGGTCCATAATGATTAAGTAGTTCATTTAAGTTGCAGACCGTAGTAACCGGTTTGAAATAAAATAGGTAGTATAGGTACAAGACAATATTTGTTATTCTATGTATTTTTGCTGTGATATTATAATAAAATTATAATAAAAATATACTTTTTTAAAAACAAGCTTTTATTCTGAATTTCGAAAGCTTGTATCGCGCATGGAATTTATTCCTCTTTTTCTCTGTTTGCGCTACAAGCTTTCGAAATTCAGAATAAAAGCTTGTTTTTAAAAAAGTTTATTTTTATTATAATTTTATTTTACACTTTTTAGTTATATCTTAATCTCAGGACCCTGGACATTATCTAACACTAAAGTGCTCGAAAAGACAAATCCAACGAACCCAAACTCGATGAGTTTCCGCTGTTTTGTTTAGGAGTTCCTATGGCCACCTCCCGACTCCATCATCAGACGAGCTCAATGGTACCATAATATTGCATTGTCATCGTACTTACATAAGTGTACCAAATTTCAGCTCAATCGGTTGAGGAGAACTGGTCTTAAATTCAGTTGCAAGATTTGTCCCACACATACTAACAAGTGAAGTCAATATAAAGCTTGTAAAAAGGCATCAATTCAACATAATACACAATGAAAATAAATAAATAGACACTCAATACATAAACTCTATGTAACAGCGATAAAATCAGAATTTTCAATGAGCATTGAAGCAATTACTTTACAATGGTCTTCTAATTTCCCAGTATTAAATCCGGTTGCGCGGACTTAGATTTTAATCTTCGTAATCCCTTAAGTTGCTGTTCCTAAACTGATTTTCGGCTTTGATATCTGCCAAAGACTACTCGAATATTGATTTAGTACAGCTTAAGCCGGAGCAAGTTGTCATCCTTTACAAAGGTACCAACATTATTTTTAAACGGAAAATGTAAAAGAAAACTTACAGCATTATAACTATGGTGATTGTTTATAAACTGATGCCTGTTTTCACCATCAATCCCTAATTTTTAAAGTGACCCCTATGAAAACAAAGTTCCTGTTATGTGTTACCATAGCGGTCACTTAAAAATTAGGGATTGATGGTGAAAACGGACATAAGGCTGAGTTGCACCACCTAACTTTAACAGTAACTATAACGATAACCAGTGTTTTTTGTATGGATTTTGACAGATTTTTGACGTTAGTCAAAGTTGAAGTAAGGCAGCCTTAATGTTCATAGAGTCAGTAGGACGACCCGCGAAGTTAGATCAAAAAATGTTGTCTACTTATATTTGAAATTGAATCTTCGTTCCACTACCTGACATAGTGTGTGCCAATCGTTAATACCAACAACTGTAAAATGCTTTCAAACATCTGAAACATTTTCTTTATCGTCTTCTTTTATAACCAGTTTGTGTTTGAGTGAAAATCGCGTCACCGCGGGAATATTGAATTTTATTACTTCTAAAATAAACGCTGTTAAAGGATGATGGGCATATTGGGCGTTAAACCAACAGAAACAAAAAGTATACTAAATTAAAGCTTAATACTAGTACTTCATTTCATAGTATGACAACAATCCTGAAATACGCCGGGATACGGAGATAGAGGTCGTTGAATATACAAAGTTTCCATAGTATTTCACATCACATTAGGGTAATAAAAATAGTATTAGGTCAATTAGATTGCTTTTATCGATCATATTGAGAGTATTGTATCATATCTTACTATCGATTCGATCGATTTAGTAAGTATGTATACCGAATAAATCATAATCGATTATTCGATTGCAATAATCGATTATATTGCTGAAAATAAGGAATTGAATTAACAATGAAATGATAGTAATGATGGTAATCAATAAAATCGATTAATCGAATTGTTAATCGATAAATCGTTATTTGGCAATATCGATTAATAATCGATCCGTGATCGATTATGCGACAACACTACAACTTAACTGGTAGAAATCCCATTGAAACATGACTGTGTTGATGTCATTTCTCTAAATGGTACCTAGGTATGGTCCTACGCTTTAATGTAGAACATGGTTTAAATATACCATTTGTTGGCCCCACTCCTGAACTGTTGGACATAATAATGGATAAATAACTTAATGTATTTAAAATGTAAGTAGATAAGTATATTAATTAATAATATTTTTTGTTTGCGCAATAAAGCACCTATTACTATTACACATTATGTCAATTTCCAAGCAAACCCGGGAGTTTTTGGTAGTTATTTATATGAAAATATATTTCTGATATTAAGTCCTAACAAATAATAGTAGTTACATTTCTGTTGGTTTTACGCCCAGATTCCATAGAAAAGTGCCCATCATCCAAAATTAAATACTAGATCCAGCACGAGCAAGACTAGGTTTATGATCTCAAGTCAGATATAACTGTGACATTTCTAGGGTTGTCTAAGATCCGTTTCAGATGAGATTAAATCTTTAATCATCTACAGGATTAAATATTTGATTTTACGAGGAAGTCCTCAAAGATGGTAATATCATGTTATTATTTTAAGTATTAATTTTGTTTTAGAATTAAAAATAAGCTTCAAATACGTTTTATTTGATCTTTCCTTGAAACCTTCAAGGTAAGCTAAAAACATTATGCAGGTATAACTACATCATTAGTGCTTCAGTACAAAATGGAGTAGGTCTAGTATAAATAGTGAAACGGTGAACTAGTCAAGTTCTTAATGGGCGATCCGATGGCTAAACTAAAACCCTAAGGCATAATGTCGCCTTAGGCCCGATTCGACCAAACTTTTATCCGAGAATAACTCCTGGTATAACTGGCACATTGACAGTTTCAGTATGGGAAATATGTCAATATGTCGAATATTCGTTTCAGCCAAATGACGTCCACTGATGGACAAAGGCCTCCCCCAAGGTTACCATTTGGAGGGTTTTGCCCTAATCGCCACGCTTGGCAGGCGGGTTGGCGATCGCAGTTTTTTGTTTGGTTTCGCACGCAGACGCTGCTGCCCGTCCGGTGCTACAGGAGTTCGTCGCCTCTTACGACACTGACGATTTATTCTAAAATTAATATGTACTGATGATTTACTTTAGATGCAGGCCGCTACCAACCGTGCGATGTGGAAGTCATTGGGGGAGGCCTATGTTCAGCAGTGGACGTCCTGTGGCTGAAATAATGATGATGATGAATATTTACTCTTGTTTGGTCGAATCCACCCTTACTCTGAAACACAATTCTGTTTTAAAACACGCAGTTATTTTATTCTGGTTTTATTTCACCTTCTTACCAACACTATAAAAATATTCCCGCGGATCCCGAAAAATTCTTCACGCCGCGCTATCTATAAAACTTATCCAACTTTTTAAGCGAAGTTATAAGAATGCAAAATTTCTGAACGTTATAACAACTCACGTACTTTTAGTTTAGAAGTTAGATTTCGAAACCTTACAACAAGGTAAGAGTGAGGTAACTGAGCGGTCCTTACGAGTTTAAGCCTTAAGCTGTTTTATTTTCTTGGAAATCTTGTTATATTTTAGCTTGGGGTTTTAATGTTCTTCGAGTTTTCTTGGGACATTTTTATTGCATTTTACTAGAAAGAGTAGGAATGGGTTAATGCTACTTCTCTTATCCATCAATGCAGTTTAAATCCTGCGTAACCTGAATCTAGAGTATGTCTGACATTGAAACCCAATCAGCAAAATTTTGAGTCCGGGGAAATCCTGACTGTCTAAGAAGAAATGAACCTAAGGAATACAGGAGAAATATGTTTAATATTTACTTCACTCCATTTCAAAGCGGAAGACAGATGACTGAATTATGTGAAGTCTTTCTAGAAAGATATACACGACCGAAACGTAAGGGCTCATTCTTACGGCAATTTAGTTTTGCGGGACAGTGCTAACAGGATGTTAGCGTGACTGTTAATATTAAAACACGTACTTATACTATTAAACGGGATCCTGCAAAAACGGATTGTATCCGTGGGAACAAGAATTAACATAGCGTACGACATAGCGTGAGCGCAGTGTTACAATTCTAAGCTATTTGACAGGCGAGCGTGCTACAAAATTTAATGTAAACCAACTTTATAACAAGTGAAGCTTAAAAATAATTACAGTTGAGGTATTTAACTGCTAACAAGTCGAGTAACACCTACTAATTTGGCAACAAACTTGCGCCCCGTATTTATGGCGTCGCAGCTGCGAGTACGGCGAACTCTAGTTTTGGACTGTTTGGTAGTTTGATTCGGTACCTTAATTTAGTAAAAGGTGAAGAATCCTGTTTTAGATCGTACTTTAGTTAGGTGATACTGGCATTGCATTATCAAAATAGTTCAGCTTTAAAATATAGTATTACCGCAATATATTTTTTAATCAGCAATTAGGTAGTACCTACTATTACACAAATCTAGTCCCCCCAACCTCCAACTAAGCTTGTGTTAGGAATGGTAGGTACACCATAAAATGCACAAGGGGCATTCATACGTGAGCAGGCCTCCTACTAGGTGGACCGACGATCTAGTAAATGTCGCGGGAAGAGCCTGGATGCGGGCAGCGCAGGACCGTTCAGTGCACGTCATTTGGCTGAAACGACAATGCACAATAATCCAGCGCACTAGGTTCGAACTACCGGCCCTCGAATTTTCAGTCCGACATTGACACCATATTAACGTTACTGTCACATTTCTGTGTATTCTTTAAGTACCGTCTCGCGGTATAGATCTACTAACGTATGATTTATATGTGTGTTCGTATTCGTCCAAATTATGCCACATGTGCTAACACTCGTAACAAAATAATGATATTTACGATGACACTTCAGCCGACATTAACTGGCTCAAGCCAGACTATTCCGTCGCAGTTTGATTCGGCACGGAATCCTCCACCTCACTTTGAGGGTTAAGGATGGAAGAATCAGTGAGAGCACCAGTTTATTTTATACCAAAATTTTAGGCTGAGGTTCACCACTTTAATTCAAACGTAACTATAAACATAACCGGTGGATTTGGTATGAGGTTTGACAGACTTTTGACGACTGTTAAAGTTAAAGTGGTGCAACTCAGCCTTATAAAATCAGTAAATGTTAGTTATCTGGGACATACTATGTTAAACTGCACTTGCTTTACAAAGTTTGCAAGTTGAGTGTGATTTTTTTCTCTAAGCTAATTCGTGACTTCTTTTCGTACTTCTTCTAGAGCTTAAATTATCAGAGTATTCTAGCTTTTACCGCGGCTTTACGTGCGTAAAATTTAGTGTCATAGATCGGCATAATAGCCTATACTTATGTTGGTCTGGGTAACAAACAAATAATCTCTAAAGTTTCAACAAAATCCGTTCCATAGTTTTTGCGTAAAATTGTAACAAACAGAAGTAAGTACATCATGACATCCTAACATCCAGACATCCATACAAACTTTCGCATATACAGTGTGAGTCACGTTAAAGTGTACATATGAAAATAGATGAAACTAGACCTATTTTTATCGACAAAAAAGAGGTCAAAAAAATTTTGAGATTTTTTTTAAATTTTTTATAGAATTTTTTTTCTTCCAATTACTTATTATAAAGAAAACGTAATAACTTTTAAACTAAGCGGTATATCCTGATAAAATAAAAACAGTAATAATGCTAAATAACAGGCAATACTAAAAAATTACATAAAATATACAAAAAAGGCCAACAAATAATAAAAAATGATACTTTTTGAAAAAAATCTGCTTTTAAATTCGTGTTTTTTTGGTTATTTGATCAATTTCTCCAAAAAATGCCCCTATAACCGGTGGTTTTTATTACTTTGTATTATTCTCTATCGTATTACCTTCGTAAAACCAAAAATCGCATGTCTCTATCCCTACCAAAACGTTTGCAATGATCGTTTGAACTAAGCCTCTCCGGGCGCGCCATTCAACGCTTCGTCAACAACGAAACTGAAGATGGCTCTAGATTTGTAATTTTGATAAAGACTAGTTAGATTTCAAATAAAAACAAAATATTTCGAAGTAAAATAAGCATTTTAGTTAAAATTAAAATTATCTCTACCTGTAGCGGAGAATAATGTTGTGGCAGGCCTTTGTTCAAACGATCATAGCAAACGTTGTGATAGGGATAGAGACATGCGATTTTTGGTTTTACAAAGATAATACAATAGAAAATAATAAAAAGTAATAAAAACCACCAGTTATAGGGGCATTTTTTGAAGAAATTTATCAAATAACCAAAAAAACACGAATTTAAAAGCAGATTTTTTTCAAAAAGTATATTTTTTTATTATTTGTTGGCCTTTTTTGTGTATTTTATGTATTTTTTTAGTATTGCCTGTTATTTAGCATTACTACTGTTTTTATTTTATCAAGATATACCGCTTAGTTTAAAAGTTATTACGTTTTCTTTACAATAAGTAATTGGGAGAAAAAAAATTCTATAAAAAATTTAAAAAAATCTCAAAACATTTTTGACCTCTTTTTTATCGATAAAAATAGGTTTAGTTTCATCTAATTTCATATGTACACTTTAACGTGACTCACACTGTATAACATTAGTAGGAAGATAATAGGAACGATGTAGATCCTTTGTGAATAAAGGATCCCTCCTTACCTTCTGCGGTTTGATTTTTGTTATAAGGTGAAATCCTAACCAAAAGAGTAGGTAAAGCTAAAAATAGCTCTATGGTACTTCACATCAATTTCGTAAACATAATTAGGTATTTAAGATGAAGAAATTGTCATTTCATCGGATGCCATATCATTGCATTCGTGAATGAAGGTCCAAAAGGAAGTAGATCTGAAGCAGCTGTGAAGTTATGACACAACGGATATTACCCAACCGAACCTGAAGGTACTACCATTGCTCACTTTATATCTCTTTGCGGGAATACAGGATACTGAATAAATAGTTACAATAATGTTTCCTGGGTAAAAAAGCAAGAGTGTGAATTAGTCCGTTGGTTAACTTATCAAAAAATACTCGACACGTATTTTTCACTATTTAATTTTCAAACAAATGAAAATTTGAAGAGATAAGCGCCAAAGTTCAAAAGTACAGGCCAGTGACGTCAAGGCGTGCTTAAAGGTGTAGCACTTTGTGACGTCACTCGGAACTTCAACGCATCATATTAACTTTGTAAATACTTGTTTGGTTGACAAATAAAAAATATACGTGCCCAACATTTTATGATAATGTACGGACATTTTTTTTTAAATAGAACCATAATAGTATTTAATTTTGTAACACTCATAAAATACAACTGATAGAGTTCTACATTTCTCTAGCGATAAGACACTGAATCATGTTGTTTAAACAATTTTGTATTTCCTGCACTGCACCTAAAATATTTTGTAAGATATGTCATACAGATACCTATACCTCACCTCTTAAAATCGCCCTAAAATAAAGTCGAAATTAGTATTACACTCGTATAAAAAAACGTGTTTTTTCTCAAAATATCTTACTCACACCCTTTTAGCCGTAAATAAAAATCTTTGTTATTTTTATAATGCAAATTAAGAAAGAGGTTGGGTCAAAAACATCCGGATTCGCAAAAAAGGGACAACCTAGGTACTTTAGAGGTTGATCCGAATATGCTCAGTTTTAATTCGATGTTAATTGCTACAATGATAAATAATTATACCTACTTACCTACGTCATAAACAACTATGCATTTTAATTGTGGTTTTGGTGATTCATGATCGAAGATTACTCGTGTAAGTTGTACAAAATTCGGCACATTAAGCTTACATACGCGCTTATAGGAAATCGCTGGACGCAGGCCGCTACCAACCGGGTAACATGGAAAGCATTGGGGCAGGCCTATGTTCAGCAGTCTGTGGACATCCTATGGCTTAGATGATGATGATGATGAATACGCGCTCGTTTTCAACAAACTTAAGTAGGGTGCAGTAAATTATACTGTTGACTATGTCAAAGATAATAAGATTGTAACATTTAACACTTTATCTCTCTATGCTTAAACATCAATCTCCCAGAACCTGTGACGTTAACATACTCAAGTTAAACTTGGCAATTGCTGAAGATTCAGGCCAACCTTTAAAAACAAACGGTACAAGGCAAAATGAAACTGGCAACACTTGAGAACCCGGGTATTCAAACGTCAGCCCGGTGATGTATCTCCTGAATATATGGCAGTACTTTTTGCAAGTTTACAACTCCACGCGTAAAATTTACGGTTAGAAGGCTCACTTACAAATTAGCCGTTTCGAGAACATTCAGCCTCAGAGGTAGCAGTATAATTTGCCACCCTCATATTTTTTCGCACAATAAAAATGCAAAATTTGAATAGGATTTTCGTACGGTGCGCTTTGAACTCATTCCGTGGGTATATTCAATGCAAACTTCCTCGGCGTACCCTCAATTTTTCTTTTGAGAAATTTTTTACTCGGCCAAACATGAAAGAGCGTAATAAAACTCAATTTAGCTTACTCGTATTTCACACGTCTCGTGTTATGAATTAAGGATGAAATACGGAATTCAAATGCATTCATGATGGGTCCATTGTTCTGATGTATGCGCATGTTACGGCTACTCGTATTTTAGAGTTGTCATTAATAGCTCAGATACAAGCTTTATGTAAGAAGATTTCTTAGGATCTAATTGAAGAAATATTTTTCAGAGCTCTGATGTAAAATCGTAAAAAGTATTATGTACTATCCGTTCGCTTTAAGTTTGCCGGTCCGTGGAATGCGCGTCCCCTCAGAAATACTTTTTACGAATTTAGCAATTTACGTTTGTTGGAACCTACAACCGCGCCCAATTTTGGGCTAATTATTATAAAATTTACTAAATTAAGTACCTTCATAGCCTTAATTATGATCCGGTTAGTGTAACAAAATTAATGAAAATAGGTTTTCTGGGAATTTTTGAGTGTACAAATAATCCCCATCCAATATTTGTTATTTGTAATTCAATAATACTTACTAATTACATAAACCAATGACATTTCAATACAAGTTTTAGTGGTTGGACCATGAGTTTTATGATCAAATCGTTTGTAACTGAAAGCTCTCATGATACGTGATAAATTCTGATTGATTTACAAATAATAAAATGCGGTATCATACTATGTTATTCAATGCAAACACTTACAATAAATAAACTAAATTGGTCCTATTTTAGTTTGAAACTAAATTGGTGATAGCAATTAATACAAACGTGGCGGCAATTCTCGAACTTAGTAAACCTAAAGTGGCCGTAAAGTTTACAAGAAAGAAGAAGAAAGAAAAAAATGTTTATTCAGCATCATCGACAATACACTTACAACAATTCTTAAAATTATTTAATGAGTATGCAATTACAATGATACTGAAAAGGTATCCACTCAGCATGGTGTCGTAGCATCTCAGAAGATAATGCCATGACGCTGGTCTTCCGTGGACACCCAAACAAGGAGAGCACTACTAAGCACAATAATTGCTCATGATACAAAATAATATAAATACCTTATAAATACGTTACACAACACAACCTTATTCCGATTGTAACAAAGACGTGTTGCGAACTCTTTGACTACTTTGGGTGTCATGAACTATTTGACGCTTCAGTACAACACTACAGGTCACAAAATAAACATTACTAGGAGGTCTCACAGTACGCGTGGACGCACAGGACCACACACGAACCAATCACAGAGCTCTATCCCACTAATATTATAAATGCGAAATTTTGGATGTCTGGATGTTTGTTACTCTTTCACGTAAAAACTACTGAACGGATTTTGTTGAAACTTTACAGTATTATTGTTTGTAACCTAGATTAACATAGCGACACAAAATTTCACGCGGGTGAAGCCGCGGGCAAAAGCTAGTTAAAAATAAGAATAAGAATATTCAGCATAAAAAAATACAGTACATAACATTAATTTACAAGCTATGCTGAAGAGGCGTCCGCTCAGCAATATTCGCGACATAACAAGCACCATGTCGAGAAGCTGGTTTTCAATGGGAACCAACACTATTCAACGCTGTGCGTTCGATTTTCTGCTTCACTTAAGCAATTATCGTTTGTGAATACGGGCGTAATACTCTCATGGCTATTGGGAGCAAAATTATATCACGTCTTGGGGTATAGAAATCCCATAACTGCATACAGTGACAAGATTATCCAATCTCTGGAAATTCAATTTTGAAGTTATTATAAACTTCAACCCTTCAACCTCTACGGTTGAAATCATATTATGTAATCCTAACTACGATTAATAGAGGAACGCCCATAAGTTTACGTGGATTCATCAATAACTTTTGTTAACATAATTGAACCAAACAGGATTAGCAGCTAGCCGATACCCGGCGTTGTAGTGTTGTCAGCTTGTTTAGTTACGATGAAATAGTTAAATTAACACAAAACTTCATGGTATGTATAACTAAGGCTGAGTTGAATTGCGTAACTTTGACGGTAAGTAGGTATAACGATAACCGGTGTTTTTTGTATGGAGTTTGACAGTTTTTTGACGTTTAAGAGAATAAACAAACATGAACCTATTAGAATCTAACATTATTTAAATATACTTAAGAATAACATGCAATGTATTTTTAAAAGCATAAATATGTTTTATGAAAGCAAATTTGAATAAGCGGATGTTATTGTTACTCAAAATCCCTACGGTGTTGTATGTTAGTACATGTATTTTTACGCACAATGATAAATCATTGACTATTGAAATAAAATTTCGGTCCTCGTTTCCTTGATTTATCTTTAATAGTTACTCTGTTCTCTAAGGCTGAGTTGCACCACCAAACTTTAACGGTAATTATAACGATAACCAGTGGTTTTTGTATGGAGTTTGACAGATTTTTGACGTTTGTCAAAGTTAAAGTAAGATGGTGCAACTCAGCCTAAGTATAGTTAAAAGTTAAATGTTTAACGAGTATATTTAATTTATTCAACAATTGTAAAACTTAGTACTTTAGGTCTAGCGCCTTAGGCCCAGAACAGACGGTGAAACGCAACTGCAACGAGACTGCAACTGCTAGTAACTTTTGAGTTGCATCTAAGTTTCTGCCATAGCGTCCGTTGAGAGACCACACATGACGCGACCAGTTTGAAACTTTTAACACCGTCTGTTTTGCATCTTACTCAATCAGTGCCTGAGGTATGGAAGCGGCGAGGGAGGGGTGACATTGACATATTATCATGACGTGATAGAGCATACAATTCTGAAGTGTAGACAGCCCTGTTCATCTCCGCAAGTTTACATCGAAAACAAAATACGCACGATGACCCACCTACAGGATACTATTCGACAAGGCCTCACATACGAGCGAACATTGACTCACGCACGCGTATTCTTGTGTATGATGGAAGAAAATAAAGAAAATGGTGTAGTAAATACTGTGCAGTATTTAACTGCCTAAATAATACTAAAAACACAGAATGTACTTTTTTAAGTTGCCTCAAGACACTGAGAGGTAAATAAGTAGTTAATAGGTATTATTCCTGATAATTCATGCTAAATCATGTATTTCCTCCGCCATTTTCCGCAGTTTGGCAGCTCACGTCACATCATTTTACCGAAGTCAGCCCTATAGCTTCGGCGCAGTGCCGATCACTGACGTTTGTCAACAAAATAGTGCTTGACTCTTGAGACAGGCTAAATTACACCATATTGTTTATGACATTGAGCATACACATTTTTAAATACCTTCGCGAAGTAAAACTTCTGTACATAGTACTTATTATTATTCTGTGGTGTAGATAACGTTTCACATCTCAAAAACACTCTCCCGTGCCGCTTTAATACCTTAGGCACTGATAAGCGAGACCTTAAAATATTAAATTAATCATCATCATCATTTCAGCCACAGGACGTCCACTGCTGAACATAGGCCTCCTCTAATGATTTCCACAATGCCTGGTTGGTGGTAATGGCCTCCCCCAATTATTTCCACAATGGTGGTAGGTAATATTAAATTATCTATGAGTTTTTAAGAATATGAAAATAATGTTCCTGAGTTTTAAATGTCCAGTTTAGAAGAACCTGGTCATAAGTGTTAATAGACTTTATTTCTACAGAAGTCCCATATTTCATAGCAGGTTGCGGCTTGACACAGCGCTAGATACAGCAGTATACACATAAATACAGAAAAATAAAACTCATTGACTCTACAATACTTTAAGCAGCATGTGCTTGAAATACCTACATAATAATATTTATCTTAAAAATAAAGGTAAGTATAACTAAAGGTAAATTATTGAAAATATTGATCGACTCTATAAAAGATAGATTCTTCAAAACTACCTTATCCGGTGATAAGTATTATTTTTGCACATCCTCTTTTTTATGCCATTGAATAAAATGTTAAATTTTTCTTATCTGTTTATCTATGCAATGAGATATTATTAAGTTGGTATTAAAATCAAGATATTAAGTTGGCGCTGCAGACTCCCAAACCTTGCGAGAGGTTTTTTTCTTATGATGATGACCAGATGGTTTTAGGTTTTGCATTGTTTAGGTAATCCGATTAACGAATGTTTTTGCAGCAGAATATTATTTATGAATATAACTGACTGTTCTGTTACGAGCTATGTCAGAGACTAGTGTCAAGCAGCGTCTAGACTAGATGAATGGACCCTGCTTTAAGTTTTGCTATTATTTTGCTGTTTTGCTTTTGTTAGAGCATTTCATTTCACGTGAAATGTTTGGGAAAATTATCTGGATTCTTTTGCTAGTTCCGTATTTTTTGCTGATTTTAAGCCATCGTCAGGCTTTTGGTTTATGATGCTTTGAGTTTTAATTTGAGAATGAAAGAAAATTATAATTTTCTACAAGTTATGGATTTTTTCATTTAATGTATGAAATAAATACTTTTGAAATACTTTGTGTTATCAATAATTTTTCATTTTTTATTCATAATAAACCCAAAATTCCATCCTGGAAAACTGTTTTCTCGACAGTAGCCACATCAAAGATGCAAAAGTAAAACTCCATTATTTCAAAGTACAGATGACAGCAAATCTAACTAAAAACTGTAGCACCTTATGTAGGACCATAATAAGACTCATTTCGCAATAAAATGTAGTTGGATTTTTGTCGATTGTTCAACAAAACACAAATTGAAGGGACGCAGTCAAACTGTCATTCAAGGAGCTATTTGTTTGAAAAATACGAAAAGAACGTTAGAATATTTTATGAAAATAGGATGATTTCTCGGTAACTGTTCTTATTTTATTCACCAACTAGCGGCCGCCCGCGACTTCGTACACGTGGATCCCGTTTTACCCCCTTAGGGGTTGAGTTTCGTAAAATCCTTTCTTAGCGGATGCCTACGTCTTAATATTAGCATCCACCTGCATGCCAAATTTCAGCCCGATCCGTCCAGTGGTTTGGGCTGTGCGTTGATAGATCACTATGTCAGTCAGTCAGTCAGTCAGTCAATTTGTATATAAAATAAATGTGTCGCGCGTGTTTTTAAAGATATATTATCCTAAAATATGTCGGTAATAGGTGCGAAGAGGAAATGTGTCAACCATTTTTAAGTCAAGGATATTTAAATTAAAATAAACTGAAACCTGCTTTCAGGTACTTTTATTTAAGACAAGTTTTTATCTTCAGCTTTACCCGCGTGTTGTCTGCCAATGAAAAACTTAATCGGAATAAAAACTATCCTATATCCTTTCGCAAAACTCTGACTTCTTCAAAAAGTTTAAGTTATTTTCGCATGTTATAATATTTGTAGGGATTTCTTTAAATATTATCTTCTCACGTTCAGTCACATCGCTCCATCATTGTAAGCTAGTATTACCCTTAACCTCTCCCAAGTGAAAATTCATGTTCTGCCTACTTTGAATATTGTACTTGTTTAGTTTTGGTACGTACCTTTAAAGAACATGGTACAACAAGAAGATGTAAGGTTAATGTACTCTTTAGGTAGCCATAACATCGTATTTTACAACTTTTAAATTACGTAGCGTAGTTATTTGGTTATGGGCTTTCTCTTGAAATTTCACAACTACATACAAACATTATGGAAAACTGCGTCAGCTAGCTGAGCTAAACTAACTCAGATTAGCTCTTGGCCTGTTTGCATCTGCACCCCCAATTGGAGTCTTAAGATTTCGGGAACATAGAGACTTGACTTAAGGTCCTATGTCCCCTAGATGGGGCAGAGAGCGTCCACGACAGTCCTCCATCGCGTTCGGTCTTGAGCTTCGCGTTTGATCTCGCTCCAAGTCTTGCCGATCCTCTTCGCCTCGTCTGCCACAGTGCGCCGCCAAGTTTGCGTTTTTCTTGGGGGTTCCAATCCAGAGCCTGCTTGGGGATGTGACCGGGATCCCTTCGGAGAGTGTGGCCAATCCACTTCCACTTGCGGCGCTTGATCTGCTGGTCGATCGGAATTTCGTGACAGTGTTCCAATAGCTAGCTAGCAGAACATAGTTCTAGCTTTCTTTTAGCATTTTAAGGGATGTATGTACCATAGCGCTAAGTGCGAGTTGGATTTTATGTTTATCATGAAAGGTTGGTCCGTCCTGCAAATATTATGCTGACATTCGAAGACAGAAAGACGTAGGCAGAAGAAGTAGTGACCTTATTCAATTTTCATTTACCTTTTTTGTGAATTTTTATTCACCTTTCCGTGGAAGAAAGGGCTACTAACAAGGGCCACATCATTGAAAGTAGATTTGAAATGACATTGACAATACAATTACGCCCGTATGCACAAACTTTACTTTGAGGTCTCACAGTGCGCGCGGACGCTATCACAGAACTCTATTCAGAGCTGTGCGTTCGATTTGCTGCTTCACTTAAGCAAGTATCGTTTGTGAATACGAGCATAAGAGGATTGTACAAGCAAGATAATAATAATTTTTCATTGTAATACTTTGAAACTTTTAATATTCCTTTTAACCACAAAGAGAAAGGAAAATATGTTATCTCGAACTTAAAAGTTGGAAGAGTAAAATATTTTATTGAAAATTCTTTGAATGTAAGAAACAGTTGCTTTGATATTTGGACTTTGTGTTAAAACTTGGGTTGGTATTTCAAGAAAGCCTTGTAAGTTATATCTTGAGTATTTATGATTGTTTGTCTAGTAACTACTTAGTAGGTAAATGCATAAAAATAGTGGTAACTTAGTAAGGCTAGTATCCCACAAAACTAACCAAATGTACTGAAAGTACAATTTTATTAATCAATCAATGAAAATTGCATATAACTTATACACAAAATCGATCATTTGCTCATAGTCCAGTCAATGAATGCCTTAACGACGGTGTAGAGAGAAATCCGTGGAACACAATTTCTGACCTCGGGACTTTATTTAGCCTAGTTAGGTGGTGAACATAGCAAAAGTCCACGCCCTTAGCCCTTGAGCCGGCAGGGAGAGGGGGGTTTAAAGGTACCACTTTTCGGTTTTTCGCTTAATCCTCGGAAACTATGCGTCCTAGTGACATGACTACTATGAACCAAAAAAAGCTTATTCAATTTGCTACAGGTGAGACCGTCAAGTTTTTCTATATCTTGTATAGTTTTTGCGGCATTTGCTCTAGAAGGTCTGTAAAATTGGAAATTTAATTTTTGTCTTACATGTTCCTATCAGGAGAAAATCGACTAAATCAACATTGAGCAAACACTATAGACATGCGGGAGCATGTTAAGCCTAGTTCCAGGGAGGGGACTGCACCGTGCGTATATTTAGACGAACCAATTGGAGCCACTTTTGACTCCTCATCATTCAAAAACTACTGTGCATTAACTCTTTAAATTTGGCTCATGTATTGAGACTTGCAAGATATACATCAGCTTTAAATTTCATAAATATACCTCAAACGGTTATTTAGGTATTGACGTTCAAAAATCGACATTTAGAACACTAAAATCTATCTATCACCTGTGAAATGTTAAAATTTACTGGTTTTTTATTTGTTCCTTTGTATTTACATAACTACCTTTCTGGATGCCAAATTTGAACCTTCGAGGTCATCTGGAAGTGGTTAGAATTTGGTCTATAGGTCAGACATGTAGATTTTTGGACGTCAATACCTAAAGAACAGTTTGAGGCATATTTATGAAATTTGAAGCTGATGTATATCTTGCAAGTCTCAACACATGAGCCAAATTTGAAGTGTTAATGCACAGTAGTTTTTGAGTGATGAGGAGTCAATAGTGGCTCAAAGTGGTTCGTCTTAATATACGCACGGTGCAGTCCCCTCCCTGGAACTAGGCTTAACATGCTCCCGCATGTCTAGAATGATTGCTCAATGTTGATTTAGTCGATTTTCTCCTGATGGGAACATGTAAGACAAAAATAAAATTTCCAATATTACAGACCTTCTAGAGTAGATGCCGCGAAAACTATACAATTTATCAAAAAAGTTGACTATCTCACCTGTAGCAAATTGAATATGCTTTTTTTGGTTCATAGTAGTCATGTCACTAGGACGCATAGTTTCCGAGGATTAAGCGAAAAACCGAAAAGTGGCACCTTTAAACCCCCCTCTCCCCGCCGGCTCAAGGGCTAAGGACGGGGACTTTTGCTATGTTCACCTCCTAACTAGTCTAAATAAAGTCCTGAAGTCAGAAATTGTGTTCTATAGTTTTCCATCTATAATGCTTTATTGACTGGACTATCATTCACGTTCCTTCTAGAACAATCCAAATGAAGCAGCCCACGGTTAACATCCCGTTGAAACCCCGGCTGGTACGGTCACACTGACTAGCTTCGGCCTTATCAGAAGATGTTATGATGGTTCACAATATTTACGCAGTTTACACTCTCGACAGACAGATTATAAACTAACGCTGTACAATTTTACGATGACATAGGTAATTTTGTTTCAAGGTAAAAATGACCATCAAGTGGCAGTGGGCGGGGCACATAGCTCGTAGAGACGATGGCCGTTGGGGCAGGAAAGTTCTCGAGGGGCGACCACGGGCTGGAAGACGTAGCGTGGGCAGGCTTCCTACTAGGTGGACCGACGATCTGGTAAAGGTCGCGGGAAGAGCCTGGATGCGGGCAGCGCAGGACCGTTCATTATTGAAAACCTTGGGGGAGGCCTTTGTCCAGCAGTGGACGTCATTTGGCTGAAACGAACGAACGAACGAAAAATGACCATGCTGTTAAACAACTTTTAATTCCCAATTTATTGATCCTTACTTTTCATACCATAAGAGTGTAAGTTCTTTCTAAATATAGCAATCCGAATGAAGCTACTGCCCCGGTAAGCATCCCGTTGAAACCCCGGCCGGTACGGGAGCGGCAAATCCACTGATTTACCGGCTTCGGCCTTATCATAATCTGCCACGTCCCTCATACTTCACGCTGAGTTACTGCCCGCCTCCACTATTCAAATATCTCAAGTGAAAAAGTTTTGTGGGATATATTGGCAAGATTTTTAAGTTGAGAATGAAAGTTTGAATTTTTTACTTATTACATACTTTATTTTTATACTAGCTTTTAGCCGCGGCTTCACCCCCGTGAAATTTCGTTTGTCACAGATCGTCATAAATGATAGCCTATATGTTATTCTGGGTTATAAACAATAATACTGTAAAGTTTCATCAAAATCTTCAGTAGTTTTTGCGTGAAAGAGTAATAAACATCCAGACATCCAAACTTTCGCATTTATAATATATGTAGGATTCCCAAGAACAGTATTTATTCTAAGCATTTTAAAAGAATCAAATTTTATTTTACATTGGGATTTGGGAACAATAAACACTCGTAGTTCTATGAAGTACCTAAGTTTTTATTTCATTAAAATAAATAAAAGTATTTTTATACGAACTATACAGCTCAAAACTACAAAGCTTTTAAGTGATTTCAACGTTATTACCTACGCATAAAATTATTAGCGAATGAACTAGAAGGTACCTACCTATACCTCAGTATAAAATGAATTATTTCATTTTCATTATTTTTTTTAATGAAATGTAAACAAACGTAATGACGTCATTAATTTAATTTTGATAAATTAACTTCTCACGATTACCCACATTCTATCTTATTAAATCTGGGTCAAATATTCAAAATACTTTTGTCTACATCTTTATATCAGTGTCGCTCTCAGACTCCATAACTCTTTATTAATTATCCCAATTTATACATGAAATAAGACTTCAAAGGCCCTTGATACAATCGTCATAAATCTTGATGTAGAGGGTTATCAAGCGGGATTTACACGTTGCTATCCTACTAATATTATAAATGCGAAAGTTTGTAAGGATACATTTATGGATGTATGTTTGTTACCTCTTTCACGAAAAAACTGTACGAGGACAAAAGCAAGAATAACTGTTTGACTAACAACATAAATCTATACTTATAATAAATCTGTAGAGAGGCCAATTCTGTACATGAAATATATTTTCAAAATAACTATCAGGGGGTGATTAGTGATCGATACTGATGCCAAAAATGCAATCAGTAAAATTTTTGTCTGTCTGTCTGTCTGTCTGTCTGTCTGTCTGTCTGTATGTTCCTTATAGAAACAAAAACTACTGGACGGATTTTAACGAAACTTGGTACAATTATTCTTCATACTGCTGGGCAGGTTATAGGATACTTAGAAATTCCCACGAGAACGGGCATTAGCGGGAAAATCCTTTTGTATGAAAAATCTAAACCGCTTAAGTTAGACGCTTGAAATTTGGCAAGCAGGTACCTTAGTAAACTTAATGCTTTGTTATAACAGGATATTGCAAAATTCCTACGGGAACGGGAATAAGCGAGAAAAAACATTTGTATGAAAAAATATAAGCCACGTAAGATTGACGCTTGAAATTTGGCATGCAGGTACCTTAGTAAACTTAAAGCTTAGTTGCAACAGGATATTGCAAAATTCCCACGGGAACTGGAATTAGCGGGAAATTCCTTTTGTATGACTGACTCACTGACATACCCACGCACAGCCTAAACGGATAAACGTAGGCACTTGAAATTTATAAGGGACGTAGTTTAGGTACCGTAGAGGTGCACTAAGAAAGGAATTCCCGAAATTCCCACAGGAACAGGAATTACCTGGAAAATCCTTTTGTATGAAAAATCTAAACCGCTTAAGCTAGACGCTTGAAATTTGGCATGCAGGTCCCTTAGTAAACTTAAAGCTTAGTTACATTAGGATATTGCGAAATTCCAACGGGAACGGGAGTTAGCGGGAAAAAACATTTGTATAAAAAAATCTAAACCGCGTAAGATAGATGAAGGGGGTAAAACGGGATCCACGCGTACGAAGTCGCGGGCGGCCGCTAGTATTGTATAAACATTTGAAAGAGAGGCTGCCAATGTGACTTAGTTTTTTGCGCTGCTGAAAAGTCCAAAAACATGTATTGTGACTTTTCTTATAATAATATCTACAATTTCTAGTATTCTTAAAAAAAAAGCGAAACCTTAATAAACATTTATAAAGTAAGATTCAATACTTTTAAACACACTTTTGATTATATTGTAGATATTTCTAAGATTGTTCCTCTTTAATGAACGCTATTCCTAATTATATCATAGTAGAATAGTGTAAACTCCCTCACCGAATGAGATCACGTATGAAGCGAGTTAGTTCGAAATGAAACGACGAGTTTTTCAACGTGTCTCACCTAATGGCAGTCGAGTTTCGTTTGTCTACAATATCGGATGATTTATGGCTTAAGAAATACAAGTTTGTATTTTTCCGAGCACTGTGAGTAAGAGAAAGATGGATTATCATGACAGCCTCTTTCTGATACGTCGGGTAATACAGATCTAATTTCATACTCTAGGAAATATGGCGGAGGCAGTTTGTCTCTGAGGTTCATATAGTGTCTAGTCTAGGAGCTGATTTAGTTGTCATAATTTCACGCATATTTTTGCATTGACATTAGTACGAATTGTCTTGTTTGCCTTACTTAGAGCTTGTAGGTATTTTAGGCAGTTAATTCGTTACCTGTTTTTAATAAGGAAGCAAGTACCTACTTAAGTCCCTTTCGTGAACTTATTGATTAACCAAAGACAACTGAAATCATAATCCATAGCGTCATCTATTATATGGTCAATATACCAGAAGATTAATAAATGGTTTATCCGTAGTACCTACTCTCAAACGTAATTAAATAAAATACTTATTTAATCTCAATAAACTACAGGTGCGTTAGAAGCACTTGATATTTCGTGATTCAGTAACCAACTGATATCTAAGAAAGTACCAGCAAATATTGGTAACAAATAATTAATGTAGCTAAACGGTAAGTATGCATACGACAAAGATAACACTGATTCTACTAGTAAACGCGCAATTAGATGGAAAAACAAAGGATACACATACGTATGCATCCGGAAAGGATGTACAAAACAAATTGTCTGCTCGTTCCTTTAGAGGTCTCTTCAAAGAAAGTTCGAACAAAAACGTAGCGGACTTCTCCGAGAAACCCCACTCAAATCCTTGGGAAAGAGTCCCAAACCACCGTTTGGTCTCTTATGTGGATGTTGTGGGTCAAGTTAAGAGTGAGGAACATAGCTAGAATTTAAGCAGTGCTCCTAAAAACTTAACACCTCGGACATCGTTAAAAATTATGGTTCATCTACAACTTCTTAGATATTAATATTTGTATTTTCTTAAGCAGCTCAATAGTAGTTCAATGAATTATTCAGTTTTATTTTGCTTTCATGTGGAATAAATCAGAAAATTTTGGCTATTATGTTGGCAGAATCACTGCGTAGCGCTCTACGCACCAGCGGCATAGCGGCCATTATGGATCATGTACTTGACAACCACATTATGTAAAGGTTTCTTATTTAATTTCTGCACAATACAGACATTGTTGAGCATATTGGTTATATTAATTGTTTGAGATTTCTTTGTACAATTTTTTATCAAGAAAAAGTATGTAGGTATGATAGTATGTCCGTCATCTGTATCCATTGCACTTCAGCTTGAATTAGGATGTTCTTCTTCTTTTTTGCCTAGCCCTTTCCTATTTTATCTGGGATCGGCCCTCCGTATCATGCGTCTCCTTGAATCTTCAGCTTGAATTAGGACGCTGTGCGGAAATTCCCAAGGATATTTTCCACCCGCCCACTCTCACAGCTTGGGCGCCACAAAGCTGTTCAAAGTTCGAAGCTGTGTGCCCACAGTTAATACAGGTACAGAGTTAGGTTTCCCGCCCGAACTAATACTGCATCATGTGAGTTTGTCGTGCGATCGAACAGAACTTGTTAAATTATTTTATTTCATTCAACTTTGTTAATAAAAGTTGCGTTTATGAGGTGATGGCTGAAAATCGTTTATTTAAAGTTTACTTTCTGCTTTGTAGAAAAATTAATTAGTATTAACGAACCAAAATGTATTTATTGATTTACCTATGCATCATTGATATACTTATTTCTTTTATTCATGAATAATTATAGAGTCTTTGAGTCTTTTATTCACAAGGAGATAGCTCTCGGTATGCATCACACCTAATGGAAACTGATGTAAAAAAAAAACTCAGTAAAACTCATTTATTTCTGTAAGTAGGCTTTAAAAAAGCACTTTTACACGTCCCAGTATTAACCCTACCACTGCTTCAGGACAATAAATGGGCCAGTGCTGAGAAGAAGCAGCGCAAGAAACTCAGACACTATTGTCAGCTTGATAATTAGGCTTAAGGTGGATGCGAGCTTCGCCCTGAATCCTCAAGTACTGAGGAACTGGCTATCCTACCTCTAACTGCAACAACGCTGTTGTCTTAGTACCTACCTTAATTAAAGACCCAATCAAAAAATGTTAACACGCTTACTGTCAAAACAATCCGCCTAAAAACAATTGCCGTCTGTCTTTTAATATAACAGCAGTCAAAGTGTTCACGACTTCATAACACATTATCACAATAAAGGAATATCTTTTCCTCATAACAGATAATATCTCCGCAACACAATCCATGGAGTCCCACGATATAGATAATACGTGTAATATTGTCCCATTGAAGCAAACGCCACAAATAAGAAATGGAGAGGAATCGGAAAAATTGGATTCGGCTAAAGCCAGTTCAATATAAAATTGAGGCCAGCTAGGAAGTGATACTGAAACACTGTGTTATGAAAGTGAGCTATAAAATTGAAATGTCTGTGTAGATGTTAAAGACACACGTTAAATGTTTTGATTATGACTTTAGCTAGACTTAGGCTGGGTTGCACCATCTTACTTTAACTTTGACAAACGTCAAATATCTGTCAAACTCCATACAAAAAGCATCGGTTATCGTTAAAGTTACGGTCAAAGTTAGGTGGTGCAACTCATTTTGAATTTAAGGAATGTGAACAAAACTGCGCATTTCCAAGTATTTCTGATGCTTGGTAATTACAACTGGTTGATTTTTTTTTCATGCGTAGGGGTGTGTCACGGTACAATTTTTTTTACAACAATTTATAAATTGCTCAATCTATCTCTATCTATCTATAGCAGCCTTTGGGTTCGCCTTCGAACATAGGCCTCCTCTTCAACCCTCCACCAACTTCTGTCCCTGGCCACACGCATAAATTGCTCAATAAATTAACATAATTTAAATTATCACATTACCTGGTTAGGTATATACTGTTTACTAGATAGCGAAGTGTCAGTACCTAAACTAAATTCACCTTAAGCAAAATGGTTCTGAAATATTGTGTCACTTTATAACACGATCTTAGCAAAAACACGTTGTAATATCATATTTTTGTAGTCAAAAACATCACTACTATCAACCAAAAATTCCAGAGCTCCCAACTTTTCCATTTCCACTTAACCTAAAGGATTTAAACTCCGCTAAGTTATTCGTCGTCACTTTAAAAACTCGAATACTCAGCTTAAGCTATTTTTAAACGTACTGAGCTATCCTAAATGGCATATTTATCGTCCGCCGTCAGGCACACTGAACGGGCGCAGACATTTCACTCATAAAAAGCACATAAAGTGTTTGAGGAATTTGCATGAGCTCTGTTTCTATTGAATTCTACACCAAATTGTCGTTGTAAAATGCGCTTTTTCCTCTATAGTCGAGAATAGTCTTACGCTGTATATTGACAAACGATGCTTGCTTGTGAAGCAGCAAATCGTACGAACAGTATTGAATGGAGCTCTGTGATTTTGTTCGTGTTCGGGCGTCAAAGTTATAAATTAATAACATCTTCCTCATTTTCTTACGTGTAAGTACTTACTAGGCTTAACAAATATGCTGAAACCTTGAAAGACCTGAATATTTACTTCAAAGACCTCTCATAATATCTTAAGCTTGAATCTGAATTCTGAGTTTGAATTTGAGACTTGCGTCATTTCCTATTTTGGAACTCAAGTTTAATTCAGTGTGACATGTTTAAAAATACTTTGTGATTCAGTTATTCGAATATCAATAGGACAGATGTATTCGGTATGCGCATAATATCGTGTTAGTTCTAAATAAGCTGGTTTAAGTGAAACATTGTTAAACAAATAAAATAAAATAAAAGTATAAAGATTGTTATGCACAAAATATTCAAGAATATATGAAGTTCAAGTACTTATTGATAGATTTCCATTATGAAGCCATACGGGATCATCGCATTCTTGTCACAGATCAAATATCGTGTTCAAGTATATTAACACTTGCGAAAGTAAGCAAATACACACTGCTTTGTGTTTGACAATAAAAATCCATTCACTCCTAGGTGTGAAAATTCACATAAATACTATCTTCATACCCAAACTGTTTGCTATTTTGTGCCTCTAATACTAAAGTTCAAAATGGAGTCTGTAATTGATTCAACATAATACTTACAAAATGTCAAATTAATGTAAACTTATCGCAACAAACAATGGCGGCAATGTGAATATTTGCATGAGATTTTGTATTTTTATCCAATGTTTTCTTTCGAAGCATTGAAAGACAAAAGCAGACACTACAGGATTTTTTTCATTCTTTTTTTTTTTTTCTCTTTATTTGGGACAACAAACAGTTACATTGAGGGCTTATGTACTAAATCTTAATAATTTGAAAATTTTGTAACAATGCAACCAGCACCATTGTCCACAGATAGGATCTAAAGTAGTAAATTGCAGAGCTTCGACAAAATTAAACTATTACTTAATGTGTAAATGATGTTAGGGTTGCGGCAAAGTTTTACAGTACAGTAAAAATTCGGCAAGCTACAAAATGCAAAAGAAAAAACGATTATTGCAACCAATGAGAATTCAATTATTATAATTAAGTTACACAATAAAATAGCTCTGAATTTGAGTTTTCTTTGGTCCTAACAAACTTTGTTGAATCCACAACCCTAACCGTGTCTTTACTTTGGTAGAAATAGGACTCTACTTTTTCTAAACTAATTTAATTATTATAACTACTGTGAAATCTTAATACGTAGGTAGGTACTTGTGGCTGCCTGTAGCTGACAGTAGTAAATATAATGTACAGTAAAACGTACCCTTCTAAATGTTTACTAATAAAACTTAAAAGGGTTCACATTTCACTTCCAAATAAAACCATATACTCAAATGTACGACCTTCCAGTTACAGGGCTGATATTAGCGTATGGACGCCCCAAAATTAGATAACAATTTTCGGGTACAGTCACGCGTAATAAACTCAAACTCCAATTAGCGTTTTAGAACGCCGCACACTTAGCCACTAATCGCTACACTTTCTTGCTTTCTTATTGTGCTGGCGGCTGAGTGGCCCGTCCAAGACACTCGTACAAGCACCAAAGAACTTGTGGCGGCTGCTACTAGTAATGGTGAAGTGTGCGGCGCTTAGTGCCGTGTACTTTATAAGTGGCTTTTATAAAACGCAGGCATAAGTAGTTAGGTACTCGTAAGGCAACGCACTGAATGCTGCAACTATGTAGTAGCGGACTGTAATCATCGTGCGTAATTTCTTGGGGATGCGAAGTTTTTGACTGATTTCGGTGCATTTAACTCGTAATAAATTACCATAATAATGCATGAAATACTGTCTAGTATGAGCGACGCAATACAGTAACAAGTTACAGGGCAATTTCAGTTTACTTTGATTCCTAAGATATAAAAATGCATTGCCTTTTGTGGCGGCTTGTAGTGGCCAAGTGTGCGGCAGCGCCATAAGGAGTTTACCGTAAATAGTACAGTCAACAGCAAATCTGACAATACATTTTGTTGCATATCAGCACTTGTTACCACTACATAAGATGCAACTGTTTAAGTTAATGTGCTCATTCGTACTTACACCGCCGAATTCATATAAACAATAACTCTGCCTAACACGTGCTACGCCAAGTGCGAAAACGTAGCGGGGCGTTAGCTTAATGAACTCATAACGGCTGATTTAATATCGGGCTGGTTACATTAGCGTTAGAATGAAACCGAGTTTAGTCAGCTGTAGTTATGGAAGGAGACACACGAATGCTACGGATCGTTAACAATCGCACGAGCTCTACCCTGATAGTCTGTAGTTTATTTTAACTGATAAAAGATAAAAAAAAAACTGTAACCCGACTACCAAAAAAAATCCGTTTCGTTAGACTCGTTCACATAAAATTAAATGTAAGTTCAAATTAAAAAGTCGATTCAAACTAACAAACACGAATTTATAACGATTAGATTATTCAATCAAGATCCTCATTTTTTAAACATGAGACTTCATCCAGGATGTTAGTGTCAGAATATTTTATCAATACCCATATATTTTTAGTTTCGGAGTCAACAGATTACATAGCGGTTTCCGTACACAGAGTAATAGATAGCCTATCTTATCTTATCATAAGTCTTAAGGAGCAAGTTCGTTCGTTCGTTCGTTTCAGCCGAAAGACGTCCACTGCTGGACAAAGGCCTCCCCCAAGGATTTCCACGAAGACCGATCCTGCGCCGCTCGCATCCAGGCACAGTAAGCAAGCAAGCAAGGAGCAAGTATCAAGTATTTTTTCTTCTCCAGTACCTACCTACAGAGCTGGATGCAAGGCGCTACTATCAGAATCACTAGGGTTTGCTCATGATCATAGGGGTTGTCATTCAGCAGTGACTGAGATGACGATGAGAGACATTTTCTAGTCTTATCAAAAACTTTAGACCTAGGGTGCTACTTAAAAACAACGCGCTATCCAAACTCAGGAACCGTGTGTGCGAAGCCACGGAGAATTCCAAATAGCGGGCCAATTTAACAAGGAAGCACTATAATTATGTACATAACACTAATCCGTTTAACGTTTATGTACCAGGCCATTGTCATAGAGAATACTAAACCGACTATTACGCGAATCAGTTTGATTGATCTTAGTAATCAATCTCATTAGATATGTTAATGATACAACAACAAGGGTATAATATGCTTAACCTTTGTGCGTGTGTTGTTAAGTTGGATTTGTGTAAGCTGTGATTATGTTGATATCAATGAAGTACAAGGCACGTGATGTGAAACAGTTCGCCTGCAAAATTCGACTTTATTTTCGTGAAATAAGGCGGCGTTTACGACAATAGTGTCCGCTCGGAATCAGATCAACTAACCATGTATTTTTTAATTCAGATAATAAAAAGTAAAATTGTTAACATTTCTTAAACATAGGTAGTTACTCATAGGCTAATGAAAAATGGGAGACAACTCACAAAGAAATGTTAACATCACAATTATCAAATTCCTACTATCACGATATTTGCCTTTGACCATTTTTTTTTTTAACACCTAGAATATTTTACAGAATACAGACTGATATGGGTTACGTACAAGCTATATAGGTAGAGTTCAACATCGTATAAAGCAAAACTGGATTGAAAGCAAACAAAAGATGAGCAGGTGAAAGAAACGTAATCTCACTCGGGACTGTGAATGAATCAAAGTTTCCTTATAAAATTAATAACATAGAAGCAGAGGATTTAATAGTGACTGATAGAATCTTGACCTGTTAAGGTTAAAGTTAAGGTAGTGTAACTTAGCTTTTAAATAAAGGCAGATTTATTTTGAAATGACTGTGCTCAAAGATAACTAAGGCAAAACAACTCATCAAGACGATGTTCTTTTAAATCTTTAAAATTCCTGGTGTGGCATAATAATAATAATCTATCAAATGTAGGGAGCAAGACAGTGGGTGTCAACCAGGACGGACAATATTTTTTTACTAGGAATATTATTAAGTATTAATGAAAATAATTATTTCTTACCTCAGCTGCCGTAGTTTCCTCAATCTCACTTCTTCCCATAAACAAAGTGTCATCCGTGTCCAGATAAATTTCTCCAACTGGTCCCGAAAGCTTTTCAGTATTGATCTCCAAGCAATCAGCGTATAACTTTACACTGTTTTCTTTCACATAAAACAGTAGTTGTGTCCATATTCCTTCTTTGACGATACGATTTACGAAATTTACTTCGCCCTTCGGTAGATGCTTGCTTTTGAGAGATATTGTGACTACGTCTGAATTGACTGGCGTGAAACACAATGCTAGTGTCATATCCTTGTCGTTCTCAATCGAAAATAGGCATGTTTTCTTGAAAACATCCAATCTGAATTCCACGGTTAGGGCGAAAGGTTGCGTTATTGTGTTACCGCTGGATGGTAACAGGCCAACATTTACAGCGATTGACGTCGTTTCGTCATTGAGAGTCAAATCATCGGTAGGTAAACCACGATTATCTTCGTACTCAAAAAAAATGTTGTAAACGTCTGAAAAAGAAAAAAAAAGTTGTATTTTGGTGAAAGTAATCACAAAAAATTTTCATAAAAAAAGAAAATACAATCTGAATATTTTTTGTGTGTGTTGTTGAAGTGATTTTTACGAAACCTTATTCTATTTTTAAGTCCCAAAGCAACCTCAATCGAAACTTTAAAATTAGGTCAATTTTTTGGGCATAAACATCTCCATTTACACGAATTTCTTATCTATCGCTATTTGTCAAAGTGGAAGCAAACAAATTGCTGAATTAGCAGCGCCTCCCTACTGTAGAGGTGCGTTTAGACAAGTTTGCTGTTTGTTTGTTGTTTCAATCATTTAAATCACCTGTACATATACTTTAAAATAGGCATGTTTAATGTACAGGTGATCTACAGCACATACACTTTATATTAATATATACGACAGAATATTTATTATAATAAACCAAATTAAAATTTTTAATGTCGTAAGCGACAGACATAATTTATGACAATAATTTTAATTTATGCGATAATTTCCTAGTATCCTCATGACAATATTGTTTACATCGTCTAGATAGTCTAGACAGTTTTTTCAAGAAGTCTTTAAGTTATAAATTAAGCTTATTTAAAACCTTCGGGTGTATAATAACACAATGTAGATTTGAGACATCGAATTTATTGGAACGCGAAAGTAAAAATTGTATAAATGTAGATATTACGTCTTAAAGACCAACCGGCTAATCTTCAAATCATTGGGGTGACACCTATGTTTAGCAGTGGACGTGTGTGTGGCTAAAATAATGATGATCTCATACAGTAAAAAGTCGAAAGAGATAAACTGAATTTCTTTGCGCTGCAGCGCTGTTTCCCAAATGGCTTATTTATTGTCCCGAAGCATCTAACCTACTGGTTAAGGTAATACTGAAACGTGTGAAAAAGCTTTTTAAAAGCTACTAACATAATAAATGAACTTGAATTTGACTATAACGTAATAAACCGTGTACCACATAATTCAGTGATAATCTAAACGAGGCTCCAAGACGCGCCTTTATATTAGCAGAAGCTGTTTTACTAATCTTGATCGAGTACTAATGGCGTCAGTCACGGTAGCTCTTCACTCCAATACAGTTGGTGTTAACAAACACGCCTCTGAACAATCTTCGAGTATCACGAAAGCATTAATACAAAACATTGTTGGTGTTTACGTCACTTTGAGTATTTAATTTTATGCGTGCTTAAGGGCCACTGTATCAATGCAGCTTCACGATTAGGCGACTTCATGCGTTTTAGCGACTGCTGTCACTGCGCCGAACTTCCGAAAAGCGACTCAATCGCCACGTTTGGCGTTTTTAGGTGTGTGGTCGCTGCATACAGCTACTAAAACGGCTCAATCGCCCATCCATAGCCGATGCTAAAAGTAGCATGTGTGCTGTGTCTCTAATAAAAAAGAATAAGTGTAGATAGAGCGTACCAGGCACTGATTCGTTTCAGCAGAATGACGTCCACTGTTGGACAAAGGCCTCCCCCAAGGATTTCCACAAAGACCGGTCCTGCGCCGCCCCGCATCAATATTACTGTCATTCCTTTCTTCGGTAAATCTCCCCGCATACAAATAGACGTGTCGCACTCAAGCTGTAAATTTTTCTTCATTCCAACCACTGTCAGTATGTATTATAAGTAGTAATTATTATTATTTCGATGTAACTGACAGTGGCTGATGTAACTTATTTGCAGATAGAAAGTAATCTTGAATTTCGGTGATTTTTGATTTACTTCAATTTGAGAATCATGTTAGAATAGAGCTTAAAAGGCTTAAAAGCTTAAACAGAGCTTAATCCTTTAACACTAGAAGTGCCGAAGATTACGACCCCCCTAAAAGCGCCGCTGGGTCAATTTTGTCCCAGCATATATTTTGTCACATTTTTAGTTTCAGACATGAACAATAAGGTTAAAACTATTTGTAGTATCCTTAAAAAAAGCTTTATCTATATAGTTAAATCAATATGTACTTATTTCTCTAAAAAATATTAATGTATTCAATTTTAATTTTGAATTATTAAAAGTTAGATATTATTGGTTTCATATAAAAACAGTCTCATATTACATGGTGTTATACTGTATTAAAATTATGAAATCACTACTTTAACTAGTCATTATTATTTTTGAAAGAAATATAAATGTCTTAAAAATAACAGTGCACATTTTGCACAAAGTTTTTTTGTATGGTTTTTTGTCTCTCTGGTGTACTATGTGTTTAGGAATGTCTATAGGTATGGTTATTTTTCTGTTATCCGTACACACACAGTGAAGTTTTTTACCCGTTACAATGAAAAGTATGTACGTTTAATTTTCAAAATTGTATAAGTCACACATTTTAAAAATGTATCAAATCATACAATGTATGAACTGGCCAATGTCTAGAAGCCGGATTACTAATGTTTGGCCAAAAAACGTTTCCCAAATTATCACATCGCAAACAACGTTTCGCAAATTTTCATTTGGCAAATTCTCATTTGGCAAATCAACTTATTGCAAACTTTTAATTCGCAAATGTCGTTTTTGGCATATTATTGTTTAGCAAATTATTGTTTGGCAAAGTATGTTTTCTTTCTTTCTGCAATACCTACTTTCTGCAACCTTACTATTTTCTGCAATCTCTTTGTTTTACATAAAATTCTTGTGAAAACCATGATCATCTGCATATGCTTTGATTTGTGGGTAACGGTGGGTAAGTATGTGAAATGTCAATTTGACCAAATAAATTATTTGGGATATAATATTTGGCAAAATAAAACATTTGCTATATAAACATTTGCCAAGTAAAATTTTGCCAAATGATAATTTGACCAAAAGAATTAGTTGCGAAAAAGTACAGTTGCTAAAAGTTCATTTGGGAAATGAAACTTTGGCGATAAGTTGTTTGCGAAGTGAAATTTGGCGAAAAGTAATTTGGCCAAACGGAAGGATACCCTAGAAGCCACCTTCCTACTAATATTATAAATGTAAAAGTTAGTAAAGATTGATGAATTGAAGGATGGATGGACTGATGAATGGATAGGAAGGATGAATGGGTGGATATATGCCTTGAACTAAAACTAAGTGAGCATGGATTCATGGTTAGATCGATGGATGTTTTTTCACTCTTTTACGCAAAAAATACTAAGCCGATCTTAATAAAACTTTGCAGTTTTATTGCAAATACTTCAGAATAACATAATATAGGCTATAATTTAGAATAATGTTCAATTATTTGGCCAAATGACAACTATAAGTGTAAAGAAATTAGGTCTTTCTATGATAAAATTAATTTCTCACGGGTGAAGTCACAGGCAAAAACTAGTACAATATATTTACATTTCTGCATCGTCACGAGTCACCTAAACGCTCATCACCTCTCCATTCTCGTATCTCTTCGAAACAAGGACTCTTCATCGAATTATTGTTGCAAATACCAGGGTGGGACAAAATTGACCCAGTGGCGCTTCTAGGTAAAACCGATTTTTATTTTTTTTCTATTAATGTTATAGCATCAAAAACATTAAAATATGATAAAATTCAATAAATTAGAAAAAGTCAAAAAGTTTCATGGACTTTCGTTGAAAAATAAAAAAGTTAGAGACGATCAAACTCGCGAGTGGGACAAAAATGGGACGGCGGCCTTTCTAGTGTTAAATAGAGTTTCCAAACCGAAACAAAACACGTTTTCACTTTACAGAGACGTAATCTCAGAAAAAAAAATTAATCAGTAAATCGTAGGCGTGAAAATACGGCAACTTTTAAATTGCTTAAATTCTTTAATAAACGAAGTGATACTTAAAGATTGTATTTATAAGCTTAATCCAGATTCTGTATTTTCCATTTGTGAAAACCTACAAATACTAAAAAGCGCTTACCTTCTGATTGACAGTTTACTGTTTGCAGCCACGAATAAATTATTATGTACCTGAAAAGAAACAAACATGATTTAATATTACCTGAATAAATTAAATACTACCTACTTAAAGGGTCAATATTAAATAAATTATAATTTCATTTAAACTGTTTATTTTTCCTACTTAATTAACAAATAAATCTAAATTGAATATTTGGATTTAAGAATAATCAGAAATAATATAAGATTGTAATAAGTAATTTTGTGACTTAAGTATCTCGATGAAAATTATATTCCTTTCGTACTAGTAGTAGCCAGAGCGGTTAGAGTTAACAAAATAATGGAGATTTTAAAAAAAGTTACAACTGAGCTTTATACAAACACGTGCTATGAAGAAATACATTATCCCCAATTATTATGTTATATGTCTATTCTTCTATGTGCAAAGAAGAATGCTTTCTTAAACAATTTCCTCTCGGTTGTTTCATGTATATTTATTACGTAGTATTTTTATCATCTCAAGGAGGGAAAATATATTTTTTCTCCCCTAAATTCCGTTTTCCTTGTCGGCTTTTATATTAGCAGATCGCTTATTACATAAGCAAGTAATACGATATTGTGATATAACGGATCTTCGTTTAATTATAACGATGATAATGTTTTGTTCGTAATAATTATTAGAACACAATATCAAAATGACTAATACTTATTTATAGGTACAAATTGTGAGTTGTAATGACCAAACAATTACATCCCAAAAGCTATGCTTTAATATCATCATTATTACAATTTAATAGTATGTAATGACACGTTAATAATTTAGACCAATAATTTATCTAACATTCTAGGACATTTTCGTCTTTTGATTCAATATTACAAGGAAAGAAAATGTACAATTAAAGAAAGTAAACCTAGAATCGTTTGTTTAAGCCACAAGGCTGACTTCAGACTATTTATTTTAAAAAAAACATGCTTTTAAGTCAAAATTACAGAAGGAAGAAAATATAAAGTTACAACCAAAACTTTATATGGATGGAACAACGTTATGGCTGGGTTGCATCATCTAAATTTAAAGGTAACTTTAACGATAATTGGTGTTTTTGTATGAAGTTTTACAGTTTTTTGACATTTTTTATATTTTATTAAAGTAAGATGAACCCAGCCTATAACTATATTTACAATAAGATTGATTTCAGTTTCATTGAACTGCAATCATTTCATAAAGTCTAAAAATTGACTTAATCTCTTCTCCCACACGCGTGACCCCGATAGGTCATCTATCAACACGGTCACTCAAACGAGTTAACCTTTTACCGTGCCAGTTGACATCTCACAGATCCCTTAGGGATGAAAAATGGGGGTCCAAACTTTACGAAATTGGAATAGTTAGAAACCCTAAACGGTCCCTGAAACTATAACTGCGATAAATATGTGTCACGTTACTTCTGCTGACCCATTTGGTATGGAGAAATGTTATTGATGACATTATTGTACCTTTTTACCTTTGGACGGTAGTCAGCATTTTTTTATCGATACTTCTGAGTTTTCTGGGCCAAGTTCCCATTACCAGAAAAAAACAAATGGCAACCCTAAAGATCTTAATTACCTATATGTCCTAAAATTATAATTGAATCATAAGAGCTAGGAGTAAAATCAATTTAAATTAATAAGCCATGTGCAAAACGCTCTTATGTAGTACCTACTGACGACAGCACATCAAACTAAACGCAGTGGGGTCTTATCTCGTTTTAATACAGGTTATTTCAGAACAAAGTTACCAGTAGTCTGACAAGCCGTCGAGTGTACCTATACGCACAAAAAGAAAAGAAAAACAATACAAACAACGCACAACCGACTGAAAAGTATAACACAACATTCACATTTTAAATAAAGATCTCGAATTAAAAAAAACAAGATTTCTTAACTCTGTCAAGTCGATTGATGATGATCATCACAAAACTTAATGTCTCGTTCACAACTTTTCCGTAACAAATTGATTTAATCAACACAGCAATCTCGAAATCACCTAATTAGTTCCAATCTCTCTGTACTCGATGATGAGGTCAATGGTTCTAAACATTTTACAAGTTATTTTATGGAGAGTTACTCAAATTTTACCGAAAACACAAAGTATAAAAATTTAAATAACTTGAAAAAAACGAATTACCTACCTAAGGTGGGAATCGTACCTACCCACGACTTTTTGCTTGCCGCTAGCTACTCAGATATTAAAATTGAATATTAACGAAAGACCAAAACATTTATTCAAAATGCCTATATAAGCATAATTATGGTCAGAAATCGGTTTTGATACAGATTTAATATTCTTGCACGTGTTAAATGTTCAAAATCAAAAAATCAAAATCAAAAATATTTATTCAGTTTAGACCACAAGTGGCACTTATGAACGTCAATAGAAAATAATAAAAAAAAGAAAAGGTAGCCCTTATGGGGCACTTTACATGTCTCCTTATCTTTTGGGCCCTACCAGCGCTTCGAGACAAACATATGGCAAGTGCTGAGAAGAAACGCCGGAACAAACTCAGTCACCACTTATTGCCAGGAATTATCTAACGGTAAGAATAGTCAAATTTAAGTACATCAAATATGTGCAGACTGAACTGACCACGCATCCTTGTCATCAATATCGATAGTGGAAATATCAATTACTGTAAGGGACAAAACACGACTTTTCAGGAGAGCCAAAAAACGATTTTTTTTTTCTTTATACCTCAATATCTTTTTATGTGATGTTACGATTTAAATAGTTTCTATGGCAAAGTTTCTTAGAATTTTCTGTTCTTTCATAATATAAACGCCAAATTTTCGAACAATGGGTAGTTTAAAAGATAGCATGTCCCTTACATTAAAAAAACGAGCTTGACTGTACCTTACAATGTTGAAATTTCACAGTATGGAATGTCGTGTATGTTGTAAGGTACATTTAAGAATAAACACGACAGTAATATTATTGTAACTTGACAATTTTAACATTGAAACCTGATGTAAGTAGAGGTTGCATTCGAGTATTCATTAATAAAACGAAGAGAAGAGATAGAAACAAGACAACTTAGTGTTCACAAATGCAGTTGGAGGCATCAAATACACATCACCAACAAAACATTTAGTCACTGATGATGCGTACGTCTGCATTTGTGAACAAGTTGTCTTGTTTCTATCTTTTTCTGTTCATTTTTACGCAGTTAGGTTTTTTTTTTCAATCATCGTTCGTTCGTTTTAGCCGAATGACGTCCACTGCTGGACAAAGGTCTTCCCCCAAGGATTTCCACAACAACCGGTCCTGCGCCGCCCGCATCCAGGCACCTCCTACAACCTTCACCAGATCATCGGTCGACCTAGTGGGGGTCTGCAGCACATTACGTCTTCCAGCTCGTGGTCGCCACTCAAGAATTTTTCTGCCCCAGCGGCCATCAGCTTTGCAAGCTACGAGCTCCATCCACTGCCACTTGATTTTAGCGATTCTGCGGACTATGTCAGTCACTTTGGTTCTCCTGCGGATCACGTCATTTCTGGTTCAATCACTGCGAGCATAGCACGCTCCATCGCCTTTGACCTTGAGTCTTCTTATGAGGCCCACAGTAAGCGACCACGTCTCAGAGCCATAAATTATCAAAGACTTTTGTCTTGAGACAGTGCGATATTTCAGACGTCAGAATATCACGAAGCTTCCTGAACGTTGCCAGCCGAGTTGGATTCGACGATTGACCTCTTCCTCGAAGTTAGACCTACCTAAGGCTGGTTTTAGTGTCACGCAGACCGTCAGTGCGGATCGCTCCGCACAGCCAATCTGTATGAACTGATAGGGAGCGAGCGATTCCTGCGGACCGCATTACTCTAAAACGCTTCCTCGAAGTTTACAGATCGGCTGTGTGAAGCGGATCCGCACTGGACGGTCCGCGTGACACTATAACCAGCCTAACTGGACTGTTTGTACTAGGTATACAACGTGTCCCAAAATTCAAGGATAAGCCGGCGCCGCAGGGTGGACCTAGACATGACTGCTTTAGGAAAAATAAGAAAAAAAATCTATCTCAATCTATTTTTAAGTTACACAATAAATTATGAAATTCGTCGAAAATTGACACCCCTTATGATATTTTACATTACCACGACTACAATTTTTCAAATACTTCAGTTTTTTTGTTTGTATCGGCAACTTAAGTAGTGCTGCTGTCCACCCCAATTCTTAAAACCCTCAGAATCCTTGCAGTTTTTACACAAAAGTTAATCAAAATATGATATTTCCTTAAAATTTTGAACGATTTTTACTTACACTCCACTTTGACTCGTCGTTTTGTAAAAAAACAGTATGAACACTACTGCGGCAAGTTTTTTATAAAGTTGACGCAACTATCCAAGACTCCGAAATGGTATAATACACTAAGAAAACTAGTCGCAAAAAAGATATGCGTACCATTTTTACAAGCACTTCGCTTGTTAGTTAGTATGGGATAAATCTTGCAACTGAATTTAAAACCAGTTCTCCTTAACCAATTGAGCTGAAATTTGGTATACTTGTGTAAGTACGATGACAATGCAATATTATGGTACCATTGAGCTGGATGGAGTATGAAGGTGGCCATAAGAACTCTTAATGAAACGGCGGAATTACATCTAGTTTGGGTTCGTTGGACTTGTCTTTTCGAGCACTTTAGTGCTAGATGATGTTCAGGGTCCTGATGATGAAGTCAAGAGGTGGCAGGAGCTGGCCATAGGAACTCCTAAACGAAACGGCGGAAGCTTATCGAGTTTGGGTTCGTTGGATTTGTCTTCCCGAGCACTTAGGCCATGAGATTGAGAAACAACTAAAAAGCTTAAAATAAAGTTGTAATAAAAAAAACTTATTTAAAAACACTTCGTTTGAAAATTATAATTGACTTCATCATCACGACCCTGGACATCATCTAGCACTAAAGTGCTCGAAAAGACAAATCCAACGAACCCAAACTCGATAAGCTTCCGCCGTTTCGTTTAGGAGTTCCTATGGCCAGCTCCTGCCACCTCTGACTTCATCATCAGGACCCTGAACATCGTCTAGCACTAAAGTGCTCGAAAAGACAAGTCCAACGAACCCAAACTAGATGTAATTCCGCCGTTTCGTTAAGAGTTCCTATGGCCACCTCCATACTCCATCCAGCTCAGTGGTACCATAATATTGCATTGTCATCGTACTTACACAAGTATACCAAATTTCAGCTCAATTGGTTAAGGAGAACTGGTTTTAAATTCAGTTGCAAGATTTATCTCATACTAACTTACAAGCGAAATGCTTGTAAAAATGGTACGCATATCTTTTTTGCGACTAGTTTTCTTAGAGTATTATACCATTTCGGAATCTTGGATAGTTGCGTCAACTTTATAAAAAACTTGCCGCAGTAGTGTTCATACTGTTTTTTTACAAAACGACGAGTCAAAGTGGAGTGTAAGTAAAAATCGTTCAAAATTTTAAGGAAATATCATATTTTGATTAACTTTTGTGTAAAAATTGCAAGGATTCTGAGGGTTTTAAGAATTGGGGTGGACAGCAGCACTACTTAAGTTGCCGATACAAACAAAAAAACTGAACTATTTGAAAAATTGTAGTCGTGGTAATGTAAAATATCATAAGGGGTGTCAATTTTCGACGAATTTCATAATTTATTGTGTAACTTAAAAAATAATTGAGATAGATTTTTTTTCTTATTTTTCCTAAAGCAGTCATGACTATGTCCACCCTGCGGCGCCGGCTTATCCTTGAATTTTGGGACACGTTGTATATAAGTGTCAACAACTGCCGAGTGTAGAGTATCCAACCTTTAGAGGAGTGGGTGCAACACGGACATTTGACATGATTTTGTCTTGTCCATGTTTCATTTTAAGACCCCCTTGTTGAGAGGCTCGACTCAGGCCATTGTGCATTGTGCCTAGATCTTCCACGGTCTCAGCCATGGCTATGATATCGTTTGCGAATCGAAGGTGGGTTATTTACTCACCGTTGATATTTATGCCGAATCCGTTCCAGTTCAGAAACAGTTTCGGATTTTTCAGTTCCCCCTGTCTGCTGCTGCAACTGGTTTCGAGTTTTGATCCTGAAGACGGAACGACATTGTGGCGTTTTCGTACAAACCTTTCAACATTTCGATGTATCGATATAGGTAGTCAATTTGACACCGTTGGAGAAACTGTAGTAGGTACTGCCCAGGTCTCGATCGAAGCTTTCTCATAGTCCACAAACGCCAGGCAAAGTGACTGACTATACTCCTCGGTCTTCTGTATAATCTGCCGTGGCGTATGTATGTGGTGTACTAAAGCGATTGAGAGATTGAGAGGCTGGAAGTCATCGAGCTTACGAGCGAGACCATTCGTAATGACTCTCGAAAACAGCTTGTAGACATGGCTCGGAAGTGAGATGGGTCTATAATTCTTCAACAAGGTTTTGTCGCCTTTTTTGAAGAAGAGTGTCACCACACTTCTGTGCCATACCGTAGGCGTTTTTCCTTCGAGGATGACGGAATTGAACAGCTTCTGAAGAGCCTTCAGCCCCTCGGTCAAAAACCCAACTGCGTAAAAATGAACAGAAAAAAGATAGAAACAAGACAACTTAGTGTTCATAAGTGTAGTAGGAGTGGGAGGCATTAAATGCATATCACCACCAAAAAAAGTAATTGATATCCTATATGCATATTAACGTAAGGGCCTAATTATAATAAATCAAAAAGTTTTAATTGAAGTAAGGTTCAATGAGTTCAAAAGTTAAAACCAACAGTTTAGGGTAAGGGCTGAATTGTATTATTAAAAGGAATTTACGTCCTTTAAATCATTTGTTTCCCCAAAAGTCGTATTCAGACGACTAAAAATGTTTAAGGTAAGGGACATTTTTTTAAAGATATCAACATTTCAAGTATACCAATCGATAGAGCCGAAAATTCTGAATGCGTTGGTATATATAACTCATTTTGGCCAAAATGTCCCTTACATTAATTGATACTTCCACTATCGATATAGTCTCGAACCTTGTAGTACCCTTTGGACATAAGGGTATTTTTTATATGTATCTTAAATTTGTTTATTGGCAATTCGACAAGGTTGTGTGGTATTTTGTTAAATATGGTAATACATTTCCCCAAGAATGAATTACCTATCTTATGCAACCTAAATGATGGAACAGCAAGTTTATTCTTATGTCTCGTGTTAAATGAGTGGACGTCACTTTTCTTAGTAAATAAATGTATATGTTTACGGACATACATAATGTTATCAAATATGTATTGCGAAGCCACAGTCAATATATTGATTTCTTTAAAAACTTCTCTAAGCGAGTCACGTGGTTTAAGACCGTATATTGCCCGAACAGCTCTTTTCTGTAAAATGAAAATTGATTCTATGTCTGCTGCTGAGCCCCACAGTAGAAGACCATAAGACATAATACTATGAAAATAACTAAAATATACAAGCCTTGCTGTTTCAACATCAGTCAAGTTTCTGATCTTTCTCACCGCAAAGGCAGCTGAACTAAGTCTTCCCGCCAAGGCAGCAATATGGGGGCCCCATTGTAATTTACAGTCTAGGGTAATACCTAGAAAGACAGTAGAGTTTATCAGTTCAATGCGTTCATTATTTACTGTAATATTAGTATTAACTTGTTTGACATTAGGCATAGTGAATTTTAAACATTTAGTTTTTTTTGCGTTTAATAGCAAATTATTAGTTGTAAACCAGTCTAATACTTTGGAAAGAGCATTATTCACGTCGTCAAATATTTCCTGACGCCTGTCAGTTTTAAAAATTAAAGAAGTGTCATCAGCAAATAATACTATCTCACAAAGGTCCTTTGAATAAAAAGGTAGATCATTTATATAAATCAGAAAGAGCAATGGTCCCAGTATTGAGCCTTGGGGCACTCCCATTTTTAGGGGGGCGCCCGAAGAGTTAGTTCCGTGAATATTTACTTTTTGTAATCTGTCTGAGAGGTAAGAGTGTAATAGGCTTAAGGCCTTGCCTGATACGCCATAATGTTCTAGCTTAAATAACAGAATTTGATGATCAACACAGTCAAACGCCTTCGATAAGTCACAAAATACACCAATAGCATCTTTTTTCTCCTGCCAAGCATCGAAAATGTGTTTGATAAGAGCAACCCCTGCATCGGTCGTACTTTTCCCTTTTGTGAACCCATATTGTTTTTCATGAAACAGTTTATTTAAGTTAAAATGAGACAGTAGTTGATTGAAAATAATTTTTTCAAATATTTTACTGAGCGCAGGTAGTATCGATATAGGTCTAAAGTTGGATGGGTCACTTTTGTCTCCTGCTTTAAATAATGGTATGATTTTACTATGTTTCATCAGGGTAGGGAACTGACCTTCGTTAATACATTCATTAAAGATATGAGCTAAATGGGGAGCTATAAGAGGAATGATGGGTTTTATTATGTCTGTTGATATGCCCCATATATCCTCTGTCTTTTTTATATTTAGTTCTTTGAAAGTTTTTATAATAACTATGGGGTCTATTTGTCTAAATTTTAATGGGCTATTGCAAACATCAACACAACCCTCGAGAAGAGACATTGCCTGATATGAACATGAATTAAGATTGCTTGTTGTTATGATTGGTACATTTGAGAAGTAACCTTCGAATGCGTTTGCTACCTTATCATTGCATTTAATATACTTATTATCAATTTTTAATGCGAATGTGTCATCCCGAGATATAATTCTACAAGTTTCTTTATTAATACAATTCCAAGTAGCTTTAATTTTGTTGCCAGAGTTTTTTATTTTGTCACGTATGTAAATAGATTTTGCCATAGTACAAACTTGTTTAAAAACTTTTGAGTATTTTTGTACATATTCTAATTAATTAGCGTTCCACGTGTATTTGAAATACGGTTATTATGAAATTCTGTAAGATGGTTTCCGCACAGAGAAGCTTTATCGACGTGGTTTAACTAAACAAACAATATAATTAGAATGGGTAGGTCTGCTAACCTCCGAAGTGAGAGGAGAAATGGGAGTTCAATGGGTACTTTTTCACTGACTAGCTATACAGGAGTTGAAGCGGTGGGAACGAGAGGTATAGATCCATGCCTATACTCGACGCAAAGACTCCTTGTAGGTTTAAAAAATTACTTATGGCCCCCGAACAGAGATACACACTCTCCAAACGTAATATAAACCGCTATGCCTGCCTCTGTGTGACGTCCATAACCAGTGTAAGTGGGAGAAAAAACGTGATATGCACCGTCTTATTATTACACCGCCTGCCATGAGTCTTTGCGCCGATTGAAGTATTGGAATATAAGCCTTTGTCCAGCATAGAAGGAAGCTGATGGTCGATGCTGCTTTGGATGGTGGACAATGAATCCATTTCAAACGGCTTATCAGTCTAATAGTAGTAATCAATAAGTGCTTGAAGACGAAAGTCTACAACTAATGTGTGTTACCTGTGATGACTTATGGCTCGGAAACGTGGCCTCTCACTATAGGCCTTAATCAGAAGCTCAAAGTTGCACAGCGTGCAATGGAGAGGGCTATGCTCGGTGTTTCTTTACGAGATCGAATCAGAAATGAGGAGATCCGTAAAGGAACTAAAGTCGCTGAAAGTGGCCGTGGGCAGGGCACATAGTACGCAGAACTGACGGCCGATGGGGCAGCAAGGTTCTGGAATGGAGGCCGCGTACCGGAAAACGCAGCGTGGGACGTCCACCCACAAGGTGGACCGACGACCTGATAAAGGTAGCAGGAAGGCGCTAGATGCAGGCCGCTACCAACCGTGCGATGTGGAAGTCATTGGGGGAGGCCTATGTTCAGCAGTGGACGTCCTGTGGCTGAAATGATGATGATGATCAGTCTAATAAGTAAATGTAGAGTTAGCATATTCTCTAAATTAAAAACTGCAGTCTTTAAGAAAATGTTGAAAGCCCCTGGTCTAAATAAAGCGCCTCTAATTTTAAACCTGTGTATTTTATCGTTTAATTACATCCTACGCTCGTTAAAAAGCAACTATGTTGATGTGTAACAAGAATGTTAGGTAGCGACAATTTTAAAATTAATAGAGCGATTAAACAAATTATTTACCTTTGAAATCGAAGGTAATAAATTGATAACTCTAGTCTTTGGATTTAAAAATGTTTGATGATCTAGTAACCAATCTAGCAAAATAATGAAATATTCTTAAATTGTCCAAAAACTTTAATGCCTTGTCCTATAAGCTATCAAGCTTGGATGACTGTGTCATTATTACAAAAAATAATAACCACATTTTTAAAACCGTTTTGTAAAAATAATTCGACGGAACTTATTTTTCCTTCTTGCTTTCTTTTCTTAGGGACTATTCTCATCGCTTTTTCTGAAGCGCCAAAGATAAAAACGTATTAACAAAAAGTTTTCATTAATCTATATTGTCTAATACAACCTTCGAACAAAACTCATGTTTAATGACGAAGACTCACTTGTCTAACATTATCGTGTGGGAGTAAGAACTAAGGTTGTATAAATTCCACCGCTTAATTTTGTTAATTAATTCGCCGTCTTATTGCAAACTCGACAGAATAACCTTTATACTCCACTCCAATCGCGCACTTTAAACGTTCAAATAGAAAACTGATTAGAGACTCCTTTGATTCGCAAATGTGAAAGATACACATATCACCGCCATACTAATTACCGCGCTTTCAATTAGGACGTGTTTTGAATGAAAATCACTAACTTCAACCTTCTTATCTTGAGTTTGTTACGTTCAATTTGGTTTGCCATTTTCATCTTTCACGACGTGGGGTGGCTGAAACATGTACATAAGGTTCAGAATCGCTTGATTCAGCTTTCAGTCTTCAGCGCTTCTGTTGTCTATACCATCCAATGAACGAACATTCGCACTAATTTTGAACACAGACACTTATTGATATGTAAATTCGGTTCGCTTGTTTATATTTTACTCCTATACATGAAATTGCTTTCATGTAAATTAAATTAGTTATTCGTATGAGGTTTGATGAAGGCTTTGCTGCTACGGCAGGTATTAATTAAGCCCCGTGTAAGTGTTAGTATGTTGCGGTGTAACCCTGAAATCGGTTATTGATCAAAGGTGTGTTACAAACAATCATAAAACTGGGTTTTGAAAGCATGGTTCAACACTTGGTAAATTAAATCCTGACAGTCTCAAGGTTGCGATAAACTGTGTGAGAGAGACGAAAAATCAGGTGTGATTATGGCTAAATTCTGAGTTGTCCTGCATAAAAAAGAAATACTAGAAAGCATTTATTTTCTTCATTACCTAGATGCTGGCAGTCATTTTAGGTTTACTAATTAAACCAATAAAAAATAATATCACTGTCAACATTGGCAAAAAAGTATCTAACTTCGAAATATTTACTGTAACAATTATTAATCCACTTTAAAAACGCGATGTTGGCTGGAAAACAAAAGACGAGTGCAAAAACGTTCGAAAATGAAGAAAAACAAAAACGGTGACGTGTGAAAGATCGTTAACTGCTAGTGTTTATTTAGTCGAATCAAATTGGTAGTTAAAGCTAACGCTACCTATTAATTGATACGTACTTTTTATGGCCTGTCAAAACGCGATTTTCCCATAGATTTGCTATAGAAATAGCTTTTTGTGACTTAATTGTCAGTTAAAGTGTTTATAATAATAGGAATTTTAGAGCTAAAATACCTCCCTATTTAAAAAAAAAATAAGTTAATAATCATGTCAGTTATCCTGATTACCCACCTTCCTGTACAAACTATATTTACTAGATGCATATTCACCGAAAATTGGACTCAAACTCAAGAATATTAAATAGGAATTTTGTTTTTATAGGAGTCAATTAAAAATTAGGGATTGATGCCATCATGATGAAGAAAACGGGCATCAGACTTTTTAAAAGCACCCGACTCCACCACTCCGTCGCAACATCGTCTACGTGACGTCATCGAGTTCATTCCGTGCGTTCGTGATTATGACGACAATTTTCGTTTTATGCTCAGCAATTCATACTGATGCGTGAGGTGTAAAGCTAAACTGTTTGCATGTTTTAATACTCCGACCCATTGTCTCGGAATTGCTTATTCTCGCTTGAATTTAGGTATTAATTAGAGTCAGTGTTGGGGAGTTTAAAGTTATAATTTCAGTACAAAGCTTTTTTTTTCGGAAAAGTAAACATAAGACATATTTCAGTACAAAGTTACAAATTTTTTGGAAATGCTCATGGCTATTCACGACCACTAGTTAGCCGTGTAGTTCCCTAGAGAATTTTTATCGGTTTCGATATACTTAAAAACGAGTCCATCAAAATACGGAACTAGAAACTACAAAAGAAATGGATGACAGAAATTGAATCTATGTAGTTCACAAACTACCAATAGTTTTACGACTTACTTCTCGGATCCGACGTAGTGAGTGAGTAGGACCATTCCTACTCTTCGCATGAACATTTTCCTAAAGATGAAAATTATTTAAAACTAGCTTTCCGCCCGCGGCTTCGCCCGCGGCTTCGCCCGCGGCTTCGCCCGCGTGGAATTTTGTCTGTCACAGAAAAACAATATCGCGCGCGTATTTGCTCACCGTTTAGACCTACCCTGGACTACGACAAACATTTTAAAACCAAAATCAGCTCAATCGGCCCAGCCGTTCTCGAGTTTTAATCAGACTAACGAACATCAATTCATTTTTATTTATATAGATAGATAGATGAGGACGAGTCTGATACTTGCGTCATTATGAAAAATTAAGTATAAAAAATATCCACCGTTTTCACTGTTATACCTACTTAGTCAGAAATATTCTTGATAGACAAACAATTCATAAAATAGCTTGCCATTTTACTATAAACTAGTCTACCTAGACTGCTGATCGAACAGAATATCGACATTCCAAAGGCAATAATTGTCGAAGCGAATTCCATAGCGAAGTCAGCGCATATTGTAAGTGTTAACTCAGCCTGTTTGCTTACTTTTAGATGTAGCTAAAATAAAACGGCCTATCGTTTCGAAGTATAAATACTCTCTGAAACGGTCTGCAAATATGAATATTGGCAATAGATAAAATGTATCACTTATCAATTGATTTTAAAAAGGCGAATAACTAGCTTTTGCCCGCGGCTTCACCTGCGTGAAATTTGGATGAATTTGATGAGACTTACCTAGGTATCACAACTCAGAGAGGTTTCTATACAAACATATGAAAATTACTTTTAGATAGTTTCAAGCTCTATAAACCTTTAAAAATAATAAATGCCAGCTCATTTCAGTTAATGAAGATTTATTGTGCTAAAGTATCGACATGACATTTTCTATGTATCTATCTAGATGTAAACAGACTGGCTGTTCTCCTTTTCTCAGTTCATTTATATTTCAAGTGGGTAGAAGAACTATTAAGCTAGATTCGAGAGCAGAAATACATAATCGAAACGTACCTACCTACATTGTTTATCTCTAGCATCGATATTCTATCTAATTAAATCGCATAGAATCACGACTTCAGGTCAGTTAATACAATGACGATTAGAACTATGCAGTTTTTACTTTTTATTTTATTTTTAAAATTTTATATTATTTTATTTATTTTTTTTAATTTTATTTTTAAAAGAAAATTCCGTTAACCCCTCGGTTGTAGGATACTCGGAAGTATGATGGTGCAACCCACCCTTAGTTTAAGGGTGGGTTGCACCGTCATACTTTAACTTTGACAAAGGTCAAAAATCTGTCAAACTCCATACAAAAAACACCGGTTATCGTCATAGTTACTCAACGTTAGGTGGTGCAACTCAACCTGTGTTACGAGTGGGTTCACCACGATAGTCGAGCGGCGGGTATCGAACCCGTGTTCCTCGGATCACGAATTGTTTGCATACACATTTCAAAGAATATAAGGTTTTACGTAGGTATTTACATTAAAGTGTAAATCGATTTGATCGAGACAATCGATTTTATATAGTTTCTTCGAACGCGAGCTATTCTTAGCCAGGTATTGTTACCATTTTGAGGGACCTTGTAAAGCTTTGCCTAGCTTTCTGCTAAAACAGTAAATAATTGAATTCTCGAAATAGCCCGCTACAATTTAGCTTTCACCTTCTGTTGGCTTAATTGGGAAATAAAATTAATTTGACTGTGCCAATTTCAATTCGTTTCCGATTCGATATAAATAGGAATTCTGAAAATTGTAAGTAATATAATTATCTGTTTTTCAGGATCGATATCCCATTCAACGTTGCAAATAACAGATTGATTGAAAACCGTTGTTCTGATTGAAATTGATAGGTATATGTATTGTATTATTTAAACTCTATATGTTTTAACATGATCAGTTTACATGTTTAAAAGTATCAATTTATTCGATACCGTTTCAAACAATTCAATACATAGCCCAATGGTGTCGGGTCGGATCCGAGGAACGCGGGTTCGATCCCCACCGCGCCGCTGGACTATTGTGGTGAGCTCGCTCATAACACAATCATTTAGATTCGTGGTTATCTAAATGATTGTGTTGTGTGTGGGGTCAACGGAATTATGAGTAATTTGTATTTACAAACTAACTAATAATTTAAAAATTAATAAATTTAGAATAAAACATTCTAAAATTTAAAAGGAATCCGTAGTTAATAAGACGTATAAAGTTATAATCTATCCCAATAACTGCTTGCTAGCTACGTGCAATCTTAATCAGGTCGTTTTTCTCTTTTCTAGTCAACTTTAACAACGTGACTAATTAATTACTCATGGCTTAATCTGCCCTTCGGAGCTTGAACGAGGTAGGTAATGCATTTTTAAATATTATTTGAAAAATCTCTTACGTTTGAAAATTTTTACACATGCTTACGTTGGGTCGTCCTGAAATTCCTGAAAACGGCTACTAGTAAAGAATTTAGGCAAAAAAAACTTTGTGCTTATTTTTTTTTAACCCATTTAGCCCTACCGTTACCCTATGTGGTACGGTATCTTTTTGAAAATATTTCGAAGTACCAAACTGTTGTTAATTTGTAAAAATGATTGTGACGGTAATCTTAAAGTGATTATTTTACATAAAAAAAATTTAAAATGTGTTTTAACAAGTGGTTTCGGAAATATTTATGAAATTCCTCGACAGAAAACCAAAAAAATATTTACAATGTATTTAAGAAGGTATAATTTCTTATTACTCATTGTAAATTATGTTATTTATCAATTTTATTTTAAAAATAGAGTACAATAGTTATCATGACTACAAAAAAAATATTATTCAGATTATTTTTATACGGTTTATTCCAGTCTAAAATAGGTGTACCGTATAAGGTACAGTAGGTCTATGCATGAGCAAATCATGCGAAAAAATATAATCAATATTTATAATTTTTATTTGTTTTAGGCTATTGATGCTTCACTATATTGCCACAACTCATGAAAAATTTGATTATTTCAGTAAACATAAAGCAGTCTTGGTATTTTTCTACTGCTGTCTTATCAGATGACCGCTAATGATGATCAGATTGACGAAGATTTAGGCGATAAAGATAGTGTCAATGTAAATAATAGCCCTCAGAGTTTTCTTCGATGGATTTACTAAATTTCCATCATCGTGTTGCTAAATGCGATTATGGATAGCACTAAACGTAACAAATCAGAAGAAGTCAGGTCTTCTTCAGCTATCCTCACTAACTTAGGAGAAGGTAGGAAAAAAGAACCAAATGTGGTTAGTATCACAGAAAACGTCTTACAAGATATGCCAAGTGTGATATTAGTAATCATGTGATTTTATTTTTATTTTATATCATACAAAAATAAATAAAAATCTTCTTTGAACAACGACTATGTTTTGCTTGCTTATAGACCTACTGTACCCTATATGGTACGGGCTCCCCACGGCCCCCTATTTATGGATTATTTTTTTTAATATTTTTTTCATGATTTTTAGGCTTCCCTTTGTAAGTTTTTGCTGAAAAAACGATATTTATTTACAAAAATAATTATCGGTCTAAATGGGTTAATTCCTTGGACATTAATTGCTATTTAATTTGCTATTTGAAGATGCATAAAACGCATATAAGGCATTTAAGCAATCTATTTAAAAGTTTTACACTGTAATTTGAAATTCTTTTTTTTTGGCATTTGGAGAGTTCTTACAGTCTAGTGAAAAATATAACTTATACCTGCCACAAAATTTTACTTGCTAAGATATTAAAGGTTGACTGACAATTTGAGAATTCCAATGTCCTTTTTGTACTTTATGATATTATGACTGTGTCACTCATTGAAGAAGGCTGTCATTACTGTCATCATCATCATTTTCAGTCCACTGCTGAACATAGGCCTCCCCAAATGACAATTATACTGTCATTGACTGAAAATGATGATTTTTACTGAAACAAAAATAGCATCAAAACCGGTGTAACGGCTCCTCAGCTTGCAAAACTTGCAACTGTAATTTTCAACACTTGAAACTTGAAATGCTTCAATAAAATGCAAATTCGCTGCGGTCGGAACACCTCGTTAGCGCTAAATGATTGACTGGACGGCATTACGCCTCCGAACGAGTGTATTACCTAAGTAATTACTTAAATTAAAGGGCGAAGTGCGAGCTTCTAGTTTACCGGTTCCGTGTAATATTGGATTTTTGCAGATTACTTTTTTTTAATTTATTGAATTTACCACAAACAAGTTTACAATAAACTTAAATTAAAACTTATATGAAAAAAGAAACTTAACAATTGTAAACTCAACACTGATGGTTACATTTTAAATGGAAATAGACATGAAAATGCGGGACTCAAGTTCTTATTAAGTACATAGTCGAAATTCATTTTATTGGTTTGTTGGCGATGTACCTATGCGCAGTATGAGTGTGCTAGTGTTCTTATGACTTATTTTGCAATATATAACCTTCGATCTAAAAAGTTTATAGCTCTATAACTAGTATGGAAGCTCTATTGTATTTTATACGAAAAAAATATAAAGTTAGTATTATTACTCGACTGTGCCAGAAAGAGGGTTATGTTCTTTTGGGTTAGTTTTTAAAATGTTTGAGATATGATTTTTGAACCAATATAAGTTTATTATTGTAGTTGAACTCAAATCTGCTGAGCATTGTTAGAAGACCTAAAGAAGGTTAGACGAAGCCCATGATGCAAGCTGACACTATTGTTTTGAAATTAATTTCCTGTCAGCAAATATTTGTATTTATTGTTGAATGACGATTTGTAATTGACATACATAATTTTGTTTACATAACAGTACCTTCTTGTTTACATAAAGATAAATATTTAAACTATATTAAACGATGTACGATAATTCACTGATGCCGATGATTGAATGTTTCTTAAATAAATTCTTTGAAAGGTGTTTGTTTCATTTAGTCTTAGTTTTCTGTGAACTCAGAAATATTTATATTCTTGAACAATCCCTATACCAATAAAATGATCCCAAATTTGTAAGAAACTTAGTAATAAAAATACGATTCCATGAATAGTAGGACTTTATTTAAATCGTCTTTAATGTGTTGTACTATAGTTTTGGAACACAAAGCTTTTCACCTTGACTTTACTAGTTAACAAATAAATAAGTTGTAACAACATGAACTAATTAATTAACTTCCTAGTGATATGAGGAACATTTGACGTCAAAAATACGTGTCCAAGTGCTTTTAAAATATTTAACTCTTGAATCACTGTACGTAATTTGTAAAGGCATTAAATATTAATGACTATAATCGAATTATTGCCGGAGGCGTAGCCACTTAAGTTAATTTACAAAAAAATATCTTAATAAATTAATTTATTCTACCAGAAATCAAACTTGAACAAGTAAATCGACAACCGCCTGTCGTCGACGCAGTTGTCCAAGGAAGGAACGTGTTAATGAAAAAAAAAATTTTTATTATCTTCTAAATTAACCAGAATTCTTTCAAGAACTTAAAGGTAAGTAACCGCTTCAGTTCAACAGCCAGTTATTAATATTAGAGGTCTACGAATAACTCAGTCATTGTCTGAGAACCTGGAGATAGAATATCTGGACCAAGCGTAAACAGCTGGATATGAAAGTCAGATCATCATCATCATCATCATTTCAGCCATAGGACGTCCACTGCTGAACATAGGCCTTCCCTAATGCTTTCCACGTTGATCGATTGGTAGCGGCCTGCATCCAGCGCTTCCCTGCTACCTTTACGATGTCGTCGGTCCACCTTGTAGGTGGACGTCTCACGCTGCGTTTTCCGGTACGCGGCCTCCATTCCAGAACCTTGCTGCCCCATCGGCCGTCAGTTCTGCGTACTATATGCCCATTGCCACTTCAGCTTGCTAATCCGTCGGGCTATGTAAGCGACTTTAGTTCGTTTACGGATTTCCTCATTTCTGATTCGATCTCGCAAAGAAACACCAAGCATAGCCCTCTCCATAGCACGCTGTGCAACTTTGAGCTTCTGTATAAGGCCTATAGTGAGAGGCCACGTTTCCGAGCCATAAGTTTTTACTGGTAACACACATTGGTTGTAGACTTTCGTCTTCAGGCACTGCGGTATTTTGGACAGATCAATGTACTGGTTTAGGCCGCAAATCGAACCTCTCACATGAAAGCAAAATAGCTATCTACAAGACCATCCTTAAACCAATCTGGACTTACGGAATCCAGCTGTGGGGTACTGCTAGCAATAGCAACATAGAGATCCTCGAAAGATTTCAAAGCAAGACATTGAGAGCCATACTGTCATTCCCTACTACGTGAGCAACAAATACATACACGAGGACCTGAAGCTCGACACCGTCAAACAAGAGATCGCTAAATACAGCGAAACTATCAGACGAGAATATCAACTCACGTCAATGAACTGGCATCGAAACTGCTGATTACACACTCCAGATTGAAACGGCATAGTGTCCCCTCACTTGCAGTGAGATTTGGTGATACCAGATGAAAGGGATTCATAGGAATTCCCTCTGCTGACAAGACAAGATCAAGATACCTCATCTGAATGGCTTATTGTGTTAACACAATAAAAAAACAAGTGCCTAAGGTGTGGGAGCGACACGGGGAGTGTTTTTTTATATCAAGACTTCAGATTTTTATGATCTGACACGTCATAAATGTCATAAATGCTGGAAGACGTAGCGTGGGCAGGCCTCCTACTAGGTGGACCGACGATCTGGTAAAGGTCGCGGGAAGAGCCTGGATGCGGGCAGCGCAGGACCGTTCATTGTGGAAAACCTTGGGGGAGGCCTTTCTCCAACAGTGGACGTCATTTGGCTGAAACGAACGAACGAACGTCATAAATGTCAATGCTACCCCTCCCATGCCGCTCCCATACCTCAGGCACAATAATTTTGCTTTTAATTAGAAATGTAAATACTTTTGTTTTTTGTAAACCCTGTTACTCTCTGTCAAAGCTGTTTACGTGACATTGGCGAAATCATGGTTCTCAATACCAAGTCGTTGCCAAAATAAAAGAAGAAGAAGAAGAAGACCGAGTTGAGCGTTAGATCTATAAAAGGAACATCCACAAAACCCTCAACTTCTTAAAAAGAAATCACCAAATAACTATATTGTAAAACCACTAAATTATTGATGGACCTAAGGTGCAAACTCGATTGGTCCCGTTGTCACCTCACCGAGGAACCTAATAAACTGATGTTATGAAAAGCGCTGGGTTTACATTCGATTAACTTCCATGTCGCTGGCAAAGACCTGCCATTATTGGAACCTGATTTCACGCCGTATTATTAACCAGGGCCCGTGATAAAAAAGCCTGTTCATATCAATTAGGGATGTCACAGACTATGAAAATAACAAAATTAATGCGTTATAATTAGGTATGTCTTCAATAAAAAATTATCGTGTTTCTTAAGTATTTTTCCAAGAAACAATAGAAAATCTATTTTTAGGTCACCGATGCTCCCAAGTAACAATTATACGGTCTTACTGTCTACGGAATATCACGGTTTTAAGGTTATTATGAATAAGTACCAAAAATATTAAAATGGCTTTTCCATATTATCTTCAAAAACGACCTAGGTAAATAGAGTGCAATAAAAAGGCATGAAGATCAATGCAAAGAACATTTTGAAGAAGTTTTTTTTGCAACACTAAACAGGTATTTGACTGCAATAGTACCCGATGTTGAGTGAGATGCAGTCTAAGATGGTACATCCTGCCCAGAAAGTGTCTATTTAATTTCGCCTTATCGAGGCCCAGATTATAAAGCTGGGAAAAGACAGAAGCTGGCAGTGCTAGCTGTTCTTCTTTAGCTAGTTCTTCTGAGTTAGCAAAACGCTTAAATGTTGTTCTAAATGAGCTGGCTGTTCTTCCTGAGTCTTAATATTACCGCCATGATTACGCTAAAGGTGTTATGGAGCTTTGCATAATACGCTTTAATGGCGCGGGCAAGTTCTTAGGATTAGTTACGTGCAGTTTGTTTTATTTTATATTTATATGTTTATGCTAATTACGTGTGTTTCTGTACACATTCCGGTTCACCGTGAGAATTTACGATTCATTTGCATGTGGTAGCTTGTTTGATATTTACTTGTAGGGTACTAACTAGTTGTCGCCTGCGGCTATGTTCAATGAACATAGTTCATGTGTGGTTTTAGATTTGAAAGGGTAAGTTTATTTTTACATTTACGTAGGTACCTACAAGATAAATTAAATGGGGATATGGAAGATCAATAAACAGCCTTTTGTCTATATTAAAACCCTGACTAGTATTAATAATATTCTAAAATTGTATGTAAGTAATTTCATTAAATAATAATAGATTAGAAGCTTAGGTATACAGGGTGTTAGGTAAATGGGTATATGAGCCGACACTAGCCCATGTTAACATGGTCATATAAATGGTATGGTGAAGTCAGAAAATTGATATCTTCATTTTAATTATTTTATTTTCCATAGAAATCGTATTTTATAAAATTTATTTTGTATGAAAATTAAAAAAAAAATGATGATATCAAAGGACATTGGGAACTTTAATATGAGAAAATGCCCCACGGCGGACAAAGATGAAACGTATTTTATTTCAAAGCTTTATACTTGTAGGTATATTCACTTAAAGCGCTATGTTGTGAGATATGGGAATTCTGAGATATGACGAGTCTAAGTTGAAAATCTATTTGTCTAAAATGATTTGATATTTTTACATGTTATGTTGTTTGGCATTGCAGAGTAACCAATAAAAGTAAATAAAATAATATAAATAAATAAAAAATATAAATAAAATAATATAAATAAATAAAATATTATAAATACTTAAATTAATATTAGACTACATCTCATATATTACTCCAACCCAAAATAAGTAGCTAAGGCATTTGTGTTATGGAAATCGGGAACGACGAACCACAACACACCCAAACCAGAGACAATGTGAAAAGATCGTTTTCTATATTGTCCCGGCCGGGAATCGAACCCGGGACCTCAGGATTGGCCCGGCACACCTTGAAAACCGGTGTGTGCGCCTCTCGCTCCGGAGGTCGTCAAAAATGTTACCTAAATGTAAAATAAAATAAAATATTAAAACTTCATTTTCTCAATATTCCCATATAAGAGAGAAAAAAAAAATGCACGGAAATTCATTGGATATTAGTATGTATCATCTGTGATAGGTTTCGTTTGTGTCCGCTACTTTTCGAAAAGTGGGGCAAAAAGTTCCCAATGTCATTTCTGACTTCACCATACCATTTATATGCCCATGTTAACATGGGCTAGTGTCGGCTCATATACCCATTTACCTAACACCCTGTATATTATGTATGTTAGTATTACGTATGATGCTCATACGGTAGCAGTTGACAAGTTACTCTATTGCACACTACAAAAAAATTACAAACAATACGGCTGAGTTGTACTATCTTACTTAAACTTTAATATCCGTCAAATATCTATCAAACTCAATTAAAAAAAACACCTGTTACTGTTAAAGTTACGGATAAAATAAGTTGGTGTAACTCAGCCTGTATTTAACAATAGTTATTAATAGATAAAGTATTAACAATAGCTGTCAATAGGTAAAGTATTTAGGGTGGGTTGCACCATCTTATTTTAACTTTGACAAACGTCAAAAATCTGTCAAACTCCATACAAAAAGCACCGGTTATCGTCATAGTTACGGTCAAAGTTAGGTGGTGCAACTCAGCCTTAGCGTGTTAATATCATTAATAAACGTCGCGTTAAGACGTTTTCGTGTCACAGTTCCACAATAGAGTACAAATTTACTATCGGTCTGAAATCTCAAATACTGGTTTGCAAATACAAGTCCGACCTACATTCGACCGGTCCATGAGACAAATGCAGGAACCAACAATGCCAAGTATTTTGAGAATTCACCACGCAAAACGGCTCTATCCGTCTCATTCTCTCCTGAGAATGCTAAGAGAGAGAGAGAGAGAGAGAGAAATGAATAGAGTTAATAATTTTTTTAACATAGTAGAGTGGTAGAGTCTAGTCATAGTAATTTTGTCTCTATGCAGTGGGCGATTTCTGAGAACTATTAATATTTTGTAATAGTTTGGTTTGTAAAAGGCTTTGAAGGATGAAGAAGTGGCCACTGAAAACAAGCCTTTTGCCAGAAATGTGACTTAAGTAACTTTAAGCTCTATAATGCTATGTATAAAAGCCACAGCCCTTTTTCTGTTCTAAACATAATATTTTGAGAGAAAAATTTAAAGGCTTAGTTTCTATGATTTTCCAAGCTATTAAACGGTGGCAACGAATTACTGAAATCAGAATACCCATTTCTTATCTTTAAGGTACTATGATACTTTTTAATTTTCTCAAATTTAAAGCCACCTAGAATACATACTTGTCAACTTAATAATCTCTTTTACTTTCTCCAGACCATTTAATTTAATTCAACTCTAATAAAGTTAACTGCATCACCTTTGCCCCTAACACCTGCAAGAAAACATTAAACCAAATAAAGGTTGACCTTTGGTGATCAAGACTTAATTTTAGCTCGATCTATAATTTGTTGGCTTGTGAATGAAATGACATTATTTATGTATCAACATAGCGTGACTAACCGGCTATGTGAGTTTAATAATATCAAGAGAACATAAATTTACTTTGAGGGCCGGTCATATATAAAAATCATTAGGTATTGGTTTTCTAAGTATGACATAAGTACTTACTGGTTTTATAGTCATGAAGAATATTCGTCCTTCTAAACTAATAGTTGAACTAAGATCTCTACAAGCGTGTGCCTCATAAATTGAAATTGGGAAGCACCTTCATGAAAACAAATCTGTGTAAAATTTGTTTAGGTAAACTCAGGTTGATCAATATAAAGATATTGATAACAAAATGCCACATTTAGGGCCTTGCCACACTGGCGGAATACAAGCGTTTTCAAAGCGATTTAGCGCTTAGAAAACGCTTGCAATCCGCCAGTGTGGCGCTCACTACAGCTCGTTACAGCTTTACAGTTCAGGAATTTAATTTATATTATTATTATATTGAATCTGGAAGAATCTTCCTTTAATCATAAAAAATAAAATAGTCTAAAAATAGGGATCAAAGGGATTTTCCAAGTAACATACAAAATTTTTTGCTTTTTGTAAAAAATAATTCTTAGTGATCGAGCAAACTCTAGAGAAAAGGCTAGTACTGTATTTACCAATAAAGCGTATGCCCATGGGTGATTTCTCACCCGAGAAAAGGTATTAATTCAAATGAATTTTGTGATTGCGCTCGTTTATCAATCGAGCAGGTGATTACTGTGATACTGATATTAATGAAGGTTTCTAATCTAGCTGCTAATAAACAACAAAATGCTCTCAGTCCAATCATTATTTTGTAAGATATAAATTTTATATACAGGGTGAATTTTTAATCAGTTCTGTTATATAGAGCTTATTAAAAAAATTGGATACTGTTTACAATGTCAGCCTGTATACGAACCTATAATAAAGTTCGTATCTGTTATGGTGTTAGACATTATCATACGTTTACTTTTCTCTTCACTTAGTTCAGTTTTTATTAGACTAATAAATAAGCGTGTCTGGTGTTAGATGAACCTAATAATTAGTTAAGTTTCATCAAAATCTTTTCAGCAGTTTTGGCATGACAGAGTAACAAACATGCATTTATAATAGTCAATCCTAATTCAACGTTACGTAGACTCACCCATTTTTTTTAATCCAATTTTGCAATAAAAAATGTATACCTACCACTAGTATCAATATTGAAAATCAATCAGCCATACATTTTCCACGTGAAAAATCGCTGTACGACAATTATGCAGATGTACTACAAATGAGTGCTCACGCCAGATCTCATGTATATAGGTCACTTTATTCGTGTTTCGCGACCTAGAACCAGATTTATGTTTGCAAAATTGTATGTAATAGATATTTTAGAATCTAGCGTAGTGTAATATACTGAATATTAGTCTGTATTATTAAGTTTTCCAGTAGCTAAAAAAATTATTTCAGCTATAGATCGTGTCATCTACGAAGACGCGCCCTATTAATTTTTGGTCGAAGGAAGCGCGGGGTGCGAGGAGTTTGATCCGAGCAATCCGAGCGTCATTATTGTAGTGTGCGCGTGCACTTATGGATAATTTAGCGTGAACCGATAAAACTCAAACACTAGCGGAAGAATGGTGGGGCGCGTCTCCGTGGATGAAACGATCTATACCTGTGTAAAGCACTATCAAAATATCAAATTCTGTGACATAAAGTACTCAATACTCAATAAGTTTATTGCTTTCATAATAGTAATATAGGTGTTACAATGTGTTAATACAAATAATTATTATGGACCCTGTTGGGGGCTATAAAATATAAGAGAGGAGTTATATAGTTCATAATAAGCAGAATAACGATAAAATATTTGAAAAGCCATTAGTTTTCAGGCCATTTTCGTAAACTTGCTAGTCTACTTAATTGAAAAAACCAATGGTTTGAATTTCAACGTAACGATTCATAGTCCAGTCAATGAATGCCTTAACGACGGTGTAGAAAGAAATCCGTGGAACACAATTTCTGACCTCGGGACTTTATTTAGCCTAGTTAGGTGCTGAGCATAGCAAAAGTCCCCGCCCTTAGCCCTTGAGCCGGCAGGGAGAGGGGGGTTTAAAGGTACCACTTCGGTTTTTCGCTTAATCCTCGGAAACTATGCGTCCTAGTGACATGACTACTATGAACCAAAAAAAGCTTATTCAATTTGCTACAGACGAGACCGTCAAGTTTTTCTATATCTTGTATAGTTTTTGCGGCATCTGCTCTAGAAGGTCTGTAAAATTGGAAATTTAATTTTTGTCTTACATGTTCCTATCAGGAGAAAATCGACTAAATCAATATTGAGCAAACACTATAGACATGCGGAAGCATGTTAAGCTTAGTTCCAGGGAGGGGACTGCACCGTGCGTATATTTATACGAACCAATTGGAGCCACTTTTGACTCCTCATCATTCAAAAACTACTGTGCATTAACTCTTCAAATTTGGCTCATGTATTGAGACTTGCAAGATATACATCAGCTTTAAATTTCATAAATATACCTCAAACGGTTATTTAGGTATTGACGTTCAAAAATCGACATTTAGAACACTAAAATCTATCTATCACCTGTGAAATGTTAAAATTTACTTGTTTTTTATTTGTTCCTTTGTATTTACATAACTACCTTTCTGGATGCCAAATTTGAACCTTCGAGGTCATCTGGAAGTGGTTAGAATTTGGTATATAGGTCAGACATGTAGATTTTTGGACGTCAATACCTAAAGAACCGTTTGAGGCATATTTATGAAATTTGAAGCTGATGTTTATCTTACAAGTCTCAACACATGAGCCAAATTTGAAGTGTTAATGCACAGTAGTTTTTGAGTGATGAGGAATCAATAGTGGCTCAAAGTGGTTCGTCTAAATACGTACGGTGCAGTCCCCTAGCTGGAACTAGGCTTAACATGCTCCCGCATGTCTAGAATGATTGCTCAATGTTGATTTAGTCGATTTTCTCCTGATGGGAACATGTAAGACAAAAATAAAATTTCCAATTTTACAGACCTTTTAGAGCAGATGCCGCGAAAACTATACAATTTATCAAAAAAGTTGACTATCTTACCTGTAGCAAATTGAATATGCTTTTTTTGGTTCATAGTAGTCATGTCACTAGGACGCATAGTTTCCGAGGATTAAGCGAAAAACCGAAAAGTGGCACCTTTAAACCCCCCTCTCCCCGCCGGCTCAAGGGCTAAGGACGGGGACTTTTGCTATGTTCACCTCCTAACTAGTCTAAATAAAGTCCTGAAGTCAGAAATTGTGTTCTACAATTTTCCATCTATAATGCTTTATTGACTGGACTATCAATATAATGTAAAAATCGCACAATAAACATAATTGTAGAGTTTGTGTGTACAATTTTAGCTCTGCTTCCGGCTAATAAGGGGTAATTAATTATGATATCATTAATAATAATTATCATTTACGCTAATTAAACTAGACTACTAAATAACAGTTAAAATACACACACAGATCTCCATTCAGTAATTTCAAAAATATACAATTCCTCTTACAAATAAGTACTATTAATTTTCTTTGGCGTAAAATGATGAAGGCGCAAAACCCGATGAAGACTATTTATATTTGTTAGCTCATACGGCATATCATGCTTAACACAGTGCTTTTAATATGTAGTGGTAATAGGAGTTATTTTTCAATGAAAATGTAAAGCCTGACGTGCTACCGTAACTAGGCCAGTTTTGCTCGTGATCTGCAGCCGTCTCAATGCCAGCTGCTAGCAGGTGAGCTTTTAGAGGATTTCGTTTATTTGCCCTGCCTTATGAAGCACTAAAATTGTGAAAAATTCATTGGATCTAGTGATTTTCTTTAGGGATTTATAGGTAGTTGATTAATGTTTGGTATAAAGAATACAGTGTGAGTCACGTTAAAGTGTACATATGAAAATAGATGAAACTAGACCTATTTTTATCGACAAAAAAGAGGTCAAACATTTTTGAGATTTTTTTAAATTTTTTTTATAGTATTTTTTTCCAATTACTTATTGTAAAGAAAACGTAATAACTTTTAAACTAAGCGGTATATCCTGATAAAATAAAAACAGTAATAATGCTAAATAACAGTCGATACTAAAAAAATACAAAAAAAGGCCAACAAATAATAAAAAATGATAGTTTTTGAAAAAAATCTGCTTTTAAATTCGTGTTTTTTTTTGTTATTTGATAAATTTCTCCAAAAAATGCCCCTATTACCGGTAGTTTTTATTACTTTGTATTATTCTCTATCGTATTACCTTCGTAAAACCAAAAATCACTGTCTCAATCCCTATCACAACAGGCATTTTTTGGAGAAATTTATCAAATAACCAAAATAACACGTATTTAAAAGCAGATTTTTTTCTGTAATCGGATAGGAATTAATTTTAAAGTTTAAAGTAACTTTGTCTACTAGCAGTGCTTTCTGAGATCGCCAGCTGTCCACCAAGTCCAGACCGAACGGAAGACGAGAATAAACGAAAACTAATAATATTTTATTTGGCCCGTCCCATCGTTAAACAAATGCATTTTGAATGATTAATGACTCGAGTGTCAAACGATTCCAGGAAATAATATCATAGACATCCGAAAAAACTTATAAGCATCCTTGACTCATTTTTCAAGCGTCCGTAATATTAATACAGGGTGATAAAATACATAATCATAATATGAGTTGTAATTCTTGAAGAGTACGTTCATAAGCTGCTGATTTTAAACCATACGACGTATCTTACTTAAATTAAAATATTCTATCAGATTTTCAGCATAAACAGTCTTTAAAACATAATATCTAATAGGGCCAAATAAAGGCATTTTAAACAAGAACTTAAACTTTATGCTTAAAATCCCTGGATCTGTTATTAGTTCGTATATCTTCTAACTCATTGCTAAAATAACCTTTAAAACAAATTTGAACCATACTACTCGTAGGTTACCTATTTCTTTAATGCACCTTTACTTTATTAGTATAAAGAACATACCGATGTACTTTTTATAGAAGAAAGACAGCTCGAAACTAGAAAGGTATCGGAAAAACATTAGTCCTCGCTCGAGATATGACAATAAAGCGCTACATGAACCATATTGATTCTGCATCTCGTTTGTTTTAAAGCTCTGTTTCATAATACAGGGTGATCTTATAAATTACATGCAGCCACAAAAATAATTATGTTGAACTAATTTCCATAATGACAGGTTGGTGACTGCCTGCATCCAGCGCCTTCCTGCTACCTTCATGAGGTCGTCGGTCCACCTTGTGATGGACATCCTACGCTGCGCTGTAGTTCTACGCTGCGCTTTTGTTAGCAACCACTGTTAAAAATTGCGCTCTGCTGCCTTAAATTTAAACCTAAAACCTAATAACCTTATTTAGACTTAAAGCTCTATTTTAAATCAAATTAATATGAAATTGATTACATTAATGAGAAGAAAACTTTAGTTTATTAGTCTCATTAATTACCTACTTCTACGACATCTTTAAACATCTTTAGGAAAAGCGGGTAAAAAAATTTAAAAATAATTCATACCATTGAAACTATGTGAGGCAAAGCCAGTTTGCTTCTCATGAATTTTTTAGGGTTCAACCAGTGTCTTCCGGAATCCTAAATGTGAAATTGCATTTTGTACGTAATTCTGGTTTCCTCGTATAATACGAGCTAATCCAGTGGTAATTTTACTTGACTAAAAATAGTCGTAATAATTTGGAAACAAAAGCATTTTCGTCTTTTCGACGTTCAAGTAGGTAAATACTGTAATTATACTGTATTTACTTTCACCATAGCTTTCACCGTGTTCAAAAACGGACTTTTTAGTCATTTATCAAAGAAAGGAAAAGCTTCAAGTTGTCAATTTAAATATTCATGAAAAACCTACATATTTGTAGGCATTGATTGATTTACTGTTAGTATAATAATTTCGGCGGGTGAATGATTTTGGAAACAATATTTCAACTCACTAAATAATGGGCATTGATATTTTAACCCATATTTATTCCATACCAATTTCGTTGCTTAAGGTGCACACAAACTTGTGATAGCGAACGAATACTTAGTACAGTTCTGTGTCGCAATAACTCACCGAAAACTCTTTTGAGAAAAGATAAATAAAAACACTCCGTGTGAGAGACAGGTTGGTATCAGTGGATTTAGATCAGTATCATGCATTCGACATCATTAATCTTTTTGCCTAAAACGAGAGTGAAGAGATTTTTTGCTATTTTCCGCTACGGACTGTAGCGTTTGGATTTCATAGTGAATGGATTTTTTTGCGAAATTGAGTTTATTATTTTTAAAAATGTACATGTTTCATTTCTCACGTTCATTGGTACAGTTACTTACTTTAACTACATTTTTATTGCAAAACCGTCCATAGAAAACTACTTTAAACGGTCCATTTTAGATGTCTGTCTTATCGTATACCTTCTTTATTCGGCAATAGCGTACTATATATGTAGTTGTACTTAGCGTCAAATCGAGCGAGTTCACACATGTGACACTGTATTCACACTTCATGATACACAGTTTTTTTTAAAGATTCCCGTCAGACCCTCGTACTAAGCTAAATATGCTTGTGTCACTAGTGAGCTCACCACAATAGTCAGGCGGCGGGGACCGAACCCGTTCCCCGGATCACGAGTCGGCCAGTCCGACCCCTTCACCGTTCGGCTATCGTGGCTTCATATTCATATTAATATTCACTTTAAATACACCCTGTATTCAAATTAATCCTTTGAAACATCCATAAAATATCTTTAATATGCAAATGTAGTCGTGACTTAACGAATCAGAACAAGCGAACGATTAGTACATCTAAACCGGTCGGTACATTATCGTTGCCTAATATGGATCTAGGTTATCTAGCAGGCATTGTTGATACTCTATTCATAGAGTTGATGTATGAAAAACATAACATTCGTGATTCGTTTGACCTTATTTACACTAAACTTGTCTTGTCGTAGGTCATAGGAAGATTAATTGTGACTTCAAAACGATGCTTGCTTAAGTGAAGCAGCAAATCGAACGCACAGCGTTAAATAGAGCTCTGTGATTGGTTCGCGTGTGACTCTGTAATAATGTTTGAAAATACGGGCGTTAGTTACGGGCGTTAACTACAGTTTGAAAATGCAGTTTAATAATAATATAAAAGAGCCAAATGTAGAGGTAATTTATTTTTCGAAAAAGAAAAAAACTTAACAAAGAGGATTTAATCTTCTACAGTACATATTTGCGAGTGTGTGCGTGCATGCGCTAAAGGGTGCGCACGCGCATATACAGTCGTGGTCAACTAATTAGGGACAGATAGAATACTAAGCAATACTAAGTGTTCATATCCTATTATTGTGAGCTTCATTCAATATTACTGGCTGTTACTTTGTAAACATATTGACTATCAAGTACTCTATTTAACAGAATACAATAACAACAAAAAAACTTACTAACTTAATAAAAAATCTTAATCAAATCACATGAATCGGTAATTATGGTACGGACGGTCTGGCCACCTAATTAGGGACGGTTAAGTTTTTCCTTCTAATTTAAAAAAATAAAAAGTAATAACTTTTATTCTGTTCATTTGTAATTTCGGCGTCAATTTGAAAAGCGATATTCTTATCTTGCGAGTTAAAAACTCATCAAATTATTAAAGGCAATGGGCTGAAAGAAAAGCAACAATGCGCTAAGTTATAATCAATCTTTATCAGTGTGGATGGCCATACCGGTAAATTGCAGATCATCTGAAATGTTCCAAAAACATGAATCTACGATGCAAGGCTTATTTCAAAATCATGAAACCACAGAAAGTATGCCTAGAAGGAAGAGGCCAATAAAAACAACCCCACAAGATGGATCGCAGAATGGTCACTCTCGCAAAGAGAGACCCCTTTAAGGGTTTCGTTCAGGTCAAGAGCGAGATTTTTGGACCAGAACCGACTGCTGGAGTATCTGCGAGGACCGTCGGAAGGCGACTGATGGAGGCAAAGCTTGTAGGAAGAGTTCCTCGAAAAGTTCCACTACTGAAGATGGAACACAAAGAAGCAAGATTGGCGTTTGCAAGAAAGTATGGACTGGCTTTTGCTCAATGGATAAATGTGCTGTTTTCTGATGAAATCAAGATAAATCTTATTTCATCCGATGACAGACAATACGTGCGACGACCTGTAAAGTCCGAAATGATACCAAAGTAAACGAAGAAGCAGGTGAAACATACAGGCGGCAAAATAAAAATCTGGGACTGTTTTTCTGGACATAGAGTGTAACCTATAAAAAGAACTGAAGTTAAACTTGAGCAATTCCAATACAAATAAATATTGGAGAAAACGATTCTATCGTATGCTGAAGAAGTCTTACCAGTCTCATGAACATTTCAACACGATAACGACCCAAAACATACCGCGTACTCTGTTTAATAATTCCTAGCGCAACAGTCAGTGACGGTACTAGATTGGCCCGAAAACAACTCAGACTTAAGCCCTATAGAGCTTATGGTATGAAACGAAAGAAAAAGTTGCAGCTCAACGTACTGGCACTAAAAATCAGCATTTCGTGGCATTTAATGGTATTTGGAATAATATTTCTTTAGAAACCTGTAATGATTTGATTGCATCCATGCCGCGCCGATGTCAAATGGTTATAACCAACAAAACCAACCATATTGGTTATAAAAATACGTTTGATGATTTTGTTTTGTATTCTATATTTATTAATGAAAACTTTTTATGTAATAAACACTTAAATAATTTCCAATTTATTTATATTTACAGTGAAAGTGTTACGTGTCCCTAATTAGTTGTCCATCCCTAGGTCAATAAATGTGTCGGTGGCAATGATTTATTTATTTTAAAAATATTGATCGTAACTAGCTAGTTTCTTTTCTGGCATTTAAATATTTAGAATACTAGCCAAAATACTTGTTATTAATAGGCACAAGCTACAAAGCCTCGTGAAGATTTTTTTTGGGACTGGAGAGACGGTCTTGTGTTTTAGTCATATAACGTCCCTAATTAGTTGACCACGACTGCATGTCTTCGTATTGGACTGTGTCAACTGAGGCTAAAATACTGATGTCAGATCTATGAATCAGCTTATCAAAGGACGTAGGTATCCGACAACTTATTTAATCAAGGTTTTACTTCATACAAAGTACTTTAAAAAGGCTTACAGAAGTTTCATTTGCTTGCTTAAGGCGTATGAGACATTCTTATTGTTACGTGTCGACTTATTCAAATGGATGAGTTTTAAATTGGCAATCATCTTGCTCCTTTCTCTTTGTTTACATAGCGGCAAAATAAACCTTTAGAACCAAGATATAAGGGAGCGCTTAAACTGTGACGCCGACGAAAGAGTCACTAATCACTATTGTTAAGAACTTAAGGTTCGAATTCAAATATGTTCTTGTTTATCTATCAAGTCAGTTGCAACAACTGAGGTCACAACAACCCTGATGTCAGATTGTATAAGCCGCCATAAGATTAATTACTGACAATTTAGTTAGAGCCCACCAACGTACAATGTGTGCGGTATTAGATTTCTTTTTCATACTAACAAGTCAAACGTTCAAAATTATTATTAGTTGAAATCGCGAAAACATAATACCTATAACGTTTGTTGTTGACTCGGTCCTGTTGTATGTGGTTTGTCGACTCTTTCCAGGCGGATGGCACAAGTATACAGTAGGAACAGTTAATACAGTGTGAGTCACGTTAAAGTGTACATATGAAAACAGATAAAACTAGACCTATTTTTATCGACAAAAAAGAGGTCAAAAATTTTTTGAGATTTTTTTTAAATTTTTTATAGAATTTTTTTTCTTCCAATTACTTATTGTAAAGAAAACGTAATAACTTTTAAACTAAGCGGTATATCCTGATAAAATAAAAACAGTAATAATGCTAAATAACAGGCAATACTAAAAAAATACATAAAATACACAAAAAATGCCAACAAATAATAAAAAAATATACTTTTTGAAAAAAATCTGCTTAAAAATTCGTGTTTTTTTTGGTTATTTGATAATTTTTTCCAAAAAATGCCTCTATAACAGGTAGTTTTTATTGTTTTGTATTATTCTCTATCGTATTAACTTTGTAAAACCAAAAATCGCATGTCTCTATCCCTATCACAACATTTGCTATGATAGTTTGAACAAAGGCCTACCACAACATTATTCTCCGCTACAGGTAGGGACAATTTTAAATTTAACTAAAATGCTTATTTTACATCGAAATCTTTTGTTTTTATTTGAAATCTAACTTGTCTTTATCAAAATTACAAATCTAGAGCCATTTTCAGTTTCGTTGTTAACGAAGCGTTGAATGGCGCTCCCGGAGAGGCTTAGTTCAAACGATCACAGCAAATGTTGTGATAGGGATAGAGACATGCGATTTTTGGTTTTACAAAGGTAATACGATAGAGAATAATTCAAAGTAATAAAAACTACCTTTTATAGGGGCATTTTTTAGAGAAATTTATCAAATAACCAAAAAAACACGAATTTGAGAGCAGATTTTTTTTCAAAAAATATCATTTTTTATTATTTGTTGGAATTTTCTGAGTATTTTATGTATTTTTTTAGTATCGCCTGTTATTTACCATTATTACTGTTTTTATTTTATCAGCATATACCTCTTAGTTTAAAAGTTATTACGTTTTCTTTACAACAAGTACTTGAAAGAAAAAAAATTCTATAAAAAATTAAAAAAAAAATCTCAAAACATTTTTGACCTCTTTTTTGTCGATAAAAATAGGTCTAGTTTCATCTATTTTCATATGTACACTTTAACGTGACTCACACTGTATATTGGCATTGCCAATGTTTCAAAATATTGTAGGGCAGTAGCGCAGTCAATACTTTGCATTAAATTAACAGTTTATATTATGATTATTTTTTATTGATTGTTGAGTTTGTATTGAACTTTTTGATCATTAAAACGCTTAGAGTACTTACTTTGTAACATTGACACTGCAAATATATTTATGAACGATGTATCTACAATGTCTACTCTGATACTCTGAACATTATTGACGAGTTATCAGACTGTTCTTCTTGTGCTGTGATTCTTTCTTATTTTGCAACTTACGCCCGTATTAAACTACGCTTGCTTAAGTGAAGCAGCAAATCGAACGCACAGCGTTGAATAGAGCTCTGTGATTGGTTCGTGTGTCACCCTGTGCGTCCACGTGCACTGTGAGACCTCATAGTAATGTTTGTGAATACGGGCGTTAGTGTAAACGCATCCTTTAATTTCACGAAGTTATGATTCTACTAATCTTACAACTGATATTAAAGATTAGTAACTAATTGCACGAGATACAATCCTTTAATTTGAAATGTCGATTTATCATGACATTAATTATAGACGGCTTCCAGTTGCTTGATGCAATATGTGAAACATTTGTTTCCTGGCTTGACTGGAGAACAGTTAAGGTCATATAATTTATTACAGCTATGTGCTTAGTAATTAGAATCTATAATTTATTTATCTGGCATTTAACTGGTTTTCGATCGATCATTTTAGCAGTCTTGCAAATTTATGGTAGTATAACTCCTGCCAAGGTAAATAATCACGTAAGATTGATTAAAAGAAATGTATTATGTTACTAAGAGATAAAAAGATTCATTATAAATGAAAAAATACCTACACAAACTCGAAACTTCATACATATACCTATAAGAGCCCGCAGTTCGGCAGGCACACGTAGTTTTTATTTTCAGATTCCACCCCTCACTTAAAACATAAGGCTGGATATACTTACCCAAAAATATAGAATCGAAGTAAGGGTGTTGCATGTCAGGTTGTCACTCTAGGAATATCTTGATATTGACTTCTGATCTGACTCTTACGATCATATAGTTCATGTACGTACGTGTACATGCATATAACGATAGTGTAATATCTATCAAAAGTTTTAAAAAACAAAGAGTAGCGAGCCATCACACATATAAAGTTCACTCGCTTTCGTGAATTGCAACAACAACTATACATGGTTTTATGTTTGAGTGAAAACACTAATTTACATCAAGGTATGGTCTATATTGTTTTATATCGTGAGAAAAGTCAATCATATTTTTGGCTACAAAGTGGTCGGCAAAAAGTACAACGTCATTTTTTGTTTCAGATAGACATAACACACAATCTCAGAATTGGACCCAGAGTAGCGCTAAAAAATTGGGACATATTTCATCCCGCATTATACGGACTTGTAAAAAGAAATGTCACCATAACTGTAGCACTTTGTAACCAAATTCGCAGCAGTGATATCACGAATTGTACGTTACATAAAACGTCAAATAACATGCGTTATATTCATAACTTCTTTTTCGTGTTCATTCCTACCACCATAATGTGACAATAATAAACTGGATACGTGCGGGAACATAATACAGTTTCTGGATCTTTGCCACGATTTGAACTAATAGAGTTTGTTATTTACTAAGTAGGTATTGTGAATAAATTACACACTGGCCTATGGACTTGGAAGTACTAAAAACAAAGAAGCGATTTCAAGTCTTGAAAACTTTGAGGAATAAATAAATATGGTTAAGTCAATTAACAAACAAATAACAAATACAATACTAACGTAAAGATACTCATTTCTGTGATACGAGGTATGAATAATGATATGGGCAACTCATCAAGCTTTAGTTTATGAAGGTAATCGTACAGAGCCAGAAACTTTTTCAATTGTATGAATGTTGTTTTGTATTAGACATGAGATGTATTGACTAAACGACGATCCAGAAAAGCTTTAGCCCTTTCAAGGTTTAATGTAGGTACTCATTTAATGTGAACTTAAAGCCTTTTCCCACAACTTCAACCGCATAGAGTTCGCCAAAAACTAGCTTATCTAAACATCACGTCGCAAAACAAAAGTGAGTCACTACCTTAATGAATAAAACTGTACACAGTCTCTGAGCGTACATTCTTTTATTCAAAAAACTTGAAAGGCATACCCGCAAAATCCATTAGGCAGTAGGTGTGTCTGGCTCGCTCTGTCCGACCCCAGTATTTTACCCGCACTCGTTTTTCTGGTCGGTGGATAAAAGGAATTGTTTTGACACACAGCCACAATATTTTTAGAGCAATCCAAACGCTTCGATCGCCAGCAATTGGTCGGTTGAGCAAATGTTTTTGAAGTTTTTTAGTTTGGGGAGGAAAGTGGCATCTTTTATGATTTAGACTTCATAAGATCGGATAAGTACGAGTAAGTCTTTTTCTTAAATGTAGGTACTAGTGAGAAGCTATGATTTTCAGTTCTTTCATCATCATCATCATCTCAGCCATAGCCCCATAGAACGTCCATTGCTGAATATAGGCCTCCCCCAATGCTTTCCATGTTGCCCGGTTGGTAGCGGCCTGCGTCCAGCGCCTTCCTGCTACCTTTACGATGTCGTCGGTCCACCTTGTGGGTGGCCGTCACACGCTACGTTCTCCGGTTTTTTTTCTTTGTTTTCTAGCGATCAATTTATGCGCCGCTACGTCATTTCAATGTCATGGTCGCGAAAACAGGTAGAAGCTCAGTTCTCCAGAACAAAATGCCCATATTTCACGAAATCAAATCCTAAATGTTTATAGTCGTGACACAGAACTGTCCCACTTAACTTTAGCAAATTAGACCGATAATGTAGCGTGAATATCGCCATCTGTCAACATTCTTGGCAAAGAGCCGCTACCAAAAACGTTGAAACGAAATACGTTATATCAGGTTTGTATTGGCTATTAATAGGGCATTAGTTTAAAAGAAGATACTAAAAGAATTTTAATCGATTTGTCCCTAAGGCCGAGCACTAACAAACTTTGACCGTAGGAAACTATAACAATAACCGGTGTTTTTTGTATGGACTTTGACAGATATTTGACGTTTCTTAAAGTTAAAGTAAGATGGTGCAACTTAGCCCAACATTTTCATTTCCAACCCAATTGATTTGATTCTATTTTTATAGAGATAAATTACATTATTTTCCAAAGATGCTGCTATAAGGAGTTTTATAATACTTTTTTGCATTCTTGAATAACTATTCATAATACTTACAAAATTCACGAAAATGAAAAGTCACTTTCGTGAATTTTGCCAATGACACTTTTAGGACTTGAAGGGGAAGACTGAGAAGAATGTAACAGAGGTCAGTTGTCACAAAGCCGATTTCTCTATACCTTTGTTAATTAACGAGTGCTGACAGTTTCAGATAAACTGTGGAGTGTCGATTCAAATTTGGGAAGTAGCTAGCTTGATAAACAGTCTTAGGTTCAGGGAAATTTACTTTCTTACAAAACTCTGTTACATATATCCTAGGTCTCCCTTATATTATTTTTTAAATCTAAAGCAATTTATTTCTCAAATGTCTTTGAAAATACGTCTCTTTGAGTATGTAATAAAAAACCTTTAACGTGTATGAAACTGAGAGGCTAATTATGTTGAAGTCTTCAGTTACATTCTATTATTATATTATTTTAACGTAACAAGCTCATTACTTCCATGGTTTTAATATCCATATTCAAAACACAAATGTTGCTATAACTACCCTTCAAAAGCTTATCAACCCCGACTCATAAATAGGGTTGATTTTGTTATTTATTAATATTGTAAATACCGCCTGTATTGTTGTCTAATTATCGTATTTGAGTTGACTCCTTAGATAATACTCTTTTGTGTAAAATTTTGAATTACGCCATTACGCCCGTATTCACAAACGATGCTTGCGTAAGTAAAGCAGAAAATCGAACGCACAGCATTGAATGGTGAAATGTGTGGTGAAGCTTATTAAAGACTAACTTTCCGCCCGCGGCTTCGCCCGCGTGGAATTTTTCGGTTTTTTATATAACCTATGAAACTCAGCAATAATGTGGCTTTCTATTGGTGAAAGAATTTTGAAAATCGGTTCAGTAGATCCCTTACAATTTAACAAATATACAAACAGAAAAACTTTACCTCTTTATAATATTAGTATTGATAATACAGGGCGAATTCCGAATGAAGCTTTGTTATGCATGAAATTCATAGTATCTACTAATGAAATCGTATTTCTGTTTGAATGTACCGGTACTGGGGAATGCCTTTGTCTGATTGGTCAGACTATATTTAGTAATTCCAGAATAATTAGTTATAATATTTAGTAATACCAGCACAGAGATAATTAGTAAGCGAAATAATAAAGGTATAGGTTACAATTGCAAAATGGCGATGGGTACCTTACAAATGCCTATCTCCAAATAATTTAGTATGACTGACACTGATAACTAGTAACATTCTGAAGCATTTAGTTCAATTAAAATAAACAGCGTCTTAATAATAAAAATATTTTGAACTTGAATTTGGCTCTATAAACTTAAGTTTAATTGAAATGAAGTACGTCACTATTGTTACTAAGGCTGAGTTGCACCACCTAACTTTGACCGTAACTATAACGATAACCGGCGTATTTTGTATGGAGTTTGACAGATTTTTTACATTTGTTAAAGACAAAGTATGATGGATGGTGCAGAAATGAAGAAATCCGACATAGCCCGACGGATTAGCAAGCTGAAGTGGCAATGGGCAGGGCACATAGTACGCAGAACTGACGGCCGATGGGGCAGCAAGGTTCTGGAATGGAGGCCGCGTACCGGAAATCGCACCGTGGGACGTCCACCTACAAGGTGGACCGACGACATCGTAAAGGTAGCAGGGATGCGCTGGACGCAGACCGCTACCAATCGATCAACGTGGAAAGCATTGGGGGAGGCCTATGTTCAGTAGTGGACGTCCTATGGCTGAAATGATGATGAAGATGGTGCAACCCAGCCTAAAACATTTAAATGTCACGAAATATTCTCGTTTAAGCCATATTGGTCCATTAGGCTTATTTAAAACACTCCGCATTATAAAAACCGTTCGCTTTGAAATCCATTTTCGTATGAGTCTGACCCTTGTCAAGCCCCAGCTTTACAATTTACTAAGTATTTTAAGATTTGTCTAAAGTAAGCCCTAATACAACGTAGTTAAATGTTTCATATAAATCCGTACAAAGTGAATTTATAGTGTGTTGTAACAAAAAATATGAAATTTAGATTCTGCAAATTGAAAATCATCTGGGGACCAAGTCGAGCAAAAAAGCGGCACGGCCGTACCATCCTTTTCTCGAAGCAATTCAGGCCATTTTCGACCGCCTGTAACTTCGTTGTGGATAAAACTAGAAGGCTGAATTTTCATTAACTATGCAGGCATTGTAAAGACACGGTATGGTTAAAATTTCATTCAATTTGAACCAGTAGTTTAAGAATTATAACGGGTCAAAGTTACTTAATTTTGTCACTCACTGACTCACTGACTGACTCACCGATCATCAAAATTCTAAGGCACTTCTAGCAGACCTAGAAGCTTCAAATTTGGAATATAAGTAGTGTTTGGTGTATGAATCAAGGAAAAACTAAAATATTTGGGGGCACGGTAGTGCAACCGCCAAGTCGAGTAAAATTTTTCAATTTCGGTCCAGTTTTCTAGATACATAACTGCTGTCTACAAAATACAAAAAGAAATGAGATTTGGGGGCACGGTAGTGCAACCGCCAATTCGAGTAATTTTTTTCAATTTCGGTCCAGTTTTCTAGATACATAACTGCTGTCTACAAAATACAAAAAGAAATGAGATCCCATCAAAAACAATACTTGTCAAAAAAACCAAGTCTCGCAACTCAGTTGTTCTACGGTAAAAAGTTGTGAGATCCATGTAATACCAAGTCCAGGCCAGGAAATCTTTAACGTTTTACATAAATACATATATTGACTTGGTCATCGCATGAAAACACGTGTAAATTAAATTATTTAGTGCGATGGCCAAGTCAATAATTTATGTAAAACGTTAAAGATTTCCTGGCCTGGACTTGGTATTACATGGATCTCACAACTTTTTACCGTAGAACAACTGAGTTGCGAGACTTGGTTTTTTTGACAAGTATTGTTTTTGATGGGTGAATTATTCTATGAAAATCACAATAAATTGTTATGGTTATAAAACCAAATGGTTGGCAAGATAAATATTATAATGTTTTTCTACGAACTCGATGTAAATTGTAGCGCTTATTTTTTGTTCATTGTTATGTGAAAACTTTTCTATTTCGATTCTATTTATTATTCTAAGTTACAAACTTCTTTTAAATGAATCATAAATTTTTTTTAAAAAGATTATTAGCAATTTGTGTTGCCCAAATTGCTAATAGTCCCATTAGCCCCTCGTGGTAAGCTAAATAAGCTTGTGTTACGAGTGGGCTCACCACAATAGTCGAGCGGCGGTGGCATTCGAACCCGCGCTCCTCGGATCTCGAGTCGGCCACTCCGACCCCTTCACCGTTCGGCTATCGTGGCTATACATGTAAAATGATCAGTGGGACATTAAAATTAATTTCTCAAATATACAACAAATGCATAATATCGAATAGAAGTAAGCATAACAAACCAATGTAGACCAAAGTATAACATTGTGGAGTTTACCATAGAAACATTTAATTTTCTCGAAATCACAAATGACGTCACTGATATAAAGGCATTCAATTATTATTATGTAGACTAAATTAAAATTACCTTTGGACTGAAAAATCAAAATGTTTAGTAAGTATTTAAATGTAAACCGAGACAAAGCTAAACCTAAACTGATAAACAACATACTATAATGAGGACTCTTACATCTTTGTACTAAAGAAATGGCATCACAAAGCATTTTCAGTACAGATCAGCTAAAACTGATGTCTCTTAACTAGTCGTAATAGGTATGTAATTGCAACTAAAAGTCCGATGTACTGTTGACTGTACATCACTTTGTTTTATGCTATTATTAATAACACTACATCTAGCAAATTTATTTTTGTCTTTTGTCACGGACAAAACGCTGCGTTTGCGGCTAAAGTTGCCGAGTCACAAAATTGCAGTGTATTGCAAAATGTCTCATACATGCATATCTGTACATTTCTGCAAATCTATAAGACGTGTGACGTTGTGACGTAGTTGAATCGACAGACAGTAGGTAAAGTAAATAGTAGGTCAAATAGTTCGTGATACCCAAAGTGGCGAAAAAGTTGACCACACAACCTTATTCCAATAGGGATGTTTCCTGGGTCAAAAAGCAAGAGTTTTAATTAGTCCGTCAGTTAACTTATCAAAAAATAATCTACACATAGGTATTTTTCACTTTTTCAAACTAATGAAAATTTAAAGAGATAAAGCGCGCCAAAGTTCATAAGAAGAAAGCACGTTGTGACGTCGTGCGGAACTTCAACGCACCATAACTATGTAATTATTTGTTAGATTGACAAATAAAAATATATGTGTCCAATATTTTTTGATATTAAACACGACGGACTAAAAAAGTTTTTTTTAGGAAACTAGCCTATTATGACGTGTTGCGACCATAAGTAATTGGCAACTTTGGGGGTCTAACTATTTGACGCTATTCGAAGCTATTTGACGCTGACTGTACGATTTGATAGCTAGATTAAACCCAATTAGAATCAAACTGTAGTTAAAACAAATCAAAATTCAAATCTGAATTTAATTATAAGCCGTGAACTACTCGATGTCTCTGAGTATTTAGAAAAAATATTTTTCAGAAAATCTTTCTATTATAATAACAATACATCTAAATTAACTTAATTGCTTGTTTTGGCAAGTAATTAAAGGTCTGAAGTTAATGACTGCTGAATGCTACGTTTAATTCAAAGGCTACCTCAAAAACAACAGTTATTTTGCGAAGAGGGCGAACTTTCACCTAACCTTTAACCCTACGAGCGGCTTTGATGTGTTACCTTGAACTGTGCTTCGAGTAATTTCTTTAATATAAATAGAAAACCAATTTGACGTCAGCAACACTAAGTGAACGAAAAAACATAGAAAGAGCCCAGAACTCTTTATTATTTTGAAGATATCATTCTATCATTTGCTTGTAACTTTTCTTTTGTTTGAGCCACTCGTACAGCTCATAGTGATTCGTGCCCTTCAAATTGAATTGAATCATAATTGTTTTCCAAACTGGCGAATTTTCAAAGCAAATAAATTGTGAAGTATCTTTAGATTAGTACAGTACCTATTAAATAAAAAAAAATTCTTAGAAAATTACTACCGATAAAAGTCTGTGCAAACTTTTCTTGATAAGAAATGTAAACACAAGCTCGTTGCTCATTACCGACTATTTACGTACAGAGAAAATAATAAGAATCAATATGAACATTAGTTTGCTCTACATTATTTCACAAATCATAAAAAAATAGGATTTTTATATTTTTAACACAAAATCGCCAATATCGCCTTACATATTCCGCTTCTATTCATTTTTCTTTTACTTCCCCACATCAATCACTACTGTGAAAATTATTTTCCCACCACCCTTTAGTCACGTGTGCCCTATCATGTGGCGTTGAATCACAGTATTAGTAACACATACTATTCATTTATCAGCATATACTTTATACAAACATAGTACATTGTTGCTTGCATTGTGTATGCTTTTATCACGTTTGACAGATAGCACTGGATTAGCAATAGCGATGGCTAGAATAAATATTATGGATCGTATTCATAACAAATGAAATCAGCTCATTAAAAGGCATAGGTAGTTGATAACACACCAAACCACAAGTTTGTTTGAAAAATAATACTTATTACATTGATATACCTACGTAATTTGTAAGTCACATAAAAAAAATTGTAAGTACAAAAATGATAATTTTTGAACGTTTCAAGAATGGCTTTCGTAAGAAACTCTCGAGGAAATCCCAAGGAAAGATATATTATAAGAAAACAACAATTTTGTGTTGCTGGGACAGATTTTGTCGTGAGATGAAAACAAAAATATGGCTCTAAAAGTAGTAAGCATACATAAACTTAATATTTTGCTCGGGTACCAAAGCAACATATTAGTAGGAAAATGAGAAAAAAAAACTATAATGTAGTATTGTGTTGTTAAAAGGACATTGTCAGAAACCGCCTAAAAAACCGCCCAAAAACATTAACCCATCATAATTATTTTCTATTTTTTTTAATACATTAAGCACCCTTTCATTCTAATGGACACTTAAGCATTGAAAAATTAAATTAATAAGTCTTTTAACGTTTATTCTATAATACTATTACAACTTCCGGACGTTTTGGTGCGTGGCATGGTCTAAAACCTATCAAGTTCCATAATTTTTGCCGATAAAATCTGTACGAGGCATTACCGTACTTTATTGCTGGGAGTCCATGTATAGTGATGTTCCTGCGGCCATCATAGACAATAAAATATCGATTTTGAAAATAAAATAAATCGATTAACTGCTTTGAAGACTAGATTTGCGTTAAAAGCTAAAAAGATATTGACGCTATTACAAGAAGCTATCTAAAGTGTCCAACTGGTCGAAGGTCGTAAATAAAATAAAAATAATTAGGACCATAAACTGATATTCATGGTATCATAACTGTAAAAGTGTCAGAATCCGATGTTGAATCCAATGCCAGTTGAGGTGTGAGAAACATATATATTTTTTTTTTATGTGACAGGAGGCAAACGAGCAGACGGATCACCTGATATCAACCTAGTATAGTTGCCAGTCTCTCATAATCTATGCCAATGAGGGTTTTCGCGATTGAAAAATCCGCCAGATGGCAATACGTAGACGTGAGGTCCAAATGCTGCATGATTGGTTATTTTTGACATGACATTGACAGATATCCACCAATCATGCAGCATTTGGACCTCGCGTCTACGTATTGCCATCTCGCGGATTTTTCAATCGCGAAAACCCTCATTCATAGCACATGTATAATAATAGACCAAATGAACTTTTATAGATTGTGAAAGAGAAGATAAAGATTTTATTATTTTATTAAAATCTTGCCACGAGGTAGTTTTTCAGTAGAAACCAGGATTGGATAATCGCTACAGGCAAGTATCAGAACATTTTATAAATATTTTTAATCGATTATATCCTTGTGAATCGTTTTAATAAATTGTCATTTTACTTTTTCAATTAAAACTTTTTCAATCCCTAGTCTTGTCAAACTGTCATAATGTCAACAAATTATAAATGTCACGTCAGTTGACTCAATTTCAGTCTTCTGTGCGTTTATTGTATTTTTATTTCAATGAAATAGTGCTAAAGGGTTAGTACTAAAACTGAAAGCCTTTTTTCAGAAAGAAAACCAATGTGGTGCCCTTATTATTCATGCTGTTTGAAAGTTACAAGTCAGTGATACAGAGTTGCCGACATTATAACTCCGTAGTGATACCGTACCAAAGAAGAAGTTTTCCTAAACACTTGTGTTGTTTTTATATGTGATCGAATAAAAAGGATTAATTCTACTGCTCAAATGGAATAACTTATCCCAAGAGACCGAATATAAAAAAAACCTCTCCATAGAAATTATCACCATCACGAGGATGCGAATTTTTTTGAGAATTTGATATTGGTCCTGTAAGAAAAGTAGTTGTATTTCAGTAGTAGAATCAACCCTTCTTATTTCATCAGCAAGAGTAACTATAAAAACGCCCTGTAGGTAGGTATTATTAAGCTGAAGAGTTTGTTTAGTGTCAAAGACTGTCACACAGTGTAACTTAAATTGGCATATTATGATAATGAACATAAAAACTTAAATAAATATGTATGTTAATATTTTTTCTATTTATTTATTTTCCCAAAGCTTCACAGTGACAGCTGAAACAGCAATACTGTTGTAAAACTAAACTTGGAACAAACTGTTACAAATATTATACAAATTAAAATAAAACCGCATGTTGCTTTACTTTCTCGTATAGGTAATAAATGTAATTAATGGCTAGATTATTAATGTTACTTTGTTACCCTCAATAGTGAGGAGATCTTATAAAATGGTAACCCTGATTTTTATTGTCATTCAAGTGCTCTTTCTTCGCATAGGCTTCTGTGATTTGGCCAAGGGCCACACACATTGCGATAACATTATGCGACATTGATTTGACAGCAGCGGAGTGAAGTCTTGCGACTATGCAAAATGATACCCTGTAATCGTAGCGCATACAGACATAGACGGGGCGGGGCACATAGCTCGTAGAGCTGATGGCCGCTGGGGCAGGAAAGTTCTTGAGTGGCGACCACGAGCCGAAAGACGTAGCGTGGGCAGGCCTCCCACTAGGTGGACCGACGATCTGGTGAAGGTCGCGGGAGGTGCCTGTATGCGAGCGGTGCAGGATCGGTCTTCGTGGAAATCCTTGGGGGAGGCCTTTGTCCAGCAGTGGACGTCTTTTCGGCTGAAACGAACGAACGAACGATACGTATTACCACTATTTACCAGACATTACTATTTATTGCATACTCGCCGGATTACACGTAGGAGCACGCGCGTAACAGCTTCGGCCTTGCATTATTATAAGATCTTGTTCCGCCCTGTTACGAACTTCCTCCGTGAGGATATCCCCGCCGAATTCTATGATGAACCTATCAAAAGTCATATTCTGCAATGTCAACCCACCACAAGGTGGACCGACGACCTGATAAAGGTAGCGGGAAGGCGCTGGATGCAGGCCGCTACCAACCGTGCGATGTGGAAGTCATTGGGGGAGGCCTATGTTCAGTAGTGGACGTCCTGTGGCTGAAATGATGATGATGATGAAGAAATGAATGAAAATGACAAATCTTCGAACGTGTATAATACCGTGCCAAAGTAATCATATAATTTTGGCACCTTAATAACTATTGCCGTTTTTGTTGTAAAGATCATGTAGCGCTACTTGCGGATATTATTGGAAAGAAAACTATGTGGGCTCTAGATCTGAAGCCGCTTTAACGAACACGAAGTGCTCATACAATGCGGCGTATTTTCTTCCAGTCTTTAGTCAGGACTTTAGACGAATTAAAGGTGCAGTCCTGTTGTCCCCCCTGCTTGGCCCCCCTAGGGGAGCCAACAGGATTTCGAAATCCTGTTGTCCCCCCTGGCTAGGGGAGACAACAGGACTAGATTTTAATCAATGATTTGAGGACTGTTGTCCCCCCTGGCAAAAATTATTTAAAAGCCATAAATTTTTATAGCATAATTTATGAAAAACTGAAGTATTTGACTGAATGCCAAATTGCCAAACTGAATACCTAAACGTTTGTCAAGGTAATAATTACAATTTTGATAGGTATTGGTGCCGGCCGGTATTAACTAACACTTACAAACTTGAAATTTGGCAGGTAGGTTTCCTTATAGGGTGTAGACATCCACTAAGAACGGAATTTATTTATTAAAGGATTGAAAATAATATGTCGAAATCGCGGGCGGCTGCTAGTTGAATCACTGTCACTGAGCAAGTAATTTGTTGAATATTTGATTAACTAGCTGTGTCCGCGACTTCGTATGCATGAAAACCCGTTTTCGCAACATTTTTCATTTTTGCTCTGCACCTATTACTTACTCGTAGCGTGATAGTATATAGCCTATAGCCTTCCTCAATAAATGGGCTATCTAACACTGAAAGAATTTTTCAAATCGTACCGATAGTTCCTGAGATTAGCGCGTTCAAGTAAACAAACTCTTCAGCTTTATAATATTAAGTATAGATTTAAAATTATTCAGTTTTAGCATCCTACCTACTAATGTTGTAAGTAAATGCGGAACTTTGTGAGTATGGATGTTTGATACTCTTTCACGTAAAAACTACTAAACGGATTTTTACTTACACTTGATAAACTTTACAGTACCTAGATAATATTTTTTATACATGAGAATAGCATAATAGAGGTACTCAGCTTTTGCCTACGGCTTTGTCCGCTATATGTTTATATTTATTTATAAAAAAAGATAAAGTTACTTTCGCATTTATAATATTATTTAGTAGGGATAATTCATAACGATTTTGTCAAAAGCAAGTAAAGCAGATTTTGAAATAGTCTGAAATAGTACCGGTACCAAGAACTTATATTTTTTTCGTTATCCAAATGTTAATATTATTTGACATACGTTTAGGTATTCAGTTTGGCAATTTGCCATTCATTCAGGTACTCCAGTCCTTCTTAAATGTTATAAAATTTTATGGCTTTTAAATAATTTTTGCCAGGGGGGACAACAGTCCTCAAATCATTGATTAAAAATCTAGTCCTGTTGTCTCCCCTAGCCAGGGGGGACAACAGGATTTCGAAATCCTGTTGGCTCCCCTAGGGGGGCCAAGCAGGGGGGACAACAGGACTGCACCGAATTAAAACCCCGGTTGAACGTGATATAGCCGCACTAGAATACGATGCTTTTTTGCATAATCGCAAGACTTCGTTCCGGTGTCGACCGAATGTTATCATGATGTATGTGGCCCAGGGGTTACCGTAGCCGCTAAGGTTTGAAACTTCTTGCTTAAAATATTGTAGTCTTTGGCATAGACTACGATGGTAGTCATGGAGATAGGAGTTTGTTATCTCGTGTCAGATGTAAATGGTGAAAAGAAAACTCATGATTCGTGATATTTTTATGTAATATGTAGGTATTTTATAAAAGTGGAACCCCGAGTGATCTCCAAAACCCATTCTATTATTATATACGATTCGGCTTCGATATCTATAATACAATAGGAGTTTATTTTATGTGTCAGATGACAAGGGTGGAAACAACCTACGATTCATGTTGTTTATTTACGTGCAATATGTGGGCATATTATAAAAGTGGAATGCCGAGTTGTATTTCTAAAACTTGTTCTATTATTTTATACTATTTGGCTGCGACTCGGCGTGACGACAATACAAAACATTTTTCGCGAATCGGTGTTCATACATTCACACAATACATTAGACGCCATGTTGTCATAAACGACATATTATAAAATAGCTGTGATTTAATATTCTTAATCATTAATTTTATGGCAAGTGTCCATCAGGAATCATTGTTCTTACACACAGAATCGTATTATTTCGCTTTCGGGTAGTAATATGTCAAAATTGTTGGTTCTTAGGCGAACAATGTATGGAGAACGAACATTGTCCTTTATTGTGTAACATTGATATATCGCAAGATTTTATATCTTTTATTTTTACAAGAACAAATCGATTTAGGCTGATAATAAATAACTGTAGAGAGTTCTAGCCAGCAAACGTAGGCAGATGATAAAAATACTATCTACTAAGAGATCGGTGACAAATCTAAGAAAATAGCTTTGGGATTAAGCCAATATTTAATTTAATACACGCTTTTAACACTGCTTTTCCATTGATACTATGGGAACCATTGAGGAGTAATTTGTTTGTTCTGCTGATCGGTTAATTAAATGTATTTACTATTTTTGTCTTTGGCATTGATATCGGCTTTAAAATTAACTCCTGCTAGGATTAGAATCCAAAACTTCCTGGTGTTTAATATTTTTACTTGTTTTGATTGTACATAATGAAATTTGTACCTACAGCCAAAGTAGGCAATAATTCTATAAAATAAATAAATAAACACGTTTGTGTTACAATTGAAATAAGGCACAAATTATTTGACTCTGACTGTACTTGCAAAACAAATTATTTTGCTCATGGAGACTTTACATGTCTCATTGCTTTTTGCTCTACCAAATTATTTGTATAGTCTTTATTTCTGTGATTGTCTACATACACCATATTGACAGTAAAATTATTAATAGACCTGTCATTCTAATAAGACACGAACCACGACAGACAAACACAGCGGGGTATTTATATGTACGTAAGGTTGTTCCCAGTAGGTAGAGACCTGGTGACCCATCTGATACAGGTTTTGAGTTGCCACGGGCTTTAGCAAAGCGAACCAGAAATAAATATTATTATAATGGTAGTTTTTTTGTTTTTGCTACCGGTTTTGGGTGAAGATTTTGAATCTTACGGTACCTAATTTGAATAAGTGGTCGAATAAGCTTCTAGCGGGTTTATAATTTTAAAATTACTATTGAAATTGATCAGTTTTATGTCCTGTAGAGTAATATTTCATTTCATTGATATGAAAGCAAAAATATTCAAGTATACCTACAGGCTGTCCAAAAATTAGCACGTCACACTGACATCGAAGGAAGATGGGGCCTGAGACGCGTCGAAGAAGCCTATAGCTATGATGTTTCATGATTACCTACATGATTTTAGAGATATGACCAAATTTTGATAAAAACTTGTTTGAGATGCATTTTGAACCCATCTACCTCCGGTGTTTTGATGTGCTAATTTTGAGATTGATATTTGCTTTGACCTTCATCTAATAGATCTAAATGGCAAATCCTTTCAACTTTCACCATTGTTAAGCTATCTATGACTGATGGCTTCGATAATGATAAACTAGGCTTAGGTATGTTAACATTGTATAATAATATATCTTGAGTCATGTCTTACACTCGTGACTTCATTACGGACACTGTCAAATTTAACCTGACCCTTGACCATTATGAAATAATCTTGATCACAATTGAATAAGGTTTTATAATAGGGAAAGCTAAAAACAGTAGTCTAAAACAATATGATTTCTTCAAAAAATGCTAGAAAAGTGCTAGATATAAAAAGTCCAGTTTCCAAAATTTTATACCGAGAATTGTCTGTTAAACATTAGCAATATTCTAAGTGAAAATGCAATTTAGTGGTACTAACAATATCTCAGGGAATCTTAAGAATCCAATTTCGAAGTAAACCCGTTTCGCTATAAAGGGCCTTGCACTCAAAATTTATGCTTATTGGCCGAATTTCCGCGTCCGTACGTGACTATTATTTAAATTTGGTTGTCAGGCGACAATCGTGACTAAAATTTCACTTTTCAAATACATTTGATTAGAAAAGATAATTTAATAGCATATTATTATGTAATACAATGTATTGGTGTAAGCTGGACAGTTTCTGATCCAATCCTAATTAATACTTTGAATGCGAAAGGAACTCTGTCTATTTATCTTTATGTTTGCCATTTTTCGAAGCGAAGCCGCGGCCAAAAGTTAATCATTTATTGCCAAAACTGAAACCAAGTTTACAATATCAGATATTTGAAACGCGAGATGACAACTCTATTTTGATAATGCAGAACACAATTTGCTACCAAACACGAAATTTTCTAAGAAGCTTCTGTTTTAAATTTTCAAAATGTCTTTAAATGGGGTCAAAGGTCAAGTTATACCAGAAATTATTAGTATTTTATAAATAACCAATATGAATAAAGCTGGTTTTTACTGGACTGGTTTTGATATTATCAAGTTCAGGGCCAGTGCAGTTTTATTAAAATTTAATATAGCCAGTTTTTGTTCGCCAATTTTAAGAGATATGAGTAAGTAATATATTAATGAAATCTATTGAATTAGGCACATGTAGTATATCTAGTAAAATTTTTTTCCTTATCGATAAGGTAGACCCATGCAATAATTTACTGAATTTTCATTTTATTTATTATTTTGATGATTCATGTTATTCTCGTCTGATGAACAGTCTACAGACACCGTAAAAATCAATAATATGTTGCGTCACTTCAGTTAAGGAAAATAATAATAAACATAATTAAAGTTATTTAGAACTGACTAAATATACCTTGATGACAAGTTGGTGACATGAAATTCCTTTTTCTAAGCCAAAAAAAAAAGAAAATATAAAAAAAAAACAGCAATAACGGTTCGTCACAACACACTGGCAATTTTGTTTTAAAAGATATTGGCAACCCTCCAAATGAGCAAGGGTCTTTCCAGATTATTGAATGGGTAATATTTATGCCAGGATGCGGTTGCTGTGTACATACAAATTGTATGTAATGTATGGTTCGGTGTCGTATTGGTTGGCTTTGGGAATTGACGGCATTTAAAGTATGTTGTACTTGCTGCTGATATAATATTTTATCAAACCCACAATGGGGAAGGGAGCTGGCTGATGCTATAAAAAGCATGTAAATGTTGGGTTTAATCAGCGATGGGAATTATTTGTGTCCAAATTTCTAAAGAAATAAAAAAAAGAATTGAAATAATTGTAATTGTAAATGTTAATGTTAGATGTTAACTAAGTATTAAATGATTGTGACTTTGCTACACCCTTACAGGCTCAATGTATGAATGCATATAATATGTCTGTATGTGCTGAACGTGTTAATGCAAATGAATAAATAAATAAAAAAAACCTGATTAATGAGTACTGAAATAAAATTACTGGACTACGAGAATAACAATTGATAACGTAATGTGACGAATGACATAATATAAACTACTTTCATAGTTAACTAAAATAAGAACTTTCAATGTGAATAGTGCATTGCCAAATCTTAAACAACGATTGTCCAGTATAAATGGAAAACTGCTGTAAATGTGTAGTGCATTAAAATTATTAATTTTTACCTCAGTCAATGACTAATAATGCTCCTAAAGCTTTAAATACAAGCAGACTTTGACAAATAATAGTCAAAGTCCTTGTTAAATAATCTGCTCATTTTATGCCAGTCGAGAAAATTGGCTTGTGCCCAGGTAGGTTAGTGTTTCTTTGTCACTTTGTCAATGAACGGAGTGATAGACAAGCGACAGTGCGGTCACGCGTGGTGCTTTCTTTTATTCTTTTTTCAATTTTGTAAAAGCTCGCGTCGTATTTAGTGTGATTTTTTAGACATCTTTTTATTTATTTTTTCGTTCGTTCGCTATTCGTAACAAATGTATTAGGTCAAAATTTCATTCACTTGTAAGTCTATTTTTATTGGTGTAAGAATTTCCATGACCTCTTTTATTTACATAAATGACACTCAAATAAGGATTTTACGTCTATCAGGGATGATTTTATCACTTATCCCTTATACTGAACAGGAACCTTTATGGCACAAAACCTTAAGTATATCGTGTGCCTTTTAATTTTTGTATCCCAAACATATTCCTTTTCCATTATTACGTCATCGTTATTAAACTAGCTAGTTTGATAGATACAGATCAAGGACCAACAATTCACTACAACAATATTGAACAAAGGTATTTCGACTTTCTTATAAATTTTTCAGCTACCTACAACTGGGTCAAGCGGTTAGCAAGTATCTGAGGAAATCTCCGAAGGTGTCAACATTAGTGAAAAAGTTCAAGCCAAAATAATTCTTCTCACATACATCCAAGGGTGAAGTTCTTTTGAAAGTGCCAGAAATTTTGTTTGGTGACAACACGACACCGAGTGCAAGATTGATAGACTGGCAGTGAATAAACTCCGCAAATATAGTGCCAATTTTGTGCAAGCTCAAAATGTATCTTTTTTGTTGCAAAATCACTTCTATTACAACTACGATAAAGATAGCTTTTAGTGTTTATTTTAATGTGCCAATCAAAGTGCGAGAGACGTCCACCCACAAGGTGGACCGACGACATCATAAAGGTAGCAGGAAGGCGCTGCTGGACGCACGCCGCTACCAACCGGGTAACATGGAAAGCATTGGGGGAGGCCTATGTTCAGCAGTGGACGTCTTATGGCTGAGATGATGATGAATCAAAGTACTGGTTCAAAGATTTGGTTTTACTTTTTTTAATGGTCGAAAATCATTACAGGTCATTAAAGATAAAGGGGTTTTTCCTTGTGCCCAATATTTTTTCTACTAATAAGGTAAAAGTAATTTTGATGCACGAACTTGATACTGTATCAGCTTGACCTATAACATTATAATAATAAGTATATTAATTATTTATATCATAATAATTTTCAAGTCTTTCTTGATATTCTTGTTATTTCAATCATCAACCACTTTTCATTATTATCAGTGGGAATTACTGCTCCTAGTCTGTGATATTATGTTACATCATTACCAATAAATTAGAACAAATGAAAGGCATAAGTTATATTTATCGCACTACTTCATAATAATCACGTCATAACTGAACCATATAGAGTGAATCAGTTGCTCCTTGAATGATATTAAATATCAGAAATCAATATGTATGAATTTATTTGTCAAGGCATCATATTAATGAAGTAATGAATGTTCAGATATTAATGGTAACTTGTAGTGTATGGAACTTATTGACATTTCACTCGTGGCAGGTGGTGTAATTTTCTTTCTCACTCATTCGTTTTTAATAACACAATTAGGCGAGTGTGCATTTCTGTTTCAAAAATTACTTATGGCCCCGCCTTTGCGTTGAGTATAGATTTAGAGCTCGTCTTAGAACAGTCTAAACATACAAGGAGGACATTAGTTAAGAAGTAAACGTTTCCTCGATCATAAAGTAAAACAAGTAACAAGTCGGGAACACGTTCATACTATTTCCAAGGATCTCAAAATAAATTTTGCTCTTGTATCCCATACATTTTGTCGTGTTCCGAGACAGGTTCTGCGTCCCTTATATGGTACAGGTTGTAACTGTGTACTGGGTAATGGGTGTAATTTTGTGTATGAGAACTTTCTTCGACAGATCTTCAATCTCCATAAATTATTTTTAAATTCCCATGATTCACGAATATCTTTATAATAGCTCTAATTCTTAATAAGAACGTTGTATTTCTCTTTGATCCAGCAGTTTTATTTCATTTCAGTAGTTTATTTTTTTCTATCTACTTATGTTTTTTAACAATTTCTTTACCTACTTAATATGATTTTTCTTTTTTTTAATGTTATGATGTTAAGAAGCTAATTTTTTGTTGCTGTTCATCCAAAGCCAAATAAATAACTTAAATAAAATATTATTTCGCTTCTTGAAAGTTACATCTATGTTTTTATTTTCTTTCTAATTCAAAATCAATTGGGATAAATTAATATTGACATAGTTTTGAGAGCTAATTATTGAAACCTCTTTATAGAGGTAGGTAATGTTTATACATTAGGTTCAGAAAAGTCTAGGTATTTGGACAACCTAATTCCAATATTGGTAAGCATTTGGCAAACCCACCATCATGAGTGATAAATTAACAGTTACGATGTGCGTGACTAGAGATGTAAATTGACTAAATCTGACCGGTCACGATGGTCATTTACTGTCAAATTCAGTCAATTTTAATCATATGTTACTGTACTACCACCGAATATTTTTTTATTTAGGTACTCAATTTATATGCAATTTTAAATATGTGTGCACGGCGATGCGACGTTGTCATTTTTCACCTATAATGCACGTGAACGGGGTGCGGGGCAATTACGTAGGGAAAGAAATCATTACAAAACACTTTCTGTTTCAATTTAGAAGTTTTAGACTCACTTTAAAATGTTTAACTATAATAAATAATTACAAACCACTTTTTATTTCAATTTGTAGACTTTTATCCATCACAAAATCTAAGAAATACTTAAAAAAAGTACTAAACTATATTATTACTGAAATCAAATTGACCGTTTTTGACAGTGTAATGACTAGTTTTGACCAATTTGACCGTTAATGACGGTCAGTCAAATTCAGCTTTAGTCATTTTCAACACTATACGTGACGTGTTTCAGGTGAACATTGTATATATAACCCAAATTGGTTTTTTCGTGCAAACATTCGGCGAGCCAAATAGATTAGCCATTGCAAATACTACTGAAGATGGATGGCAGCACGTTTATCTACTTATTTATTATCGGTCAAGTTGATCGTGACCCCACTTGTAAGAGTTATGAATGGACACGTCCGCAGATATTGGTGGAATGAACAGGATATTGAAATAAATACTTAGATCAATGATGGTCAAGTATGAAGTTACCTATATCTATGAAGAAATTAAACTGTAACTTAGCAACGGAAATACATACGTAACTGATAAGTGATAAAGCATTTGACGTATGTAAACAAACTTAGCACTAAGTAACTGGTGATTGATATGAGTCATTATTATTTTTAGATTTTATTTGGTTCAAGCAGAACATTATTTCGATGCACATGTTTGTTAACATTTTTATTCTACATGACTAACTAAAGTTACATACAAGATAACTTTCACAGGCTATTTTCATCTTTATGTGAGTTCATATTAAAATAACTTCTAAAAAAAACATTTACATAAAAATAATCTTACTATGATGGACGACAAAAATGGAAACAAGTGACCGACCGCGATCTTATGGGATCATTTTTTTAACTTACGGATACGAAACCATTTAAATAAATTAAAGTGTAAATAAGATTCGGTAATAATAATACCTAGATACAGATTATTTTATCAAATTAGCGTATTTAATGTTTGTTTAGAATTGCCGACAATTTAGATAAGACAAAGTAAGCAATAGAGAATTCCTAGATCGATGGGTGATTCGGGTCATTCATTGATTGACGTTATCTATCAATTAATGGTTATAATAAATGGCAAATGGTTAAATTTTAATCAGCGATAATTATAACAGTTTCCTGCTTCATTTGCTTGGAATACCCAAAATAAATAAGTTTTATTTTTAGGTAGTGGATAAAACGTTTTGCATTTGTTTTTAGGGTTTCGCACCTCTAATAAAAATAAACCTGTTTCTACTTATAATAAGATCGTTCCGTGTTGGTCGTCTATCAAGCATCTATGAGTAGGTAGGTACATCAAAACCAATAGTACCTACTTTTGATTGACCGAATATGGTACATTTGGTAAGATCCTACAGCTCAACTATGGAAAACAATGTACGGTGTGGTGAACAGGTTATCCAAAACTTGATCCAACTAATTTTAAAGATTTTGTATTTTGTCTATGGTCTAGCTAGAATAAAATGAGGATTTTTGGTGTGCAACATTCTAGTATTACCACACCCAATGAAAATGTTTTTTGTGTGCGTTTTCAGCGGGTCCCTAAAAATATTAAAATTTACATTGCGCGCGTAACATAGAGAGTATTTTATTTAAATTGTTATTACAGACATTTGTTTATTTTTCACAAAAGCCAGTGTATCAGATATAATAATTCTTGCGCATGGATGACACAGTAGATAACGACCTATGTCGTTAAAGTCCTACCTATGTGATTTGTGCTGTGACATAAAATGTAACTGACTCATGTGTCTGAATAGCAAGGCTTAATTGGCAACATATTTTATAGATAGGTAGGTTGGTAAAATATAAAATAAACTTTTCAAATTGCTTCGGACTGGAGTGGTTTACATAATAAAGTAAGTACATTGAAACATGTGCTTATTAACCCTCGCTGTACGAGGTGGGGTGTGACACACCCCAGTCCTTTAAAAATCGCCATAATTTTAAAAATTTGCAAGTGCTGATGTTGAAATTCTCAGTAGCTGGAATTATGGCGCTGCTGCTTCGATCAGCGTTGCAAAATCAGTCCAACGGTGACTACCAACTGAGTTACATGCCTTTAAAGTGCGTGTGGGTGTCACACACCCCACCTGGTACGGGACGTTGTTAAAAAGTTTCAAAAATAATTTAACAGTTTTGGTGTAATTTGTATATTTTTAGCTTGGTAATTGAATAAAAAATCAATACAAATAATATTTTTCGTGATTTTCACGGTATCTGAAGTTTTCAAGCACTTTTAGTCAAATGAGATGACTTTTAGTGCAAATCTGGAAGTTTAGTACTGAGATCCGAAGATGTTTAGGAACATACACTTATGGGCTAAAATTTATACTGGGTGATACAATTTATGGGCTACTGATTAATGGAATAACATATTTTATAAATAAATAAAATTGTTACGCCCCCATTTTATGCATTGAGCATATACATTTTCTACTTCAGAATTGTGGTAAATTGAAAACCAATGATCAAAATAAATTTATACCCTTCCACTTTTTAATTTACTTTTAAATTATAAGTAAATATCTTTTACTTTGTTAAATAAAAACGGTTGTCATAATTATAGGCACTAATTAAAAATTATACATAAGAAACTAATTCCTAAATTTCATGAACAACGGAAATTGTGTTTTTTTGTTTTTTTATGATAAAAATGTAATAATACATATTTTCAGCTCAGAGCTTTTCTTAAACCTAATTAGCATACGTAAATAATCAATATTAAATATTAAATTCCACCTAAAAAAATGTTCAATGAAAATTTTATCACTTTGTATATTGGGGTATGTCATACCCCACCTGGTACGGGACGTAACTTTTAGTCACCTAGTACACGGAGGGTTAACTTAATTTCATGTAAGTACACATGATTTACACAAAAATATATTTAATGTTTTTTTAAGAAAGTCCTGTGCTGTGCCGCAAGATTTCTTTATTATAATTTGAGTTTTGATATACTTATACTACTAATTTTAATGGTTCGAATCTTAGAGTAGGTATTTCAATGTCATTAAAATATGTTTAGATGTTTCAATTTACATTGTTTTGTAAGCAATAATTTTGTATTTTTTCATACATGCCAGATTTACAAAATCTGCATACAATTGTTCGTAAATGAATTGCAGTTAACAAAAATATAGGTAGGCACTTCTTTTGTCCTGGGTCATAAAACTGCCGGCGCTCAAAATACTTGAAATAAAATGAAAATACAAATTTGTTCGATATAAAACTTCAAAATAAAGCTTCAGTTTATAACAATGTTGATTTACCATTATTTAAACAAACTATGTACATTAACTTTTCATGCTATGTGTGTTATTTATGTAAGCCTTCATAATTTCCTTTACTTTGATTGTTGACATACCGGTTAATCATACTCGCTGACAGCTGTCAATTTGTATGAAAAGGTCACCCACGCTCTCGTCGTGTTGCATTCTTGGCACATACCAGAAGCTTTATAGTAGCCGCTTGAAAAGATGTATTATTTTAATAGATGGTCATATAATCGAAAATTATATTTACTTTTCTAAAACCACTTAAGTAGTACCTATCTAATTTGTGTAAAATTTTACTGATAACAATACTTGTGTTAGGAGCAGTCAAACTAGTAGCACAGCTAGTAGATTGATTCCTAAACCATTGGGCTTATTATTTATGTTATCGCACTAGCTTTGCCCACGGCTTCGCCTGCGTTAATTTCGGTCTGTCACCAAATGTCTTTGTTCATCCATTGTATAGCATAAGAAAGTCATTAGCGATAATTTTAGAAGTATAATGGTGAAGAAATTTTCCAAATCAGTCAGGTAGTTTCGGAGTCTATACAAATAATCAAATCTTTCTTCTTTATAATATTAGAATGTGTCTTTACTACTTCAATTTTTAATAGGTACCTATTTGGTCACTTCTTTATGTCAACGATTTGTTTTAATATGTTATTGACATGTTGATAAATAATGGCATAGATAATAAAGATACGGGTCACATTTTATAAATTGGAAGAGATTTGAATAAATCGGTAGTAAAATTACATTATTTCTCTCAATATGCAAATCAAATGCAAATTCATCGATAAAATAAGTCACAGTTTAATTCTATCGCCTATTGTATAATAAATAGTATAGAGATCATAGTTATTTTTATATCAGAGTCAGACTAAACATAAGCTGCTGTTATTCAGTCGTTTTATTACGAATAAGTCCCATTTTATAAAAAAAATATCGACTAACATTTTGCTTCATATTTACTACAAGGAGGTTATCATTTCCTATCTTTGGTTTATATTAAATTTTTATATCGTTTCAGATTTTTGTTATTCTTGGTGTGCGTCCAAAGTCTACTCCAAAAATTTTGCTCATCTTAAAATTCATAAAATTCATTTATTTTTGCAAATAGGCTTTAAAAAAGCGCTTTTACACGTCCCAATATTAACCCTACCACTGCTTCGGGACAATAAATGGGCTGAGAAGAAGCAGCGCAAGAAACAAAGATCAAGATCTGAAAATCGATCTCATATTTTGTACTTAGGCTCCAAAATCCAGGCAAAGTCACGTATTACGACAATAATATTCATCGGCGCCGCCAATACATGTCCAATATTGAAAATTCTTAGTAATATAGGTAAAATTTTCTTAACACATGAACTACACACGGGGTTAAAGACCGATGAACAAACCTCACTAATTTTCTGAATGTAAAAGAGTGATTGTTTTTAAACGCAAGATAGCATTAAGTAAATATGTAATCAATTTACATAATATCATTAGCTTGTAGGAAGAGTGTGACTAACTGGTTTTTTGTGTCACTGCCAAAGATCGAGCAATGCTTTTTTAATATGTGATAACAGGTCATAGGTCATTACATGATAGATTATTATAACATATATTGTAATAGTACATACTCGTCATTGTTTTTCTCAAACTAAAACAAGTATATTAACCGATTGAGTCCCAGACGGCATTAATTAATGTCATAACAATTGATTTATCTATTGTGTCTGTTCGGATATGTGATTAATATCCGAACACAATATTTACATGAAGCGCTACGATATGTAAATAGCTACTCGTACTCACTAAAGATTTTGATGAAATTTCGTTTCATCAAAATCTGTTCAGTACCTAGTTTATTCGTTAAAGAGTAACAAACATCCTCGCAAACTTTCACATTAATTATATCAGTGAGATATGAGTAATTAGATATTTTATTATGCTGTGTTGAAATGGATTCGTAGTTTTGTGTTACACAGGATATTTTAAATTTTTGGCGCACATGCTCGCCTTTTTCTAGGCCCGTATGTAACAAAGCCCTAAGCCCGGTATTGCATGTTGTCACGTAACCTTATAAATTTTTAGTATAATGCAAACAGCTTCAGCTCTACATTGACACTGACGGTTATTGGATGGTATTCAGATTTCGGAACTTTAGATGCTTTGATGTTTTTTTTATATGGCTTTTATTCTTATTTGTGTACAATCGAATAAATGATTGTCAAATTTATGTTGTATGGTATGATGACTCAGATGCTCTTTTGTTTTTGTGATTTAGTTAAATAAACGTGTAGGGTTCATTGAACTTATTTTAAGGTTTCAGTTAGGTGTGTATGTCAGTAAAATTGCCGTTTATTTATTAGATAAATAATACTTACAAACTGTTATCTTTATGTACATTCTTAATTTTATCTATGCTGTAATATTTATTTAATTAATAATTAAAGTTTTGATTTAATGAATATTGTTTTTAACAATATTATTTCATTCATACGTGAATTTAGAATTTTTCACTTTAAAACGAGTTTTCTGAAAATGACGTAATTGTTATAGATAATTAAAATAAAAACTTAGTAAGTAGTTATTTTAAAAATAAAATACAAAGAAACAACTCACAAAAACGATTTCATGATGATTAAAATATGAAAATCCTGAAAATAAAAACTGTTTGTAAAAACAAAAAAGAAACTTACAAAAACGCTTTCATGATGGTAGAAAGGCACCAGAAATATCACTCAAAACAAACTAGATCCCACTCATCACTTCACTAATCACTGCAATTCGCGGAACATGTCGGAATATTTCGCGCGCTTGTGACGTCGACAGACGTGCGTACGCGCAGAACACTCGGAAGCTACTGTCCGCTGTCACTAAGATACACTATGTGTTGCGAATTGAACTGTGTGAAATTTTCGCGACTCATTGGGACTTCCCGAACGTTTTCAGTAGTTTCCAAATTGTTCTCCCTCTCATAAAGTGAGATACAATATGCTTGAAATACGGTGATAGTAGACCTGAAAAAAACACACGGTGCGTTGAGGGTTGGGATCACAGGGCCGTTATCTCTGTTACTACTTCATAAGATTTAAGCTTGAAAAATAACAGCTGTCCCATACCGCCGGGAAGCTACTGTCCGTACTAAGATACACTGATGTGTTGCGAATCTTTGAACTGAATTTTCGCGACTCATTGGGACTTCCCGAACGCTTTCAGTGTACAATTCAGTAGTTTCCAATACTGACATCAATCCTGTACAAGCAAATTAAAAGTTTCAAATACCTATACTTATCTTTAAATCGTGTTAATAGATAATATAGATAGACAGGCCTACCCCAACATTTCTAAGAACCACCGGTCCTGTGCTGCTCAAAATTAGAACTAATACATACTTTGATAGAAACAGACAACTAAGGCTGGGTTGCACCATCTTATTATAACTTTGACAAACGTCAAAAATCTGTCAAACTCCATATAAAAAAAAACACCGGTTATTGTCATAGTTACGGTCAAAGTTAAGTGGTGCAACTCAGCCTTAATGCTTAGGTACTTGTATTGTTATACAGGGTGACATTTAAATCGTTGGCATCCTTTTAAACTAAGACTCTACTCATGGTAAATAGTACATTCCCTGAATATGAGACAAATCCAATGAGTTAAAATTTTAAATTTACCTTGTACAGACTACAGCACATCAAACTTAATACTGGCATCTTATTTCGATGTATAAGGTGTTATTCTGCAACAAAAATAATATACTGATGTGCTGTTAACTGTGCAATCGTTTTAAACTCTTTTTAATAGCACACTAATACAAATAAATAGTAAATTAGGACAAAAAAACTCATTGGATTTGTCTCAAATTCAGGGAATGTGCTATGTATCATGAGTAGTCTTAGTTTAAAAGGATGCCAACGATTTCAATGTCACCCTGTAGTGCTACAAGAAGACTGACATTGACTCTCACAGACGAAATACACAATCTAATAAAAGTGCAATAAAATCAATGAGTATAAATTAATTAAAGAACAACACACTCAAAGCTTTCATTGAATTGGTATAAAAGCAATTTGCAATGTGTATTGTTTTATTTCAGTGCACAGACAAAGGACATTGTCAGAAACCGCCTAAAAAACCGCCCAAAAACATTAACCCATCATAATTATTTTCTAATTTTTTTAATACATTAAGCACCCTTTCATTCTAATGGACACTTAAGCATTAAAAAATTAAATAAATAAGTCTTTTAACGTTTATTCTATAATACTATTACAACTTCCGGACGTTTTGGTGCGTGGCATGGTCTAAAACCTATCAAGTTCCATAATTTTTGCCGATAAAATCTGTACGAGGCATTACCGTACTTTATTGCTGGGAGTCCATGTATAGTGATGTTCCTGCGGCCATCATAGACAATAAAATATCGATTTTGAAAATAAAATAAATCGATTAAACTGCTTTGAAGACTAGATTTGCGTTAAATGCTAAAAAGATATTGACACTATTACAAGAAGCTATCTAAAGTGTCCAACTGGTCGAAGGTCGTAAATAAAATGAAAATAATTAGGACCATAAACTGATATTCATGGTATCATAACTGTAAAAGTGTCAGAATCCGATGTTGAATCCAATGCCAGTTGAAGTGAGAGAAACATATATCAACCTAGTATAGTTGCCAGTCTCTCATAATCTATGCCAATGAGGGTTTTCGCGATTGAAAAATCCGCCAGATGGCAATACGTAGACGCGAGGTCCAAATGCTGCATGATTGGTGGATTTTGACATATCTGTGACATACATGTGCTATGAATGAGGGTTTTCGCGATTGAAAAATCCGCGAGATGGCAATACGTATACGCGAGGTCCAAATGCTGCATGATTAGTGGATTTTGACATATCTGTCAATGTCATGTCAAAAATAACCAATCATGCAGCATTTGGACCTCACGTCTACGTATTGCCATCTCGCGGATTTTTCAATCGCGAAAACCCTCATTCATAGCACATGTATAATAATAGACCAAATGAACTTTTATAGATTGTGAAGGAGAAGATAAAGATTTTATTATTTTATTAAAATCTTGCCACGAGGTAGTTTTTCAGTAGAAACCAGGATTGGATAATCGCTACAGGCAAGTATCAGAACATTTTATAAATATTTTTAATCAATTATATCCTTGTGAATCGTTTTAATAAATTGTCATTTTACTTTTTCAATTAAAACTTTTTCAATCCCTAGTCTTGTCAAACTGTCATAATGTCAACAAATTATAAATGTCACGTCAGTTGACTCAATTTCAGTCTTTTGTGCGTTTATTGTATTTTTATTTCAATGAAATAGTGCTAAAGGGTTAGTACTAAAAGTGAAAGCCTTTTTTCAGAAAGAAAACCAATGTGGTGCCCTTATTATTCATACTGTTTGAAAGTTACAAGTCAGTGATACAGAGTTGCCGCCATTATAACTCCGTAGTGATACCAAACCAAAGAAGAAGTTTTCCTAAACACTTGTGTTATTTTTATATGTGATCAAATAAAAAGGATTAATTCTACTGCTCAAATGGAATAACTTATCCCAAGAGACCGAATATAAAAAAAAACCTCTCCATAGAAATTATCACCATCACGAGAATGTGAATTTTTTGAGAATTTGATATTGGTCCTGTAAGAAAGTAGTTGTATTTCAGTAGTAGAATCAACCCTTCTTGTTTCATCAGCAAGAGTAACTATAAAAACGCCCTGTAGGTAGGTATTATTAAGCTGAAGAGTTTGTTTAGTGTCAAAGACTGTCACACAGTGTAACTTAAATTGGCATATTATGATAATGAACATAAAAACCTCAATAAATATTTATGTTAATATTTTTTCTATTTATTTATTTTCCCAAAGCTTCACAGTGACAGCTGAAACAGCAATACTGTTGTAAAACTAAACTTAGAACAAACTGTTACCAATATTTTACAAATTAAAATAAAACCGCATGTTGCTTTACTTTCTCGTATAGGTAATAAATGTAATTAATGGCTAGATTATTAATGTTACTTTGTTACCCTCAATAGTGAGGAGATCTTATAAAATGGTAACCCTGATTTTCATTGTCATTCAAGTGCTCTTTCTTCGCATAGGCTTCTGTGATTTGGCCAAGGGCCACACACATTGCGATAACATTATGCGACATTGATTTGACAGCAGCGGAATGAAGTCTTGCGACTATGCAAAATGATACCCTGTAATCGTAGCGCATATAGACATAGACGGGGCGGGGCACATAGCTCGTAGAGCTGATGGCCGCTGGGGCAGGAAAGTTCTTGAGTGGCGACCACGAGCCGAAAGACGTAGCGTGGGCAGGCCTCCCACTAGGTGGACCGACGATCTGGTGAAGGTCGCGGGAGGTGCCTGTATGCGAGCGGTGCAGGATCGGTCTTCGTGGAAATCCTTGGGGGAGGCCTTTGTCCAGCAGTGGACGTCTTTTCGGCTGAAACGAACGAACGAACGATACGTATTACCACTATTTACCAGACATTACTATTTATTGCATACTCGCCGGATTACACGTAGGAGCACGCGCGTTACAGCTGCATTATTATAAGATCTTGTTCCGCCCTTTTTCGAACTTCCTCCGTGAGGATATCCCCGCCGAATTCTATGATGAACCTATCAAAAGTCATATTCTGCAATGTCAACCCACCACAAGGTGGACCGACGACCTGATAAAGGTAGCGGGAAGGCGCTGGATGCAGGCCGCTACCAACCGTGCGATGTGGAAGTCATTGGGGGAGGCCTATGTTCAGTAGTGGACGTCCTGTGGCTGAAATGATGATGATGATGATGAAATGAATGAAAATGACAAATCTTCGAACGTGTATAATACCGTGCCAAAGTAATCATATAATTTTGGCACCTTAATAACTATTGCCGTTTTTGTTGTAAAGATCATGCAGCGCTACTTGCGGATATTATTGGAAAGAAAACTATGTGGGCTCTAGATCTGAAGCCGCTTTAACGAACACGAAGTGCTCATACAATGCGGCGTATTTTCTTCCAGTCTTTAGTCAGGAATTTAGTCGAATTAAAACCCCGGTAGAAAGTGATATAGCCGCACTAGAATACGATGCTTTTTTGCATAATAGCAAGACTTCGTTCCGGTATCGACCGAATGTTATCATGATGTATGTGGCCCAGGGGTTACTGTAGCCGCTAAGGTTTGAAACTTCTTGCTTAAAATATTGTAGTCTTTGGCATAGACTACGACGGTAGTCATGGAGATAGGAGTTTGTTATCTCGTGTCAGATGTAAATGGTGAAAAGAAAACTCATGATTCGTGCTATTTTTATGCAATATGTAGGTTTTTTATAAAAGTGGAACCCCGAGTAATCTCCAAAACCCATTCTATTATTATATACGATTCGGCTTCGATATCTATAATACAATAGGAGTTTATTTCATGTGTCAGATGACAAGGGTGGAAACAACCTACGATTCATGTTGTTTATTTACGTGCAATATGTGGGCATATTATAAAAGTGGAATGCCGAGTTGTATTTCAAAAACTTGTTCTATTATTTTATACTATTTGGCTGCGACTCGGCGTGACGACAATACAAAACATTTTTCGCGAATCGGTGTTCATACATTCACACAATACATTAGACGCCATGTTGTCATAAACGACATATTATAAAATCGCTGTGATTTAATATTCTTAATCATTAATTTTATGGCAAGTGTCCATCAGGAATCATTGTTCTTACACACAGAATCGTATTATTTCGCTTTCGGGTAGTAATATGTCAAAATTGTTGGTTCTTAGGCGAACAATGTATGGAGAACGAACATTGTCCTTTTCAGCATAGACACCGTTAACGTCGGCCCTTGAGAAGTGCCTTCTTATTTAATATTTAATAATCTTATTTGCACATTATAATAACACTAGTCAACAAAAAAACAACTTTTGTATGTAACATGAAAACTTTTGTCTGGTTATGATTAGGACAAGGATAAGGATACTAGAAATACAATTTAAATGTTTTAAATACGAATAGTTTTTTTGTTATACCATTTTATAACATTTTAGAAATTTTGAATTTTTATCAACAAAAAGAAGTTATTTCGATTTATTGTAACATTAATATGAATTTCCTTTTATGATTTTCGTCTGTATTTTGCTTCAGGAATGTCTCGTTTTAATGTCCAACAGTAATCCGCTAACATTCGTGGGCTCCACTTGCTTTGATATCGTTTTTTTATGGTAAGAAGTCTTGATAGAATCTTTTACCGTGTTCATCGCTGATGGCGCCCAAATTTTCAGGGAAGAAGTCTAAATGTGAATGAAGAAAATGTATTTTCAATGACATGTTACAGGCCAAAGCCTTATAAGTAGATAAAAGCTCCGCAATAGTACATTTATAGTCACTTGACCGGTGATTTCCTAGAAAATTGGAAGTTACTTTCATGAAAGATTCCCAAGTTGATTTTTCTAAATTGCTAAGCTTTTCTTTAAATATATCATCTTTCATCAATTGCCTGATTTGAGGGCCAACAAATATGCCCTCAAAGTAAGGATCCAATGTGTCTTTTTCGATTTTTGGCGTAACGGCCAGATTGCTAGTCTGGTAACGGACTACTGGTAGATCTTTACTATGAGGGATCGGTCTTTTAGCTGAAGGCAGGTCAGGATACTTAATTTTACTTTTTGTTTTAATTGTAATACCTTTTTTGTATCAGTAAGACAAAAATAACAATCAGATTAGTGGTTCGTTAGTTTCACCCAAATCATAGGGATTGCAAAAGGCATAGATCGAGATCTTTTTGTCAATCCAGTGAAAAGACCCACACATGTAACACAACGGATGTGTGGAACCTTCACTTTGTCTTGTTTTCCGATGGAAAAGTCAAAATACTGTTCATATAACTTAGTTAGGTACTAATGGCGTCAAATTCCTTCGCTGAGTTTTGAAAGTAATGTCACCACAAATGTAAAAAAAACTTGTCAGGATCATTTTTGCATTTTTTTGACATTATTTAAGAATAACTTAACTCTAAAAACAATACAAAACACTACGCTCTTTAAATAAATATTTTTTCTGAATGCGAAAGTGAAACAAAAACGGTTAATTTTTAATTTTGTGGGTAGTAGCTGTAACACGAAAACTAGACCTGATGGACTCAAAATAAATGTGGGAATAAATTGAGGGTAGGTAGGTAATTCAAATTTAGTAAGCACCTTTCTTGTTACAAAATTTTGTTGACCAGTGTAATTTGTGTAGGTACTTACTAAAACATAATATTTTTTCATCTTTGCTTAAATGGAGGCTCTCAGTCTCTCTCTCTGACTCAATTATTATTCATAATAATATAAAAGTTTTTGAAAGTACTTATTTGTACATATTTGTGGTATAGCAAAGTTTTGTAGAAAGAGTAAAAGTGGTCTAAACCACTTTCCTAGAATGTGTCATTTATGTCAATATAAGAATGAATGTCATAAAATGTTTGGCTTCTATGACATTGATTTGCTAATAAGTTCAACGGACATTGTAATGCCTACATACAAGTATCGTTGATTTGTGCAATTAACTTTAGAATACCTTCACCATGATACATCTTCACAGTTACGTGCGTAGGTAGTTAATAACCTACGTTCAAGAATTCGTAAGACTGTATACGTTTTAACTTAAAATGTTTAGAGACAAATTGATAACATCCGTGAGATTTGGTTGGAAGTGGTAAGTGAACTGGTTTGCAAGTTTGCTTTGAGTGGAGTTGTTTTTTTAAGCAGAACAAGGCAGTTGTATCACCGCAATTCACTTTGAGCAGGAACCTACTGTGTATGACTTCCATTCCAGAATCTTGCTACCCCATGGGCTGTCAGTTCTGCGTTCAATGTGCCCTGCCCAATCTTCATCTGCTATTCCGTCAGCCAGCCAGACAATCTGGAAATCATTGGGGGAAGCCTACGTTTAGCAGTGGACATTCTGTGGCTGAAATTATAATGATTATAAATTATCCGGCGGCGACCGCATGTGCTCGGTGGTGTAGCAGGCTACGCGGGGGTGGTGCGGGCAGTAATAAGCGCCGTCTCGAAAATTTTAGGAAACGTTTGAACAAGGTGTTTTACTGTTAAAGTAATAGTTAAAATTTTATTTATATTTTTCTTGTGATTACTTTCATGTGTACTACCACCCCTGAAATGGGCGTTGTTTTACAAAACCACAACCTGTATGTCATGATTGATTGATGAACTCATATCCAGTCTATGACCCAGTAAAACGCATTTATCGTATCCGATATTTCACATTTTTGAATGCAAATAACAAATTAACTGTATAATTTTTATAACATTATCAAGTAAAAGTTGTGAAACTCATTCGAATCGGTTTTTATACTAATTAACCACATTCAATCTTAATAAATTAAAATAACAATAAAGATTTATTTGGAAATAAAATTAAAATGCTAATCAAAATATTGACGGCATCGTTGGATATGCAAAAAATAATGTTACTAGAGGTCAATGTTTGACCCAAAATCCAGTTTTGGGAGGGGTCAATACAAATAGGTGTAGAATTTTGGAAGTGCCCATAAAATTAATATGTTTAACTGTGGTTTAACCACACGTTTAACTGTACATTTTGTGTGGGTTAGTATAATACAATAAAAATTGAGGCTTATGTTGTAAAACTATAAAAAGTGTTAAGCATTAGGGTTTCTCAAAGAAAATAACAATACAAGTCTTATTTAGTTTTGCAATTAATAGCACACGTTAATATTAGTTAGTAAGTAATAAAACGTTTGATGATAGCACTTATAATGCAATTTTTACTTGTGTCGGTTACCGATAAATGTTATACATATTTTAATTCATTTCATGCAGTGTGTGATTGAGTTTTTTTTTAATATTTAATGTTAGTTTAGATGTAGGAAGTAAGTTACGTAGGTATTCTATATTTTTTCAGTTCTTATGTGTCATCAAAGTGAGAGTACCTAAACATAATTAAATCCTTTGATAAGGTTGATAAGAGGCAAGACGCGCAGTCAAGTTCAATGCCCGACATCTTGGTCCGTGGCAAATTATAATTATATTTTAATTCTAAAGTAATTACTTATGTAATTACGTAGATATCTTGCTTAATAGAAGGAAAGAGAAAGAGTTACGAAATGAAGGCTCAGAGTGTGCCAACAAGACAAGATGCTATCTTTGTCACTCTATTCTTCTTAATGATCATAAGTATAATTCTTCTTTTAACTTCTGCTTCTTTTACTAGTTGACTTAAATATGTCTAAAGCGTAAGTAACTCTTCACCACACCAACGCGTACAGATCGCCATCGCCGGCGTGATCATAAGCCAATGACAGGTCGCGTGACCCATGACAGTCCGCGCGACCTGTCATTGGCCTGTGATCGCGCCGTGATCGCGCCGCGACCGCGATGCGATGGCGATCTGCACGCGTTGTTGTGGGTGAAGCATTACTAATTTCTTTAAGAATTTAGAATACCTCACTTCTGAAATGCTTAGGTTTGAATTATGAAACAAGATTCAAAAGTTCATTGGTTGAATTTTAATGTTTGTTTAGACTTAATTGTAGGCTTTGCACCACTGATATATTACTTACCTAATGACTTGGATAGCAACGCCCTAGGCCGAGGTCTGAGCCCCACTCGGGGGCGCCCTTAGGCTATTTGCTTAAATTTTGACGTTGAGAGCCATCTGCACTTACCTACCTATTGTCCGGTGAAGCTGAAAAAGCCGCTCACGGCTATCAGCATAGTAGACCACATACTCAAACACATTACTCGTATTGTTTTCGGCTACCTCTTACGCGTAACTTTCATACACGTTTGATATGATACGGGAATTGGGCCAATATCAACCCCAGAGTGCAATTAATAATCGTTGCGGGATTAACGAGCGCTCAAGAGCTGTACAATGGCTGGTTTATTTGCGTGTGAGATAACGAGGAGCTAATGATCCTTACATCCGCACGTTATCGGTTTGACGTGCTGTCTATTTCATCTACAGGGCTTAAAGCCTTTTTGGTTGGCTATCTTCTGTTTGAGATGAAGGGATTTTGATACTGCAAACTCTTGGATTCTTCTGATTAAATTAGTAATAGGTAATACAATTTTAAGATGTTCCCTATCTCGTTTCGTTCGTTCGTTCGTTTCAGCCGAAAGACGTCCACTGCTGGACAAAGGCCTCCCACAAGGATTCCACAAAGACCGGTCCTACGCCGCTCGCATCCAGGCACCCTATCTATCACACTATATGACAAAATTGCTGAATAAGCGGAAATATGACTCAGTGTGAGTCGAGCTCGACAGCCAGTCCTCGCCAGTTGTTCTCCATCACGTCTATCGCTATCCCTCTATCAAGCCATTTTAGTATTATACAGGTAGGTAGGTTGCTTTGGAATTTTATTAAAATTTCGTCTTCGAAATTAACCTTCTGTAGAGTCAACGTTATGTTTGGTAATTAATTAACAGCATAATACACTTTGCCAAAGTATACGAGTAGGTGTTTTATTCGAGGCGATACATTAATAAATAAATAAATAAATAAATAAATTCTTTATTGAACAACTTATTTGACAGTTTAAACTTTAGGCTAATCTTATGCTACAAAAGGTTTTTACCTTTTGTAGCATAAGATTAGCCTAAAGTTTATTAAAATTGACTATATGAAATCTATACATAATGTTGCTTCTACTCGTATGTGTGTACAGATTTCATATAACAATCGCTTCACGAAGAATCTACGTCCAAAAAATCGTTGATGCTATTTCGGAGCTAAAACTATCACGTACGTTACTTTGTCTAAGGGGCTGGCGTTGCCGAACTTAGGCATTTTTCGCACAAAGCTGCCAGCTCGTAAACCAATGAATGTAATGCCACTTTATAGGTGCCCCATAGGCGGTCGACCGGTCATTACTGCATAATGATATTATTATCGTAAAACCCGTCACATACTCGTAACGTATAGGCATTCATTGCTGTATGACATAATAAGACATTTGTATGACAGACAATCAGCCTATTTGTATTTACAATCTGCTTCTCATTTCCATTGTTGAAATTATTCGATAGAGCTGACTTGATTTGGTTAAATTTCTTTGACATTTGCAATTCAAATTTTGTTCCCTGACATGTATTTATTGTATTGTTACTTGTTACTATCATGGTATATGAAAAACAACTATGAGTAAAATAAGTATTTTGTGTTGTAAAAATATGTAAAATCTAAGACCAAATGTAGCAATAACAATTAACATAACTTTAAGAACAAAAACTTTTGCACGTCGCATGCGACAGAATATGCTGGAATTAACTAAATTAACACCAATCTAACCATGTTCTTGCAAATAAATGATTTTATTATTATTATTATTATTATTAAAAAGGTGATAAAATCGAGCGTATGTAATGTATGTATTTTATTGATGTGTAAAAATAGTTTCGTCGTACAGACGTGCTACAAAGTTTCTGGATTTACGTATTTGAAGGTCAATACTTGTATATTATTACCATATCGGATTTACACTTGGCGCCTCGTGTTGGACACTAGAGCTCAGAATATTATAGCCACAGTATACACATATCGTTCATAGATTGATATATCAACTTATCTGTAAGGGAAATTTAACTAACATTAAGCAGTACTTTTGTATACTGTAGATCAAGGGATCGGTAGCAAAATAGCCTCTAAAATAACTTTTTTTAAATTCTGTCTGAACTACATATTATTATAATTATGAGCAAAGTAAAAAGGCTACTTTTAAAAAGTTTCCGACGGAAAAAAAATATTTTCTAAACTTGAGAGAATTTAACCCCTTGTTTCCTCGATAGTTAGAAGTAAGCAGATCATAAAAATAAATAGTAACCTTTTCTTCTAAATTTCACTGTAAATGTTACCTAACATAAACTACTGTTTACTTAATGTTGTTTCTAACAAGCTTAATACACTGTAAACATCGTGTACGTTACTCATTAGAAAAGTGATTTCCTCAAGTTAACAACGTAAGGGCTGAACATAATTAAGTCTATCTTGGGGATCTATTCTTGCAAACTATTTCTTGACATACACCTACATCTATCTCTTTTACGCACCAGGACATACCATGTGTAAGAGAGAGAGTAACTAATATGTCGACATGGCTTTGTTTTATTCTTATCAAACAATATATCTGTACTTACCTATACAGGGAAGGTCGATAAGGAAATCCTTGGGGGAGACCTTTGTCCAGCAGTGGACGTCATTTGGCTGAAACGAACTAACGAACTATATCTGTACTAAGGGAAACTCTCTCTGTGTGAGAGAGATAGGTTCAACTAATAAGTCGACATGGTTTTGCTTAGTAGACGCCCTTTCCTGGACATTTCGCGTGCTAGTGTTCCTAAGTAAATAATACTAAGCCGCATGCGAATAGTTTTAAATCGAGACTTTTAACTACTCTTACGTGCGTTGTTGTTGAAGAATGAATATTGTACATACATTGATCATTAAAAGCGATTCAATATTATAATATGGATTTAAAAACTGTTGCAATAGATACTTAAGGGCTAAGAGCCCGAGAACCCCAGACTTTTGATTTTGATATTTTATAACATCTGAAAGTTTCCCAGTGCATGCTCCCAACATCATAGGTAAGAACGTTGGACCATCATGAGGTTTGGGTAATCATGGCTTGCCTGGCAAGAGACTGGAACGGTCAAAACTGTTTGGCTGATCATCTAATTATTTCCCAAATATTATTAAATAAGTATCACCTTTTATCGTAGGTAGGTAATAATAATAAGGTCAGGGGTTCACGGGCTCTTGATCTATAACATTTTATATTGTACTTACCTTATTGATCTTAGACCATTTAGAAGGTCCGTCCAATTTTGATGACTCATAAAATATGAGACCACCTGCGTAGATAATGGGCGCCGTTATTTAGCCATTGATGCGTGTAATTATGAATTTTTGATATTTTAATAACTCGAAAATTATTGATTGTGGTGCCCATGTCATACATAAATATATCTGTTAAGGTTGGGCTGACTACATGACAGGTGATGTAACTTTGAATCTAATCAAATCTTATCTTATCTATCTATATAAATATAAATGAATTGATGTTCGTTAGTCTGATTAAAACTCGAGAACGGCTGGGCCGATTGAGCTGATTTTGGTTTTAAAATGTTTGTCGTAGTCCAGGGTAGGTCTAAACGGTGAGTTGGTAATAAAAAAAACCGAAAAATTCCACGCGGGCGAAGCCGCGGGCGGAAAGCTAGTTTGGAAATAAATACCTATTCTTTGTTTTAAGCGTCGCTTATGGTTATTTAATCGGACAGTAAGCACAATACATTTTAAAATGGGGTCTTCTAAATGCTCCCGTAAGGTGCACCGACGAACAAATAAAGGTAACAAGAAGGCGCAAGAGGCTGCTACCATTCGGGCAGTATAAAATATATCATTAGGGGAGGTCTACGTTCAGGAGTGGACGTCATGTGGCTGAAATGACGATCACATTAAACATACCTACTCGAATGATGCCACATTGCTATTTGATATTTCGATGTCTTCAAAAATCATCATCATCTCAGCAATAGGACGTCCACTGCTGAACATAAAATACATTTGAGTAATTTCGGCTTTTGACAATAATGCCGTTTGTGTAGGTAAGGTCATTTCTTTCTAAATAATGATTTTACTTGGTATGTAACATCTACTGTAGTGACCTAATTTTGGATACTGTTTGTTAATACAATGACTGACGGCTTAATTATTTCATTGACTCTAACGGCCAAGCAAATAATACGACTGTTAATGAATTGATCCCCACACAGGGCCTTGGCCTGATTTTTGTGACGAAAATTGGTCTTCCGACAAAGAGTAATTACGCCTCCAATCAATGTCGGGAATTGGTCCGGCGCCTGAAGTGACATGTTTTAATTACTTTTTTGCGCACACGACGGTTTGGGCACAGAGGAGACTAGCTTTTGCCCTTGGATTCCCTTCCCTAGTGATATTAAATAGATTTTCAGGGTAAATAATTAGACTAATGAGTATAGTATTTCACTGTTGGACAGTTAGTCCCTCGCCTAGGTTCCTCCAACAATCCCTCACGCGGTTGCCACCTGTTCTTGTAGTCTTTCAGATTTCCACGCCTGTTTTAAACCGTCGTCCCTTCCATTGGCTGACATAATAGCTGTTAGTCATTAAATGAATTTTGTCGAATTATTTTTAGATGCATATCATAATTTTAATGCATACCACATAAAACTATTAAACCAAAAAAATAAATAACAAGTTTTTTTTCTGAAAGCCGTGCGTTAAGTTTTACCATACCATCGGGTGTTTTTTGAAACGTTCAGTACTGGCCAATATGCCATTCCATGTAAACTACGAAATCAAACAGACAAACTTACTAATTCTTGTTTCATTAACAGTATTTTGCAAGGAAAAGGTCAGTGTTACGCGAACTGCCACTGCAGTGGCGGTAAGATGTCGTCATTTTGATTGTTGCTAATTATAAACCGTGTGTCAAGATGTTTGTGAATTGTTTGTTTTAGATTAGTCACTCGGTTAAAACTTGTCATCATGTGATTGAATCGTCTGAAGATTGACACAGCCGTGAGAGTGACCTAGTTAAAAGTTCGCCAATTTAGACTGTTCTTAAGATAATGATCATGTTTTTGTTAGTTTTGTTTACAACGCAGTCCATCAACTTACTTAAGTTGTAAATACCTACTTAGGTATATTAGCTGAAATGATAAATCACTAGTATTTAAGAAAACACTACTTGTGCATGCGTCTCCATATTTCATGTCAGCCATAAGACGTCTACTGCTGAACATAGGCCTCCCCCAATACACAATAGCCGGTTGGTGGTGGCTTGTATGTATCCAGCGTCTTTCTGCCACCTTTATGAGTTCGTTTACGGATCTCCTCATTTCTGATTCGATCTCGTAAAGAAACACCAAGCATAGTCCTCTCCATAACATCTCCATACCATGGCACATGCATACTTATAATGAAAATGTGTGTCATTCAAAACATTTCACCCATATTTGCATGGAGTCCAATCATGCTCTAATCCGTGTTAATGAGCACGGGTTCAATAGACAATCATTCGCTGATGACGCGTCAAATCACTAATGTCAACGGATGTAGGGATCACTGGTTCCTTTCAATGTGGCTCGTTATACGCAGTTTATTGATTTGGAAGTTAATATGAATGCTGATCTGGATATTTGGAGCGAGTATAGGATACAGAGTGATTCTAGTTATATTACGGTGTAATACTCGGTTGATTTCGAGGCTTGAAAGCATTAGCCAAACGTTTTTGTCGAAGAACTTATAAATTAGGATATCGTAATGGGATAGGATTTTTGTCCTACATAAAAGGTAAGTACTTTCAAATTTTATTTTGGTTTAAATAAATCTTATAGCTACTCATAATGTAGGGAATCTCAGTGTTCTCAAAGGTGGTAGTGCATTGAACTTGCTCGAAGTGCTATATTGGAACAAACCCTAAATAAATGAATAAGAAATCTTGACGTTTTAGTTGTCAACTTTGTATTTCAGGTGCAGGTATGTACCATCCTAGACTGCATCTCACTTAACATCAGGTGCGATTGCGGTCAAATACTTGCCTTGTTCTGCATTAAAAAAAACCTGCCAGAATTCTGATTAAAAGTAAATAATCACTCATAGTATATTATAGCAACTATAGCCATCATTTAAGATGTGTTTAGATTGATGTCGTCACTTCCTATAGATAGCGTTCTATTTCAAAGAACTATACCATAAAATCGGTTACCAGGAATTGAATTACGATGATCTCATTTCAATAAGCTATGATCTCATTATTATTATGTGGAAATACTAGAAACTATTTGTTATTACTACGAGTATGTCAATTCGTTTGAAAACTTCTCAAAATAATATTATATGATGTTTGTTCCAGGATTTCAATTCACGAGAACGCGTTTAAAAATACTGTTTGAAATGAGTACTTCTTAGGTATTAAATTCTATGTTATATGAGTGGAATAATAATAATTGCTAACGCAATATCTAATACAGACTGATATAGCTTTCGTTTCGTTAAATTATTTCATTTCATTACTTATAAAAGATGCGATCTTCCACTATCATAATATTCATACTAAATGTACGTTTACGAAGGGAAAGTACTCTTACTAAGAAGTAGATAGAAAATTTTACTCAAAGAAAACATTATTTTAAAAATAAAAATAAAGGATGTAATTTTTATTGGTTCGATTCCCGGGTGAAGCAAGCGAATCTTCAGAAATCTTTTAATGTAGGTCTCTTTCTTTTCAAAAATAAAGTTTCTTTTTTATCCACAATGAGGAAGCTCTTGGCCTGTATCTCACCTGATGGTAAGTGACGATCAGGCCGAAGGCGGAAGCGAGCTTCTCCCGGAATTCTCAACCACGGAGGATAGAGTTATCTTACCTCTAAGTGTCGGAACACAACAATGCTGTTAACATTGTTGTTATGGCGACAGACTTAGGTAAGATGGTGGTAGCTAGCCAGGCGGACTTAGAACAAGCCCTACCACCAATCAAACCGAACAGAAAAATCTGCCACCACTGGGAATCGAACCCGGGACCTCTGCGTCTGAAGCAGGTGGTTTTACCACTAGACCACAGAAGCTCCAGCTAAATATAGACCAAATGTCGGCCGTTTGGTGTAGTGGTTCGAAACGGACTACTATTCCGGAGGTAGCGGGTTCGATTCCCGCACAGTACAAACATTTGTGTGCATGAACATATTTGTTTGTATTGGACTGGGTGTTTTCTATGTAAAATAAGTATGTATTTACAAAAAAAAGTAAGTATTTAAGTATGTTTATATCCGTTGTCTAGTACCCATAGTACAAGCTTTGCTTAGTTTGGGACTGGAGGCGAAGTGTAAAAATGTCCAAGGATGTTTATTTAGGATATTTATAGAAGCTCCATTCAAAAACCTCAATATATCTACTGGCATGCGTTTTAAGGTTCTAAGTCGCATCTACGTCACCCTGTATAAAAATATTCTGTAGGTAGTTATTCACGATCTAGGCGCCACACATTGAGTCACGTCGTCGATAAGTGCCGTCGTGCATTAATGAATTCCATCTCATTATTACAATAATTATACAATGTGGCAAACATCCGCGCGTTGCGTGCGATTGTAGAATACCGCACTCCATTCATTAATCATTCAGTAATTATAAGCTTTGAGATGGTAGAGTTTGTAGATGTGAGGTCCTGGGTTCGATTCTCAGGTGATTTGGTATTAAAATTAATTTAATACTTATTATTACTCTGACTACAAATTGTGAGCCTTAATGCGACACTTAATAATCTGCATATTTTGGCATTGAAGTATAAATAAATAAATAAATAGATTGTAGTTTTGTCTTTTGAAATGAACATTGATTTTCTCGTAATAGAACAATCTTTTATTTGGCCAAAACGAACAATTATTTAAAGCACAATGGTGACAAGCAGAACCTGTAATTAACAAAGTATTATTATTTGCAAGACTGTTTTAAACAAAGGAGTGTTAGAAATATTTTTCCTTTATAATTACAGTCTTTAACAAGTACCTACAGTGACAGCAGATTAGACTACACATTTTTGTTGCAAAACAACCCACACGAACCAATCACAGAGCTCTATTCAACGCTGTGCGTTCGATTTGCTGCTTCACATAAGCAAGCATCGTTTGTGAATACGGGCGTAAGATTTCGCAGTGATAAGCTTGACGTACTGCCGTCTATTACTTCTAAACGCTAGACACAGACCTTACAAAGTAGACCACACTTTCATAAGTCTCACTAACTTAAGTATAACTTAAACCGTAGTTATTAGCCAAGTTAAAGTATTAGCAATATTTTATACAACGTTACGTTATTAACTGACGGTTAATGAAGGCTTTGAGTTAACTATTGGCCGAGGTAACGAACGCACTTAGTAATTGATTGGGTAGAGCTTGGGTTTCACCAATAGCGGGGCTAATACCTATTTGAAAGGCGTTATGAAAAATAATTTTAGATTTTAAGAAACGTGAGCAAGGTTCAAAATACGGTGACCATTATTTGGAAAATATTATTGTCACCTATTTCTTTTTTTGTTGTAAGCTATTATAACGTCATGTTGTAGTGAGTGATTGAAGCTAACACAGCTTCGCATTCTTTGCCATAATAATTACATATTTTAAAGCCTAAAATATATCCATTTTTCTAATCTGATGGTAAGTAGGTACTCAATCAATTCAGCTGTCGATTGCACAAATATATTAGAACAAAGTACCTTTGAAAGGTATCAGACTCTTAAATACCGTCGCTTATGATTTTCCGCCCACGAAGAGGCCAACACTTATATTATGAAATTTAGTTTATCAAATATGGTCAAAGGCAAACGGCACTACTTTTGATCACTGGGATATTAATATAGTTTGATACAAAGTATTTATCCCTTTGAATAACCTTGATTTAAAGCTTAGTGAAAAGGCACCTAAAATAACTTTAATAGTCAAGCCTTTATTTTGTAGAGATAGCTAAATTAAGTTTGGTTTACAAGCAAAGTGAAAACTACTTTTGCTCTCTCAAACTTCTTACTTAGTTTATAGACTTCGCATCATTTTTCGTATTTACTTATCTTCTTTATTAATAAAACACATCTATGATAATAATATTTATACAGGAAAATACTTACTTGTTCTTACAAGTTCTTATTGCAAATACTAAACATACTCCTACCTGTGAAAAAACTGCAATAAAATCCATTCACTTTGTATTCTACGAGCGTAAAATCAATCAATCAAATGCCACCTAGTCTACATGTCAAATAGCCAAAAATACGAGTCCACAGAATCGTGATGATATGCGCTGACCTATGGCGCTGACTTAGTAAAATATCCTTGTCTACAGTCCTATCAAGAACATCGATCCTTTTATTTTAGACGAGCAATGTTTAACTGTACCTAGTCTCAATTTAAAAGCAGAATTTATCGTACTACGTCACGCTAATTATAATTATAAAAACCATGACATTTATCATTATTATCATTTTGAAATATTAATTATTACTGCACATTGCAGGAGCAAGACTCATCAGATCATCTGTATGAGGAGTCAATCCCTCTGGGTTCCGGATACCTAATGTTCGCATATTTGTCCCTTTTATTCACCTTTTACATTATCCATGAAAAGAATTAGGGAGCCTAGTTTTCTCTATCATCACACAGCACGACAAACATGTCAAATAAGATATTCGAAAGCTGAGTTGCACCATCTTACTTTAACTTTGACAAACGTCAAAATCTGTCAAACTCCATACAAAAACCACCGGTTATCGTCATAGTTACCGTTAAAGTTAGGTGGTGCAACTCAGCCTAACTATCAAATGTAAATAAACATGTTGACAATATGGATCTTATTCTTAGAAACGGTTGAGTATAGCTATCAAAAGTTTTGAGAGGACATAATAATATTGTCGCTATCGGTTTAGGCATCAAGATGCCAATTCGAGAGACGCCAGTTCAATCCTTGTTAATCGCTGGACTGTTTTACACACAATATAGTAATTTGTATTCTATATACAATTAAATTTAACCAATTATTTTAAGTATAAGATAAGCAAAAGAAAGAACATGAAAGAAAGTAAAGATAGATAAATAATATTATGAGGTTGCTCTCAGCCTGATAACCTTAATTTAAACACTATTAAGTTTATTATGAAGTTATTACTTATACAGTTGCTATGGAATTATTGAAAACTAATATACATAAATCTTTGCACTTACCGCTTCGTGATGTCACATGCTGATTCGCCAGTATTATTATACACTTAAGAGGAAAACCTTAGCAATTAAATTAATTACAGACAAAGTTATTCTAGCTCTTGTCATAAAACATTTTATTAGACACACTTTTATAGGTTTCCTGGCATTTTGATAGAAGTTCAGGGATATATTCTGAGCTATGAAGACAGACATAAGTGTACTTTGTGTTAATGTCAATCAAATCAAATCTTTTATTTATGCAAGTAGGCCAGACAAGAGCACCTCTACACAACCCTACCACTGTTTTGCGACACTAATAATTATGGGCCAGCTGAAAAGAAGCTGCGCAATATTACTTACTGTACTCAGTCTTCTAATTTGATAGGAATATTGAAAACTTGATTTTCCGAAAAAGAAATATGATTCTGTGCCTCTGAAGGTACAATATGTACCTGTATTTTAATTAAAAGAGTTACAGAGCTATGCTTCTCATGTACAGCATTAAGCCATAGTCCGATGGAGCCCAGTAAAACGTCTTTAGTAAGATAAACGCATCTGGAACTCATAAAAACTCATAAAACTCATTTATTTCTGTAAATAGGCTTAAAAAAAGCACTTTTACTGAAAATTAGAAGAGAAATACTAATGGAACCTCAAATTATTTTGATGATATTTTTGGACTTCTTAAAATAAGAACAGTTTTAAGCAGGCAAAGAGTTTTTTGTTAGACATAATAATTATTACTTCAATGATTGATTAAACATCAGTTTTCTTCAATATCTTGTTGACAATTAAAAAAATTCTAGGCTTAGAACTTATTAATGTTTGAACCAGCTAATCTATTAACCAATCCATTTAGCAACATGGGGAAAGGTAGCAAACATTCAAAAATATTCCTGCTACAGCTAGACGAACCTAACCTGAAAATAGCGAAACATTTGAATTTCAAATTCTTGGCAATACACAAATTTAGTTCCGCAGTTTATATCCGAGTGAATGCAGTTGCCTAAATTAGATTTATTTCGAATTTTCCACCGTTCAGCTGTGGGCAAAGCTAGTTATTACCTGTTTAAAGTTACCACTCACGAGATCAAAACAGAAATGTGTGCATTTTCCTTATAACGTTATTTTGTGCACCTTGTTTGTTCGAGCGAGCTGTATTTTTCTTTACTTCTGAATTATATTCGCGTAATGTCTCTTTATGATGCGTTACATCTTTACGAAGGCTATATATTCTCGATATTAATATTCAGCATCATCATACAATTATTCCATTAGGACGCTAAGACATTGTGAAAGAATTTATCATAAGTTGACGTAAAACTACCAGAAAACATAGACCTGTAAATAGTTAGCCAGTATTAATGCGACCGTTCCCAAAAACCATAAGGCAACAATGAAAATGTAGGTATTATAAACAAGGACACATTATTTAAAGAAATGTCATTCATTCATTAGCCTTTCTAGCTTACCTTCTAGCACTGAAAATATAGATAGGTACTCTAGCTAGAATAATATTGACACAAATTCTCCCAGCGTTTTTCATGAACGTTAGCTGTCGCGGTGAATTTTTAAAAGATTTTTCCTACAAGAGCAAAAGTCATTTTCTGAAAGGTTCAATTGCAACTAAATTGGTGCGGAAAATCAGGGCAATCCAGTCCCGTATTCAGGTCAAGACAGAAAAAATCGGAAGTGCAAGTTGCATTTGTATAATTGGTGTTCCGTACTCTAGTACGGAATTATAATCAAACTCTAGGTTGATTAATTGAAATGGCGTACTCATAGAGGTTGATGCTTCTGTCACGTCGCGAGATTTTTATGAATGGTGTCATCATTAGCACGTGTTTAGCCACAAAGAGTGTTTAGCTTGTTTAGGCCGGGTTGCACTATCTTACTTTAACTTTAACAAACGTCAAAAATCTGTCAAACTCCATACAAAAACCACCGGTTATCGTCATAGTTACTGTTAAAGTTAGGTGGTGCAACTCAGCCTTAGTCTGGGTTGTATCTTCGTTTCAGCCAAATGACGTCCAAACCCAAGTAACATTTTACTCCATTTAAGAGTTCACATTTAGTTCCAATGTGTACTTAAAGCATTAGTACAGTTCACTCGTGATGTATAAGCTGTATTATTGCAATTAATTACACCTATACCTGTCTAAGGGACTTATAGGAGTGTAGACTAGTGTAGAGTTATACTTTTATACGATTGTTGGTGTTATAATACTCTAACAACTATCCTTTAGTCAGCCATCTGACTAAGAGCATTATAGGAGGGTAGAGATACGGCAACCGCTGTTTAACGGCCTACTTGTACGATGTTATAGAGCTAGCATTTTAATAGAACACACGTGGTCATTTATAAAGCCAAAGCCTGTTATGTTTACTTGTTTTAGACTGTTATACAGCTAGTAGCTGTAGTAGGACTTGTTTGTGATAATTAAAATAACCTTTTTTTACTATCTGTACAAAAGTGTTTCAATGGTTCGCATGTACACTGTAGGCTGTTAAAAGGACTATATGTGTTGTCCATTAACATCAATAGCAGTTTATTTGTCCACAAGTACTACTCTTATTTGCTTTAAGCTGAACACGAATGTGAATGTGATATTCTATTACACATTTCCCCAAGCCTGTTTTTAGTTGTTCATGGTGGTTCTGTACATGATGCAGAGGAAAATATTATGCCTGAACCTGAAATTTCCCTTCAAAATATACCAGATATCAGAGTGTGATGATTGCAGTTCTTGTGATAGTGAATACCATTTTGATTTGGACAATTATTTAACTTTTCGCAAAAAAAAATAAGAACATGGGCTATTGAAAATCGTATTCCTCATTCCGCTTTGAATAAATTGTCAAGCATAATAAACGAATTTAAACCGGGAACACTTACGTCTGATGCTTTAGGTATTCATACTTGACTATTAGTACCTGGGCTAGGCGATTTAACGGACATTAATAATTTTTATTGCGGATCTCTAAAATTTCAGTATTTGAAAGAATTAAAGATACACAATTGACCTGAACTAGGTACATCTTAAAGCTGTAGGGTAGACCGGGGACAATAGTACCATTTTTTGGAAATTGTTCAATATTGAGAAATCTAATGAAATATATCTTATTCTGTTAGTATGCTGTAAAAACTAGACTCCTAAGCTACAAATTTAAGCATGCAGAGTTGAACTATTCTTTCGAATACTTAATGAAAAACGAGTTTGAACTGTACGATGTCTCATGTTACAATTGACCCCTACAACGGGTCAATTGTACCAATAATATATGAGGCTATAAAAGTCGTTATGTTTATCTAATCATGACCTTTATTGGTATTCTGTATTCTTAATCTCCTACAATCATCATTCTTTATTAATTGAGATCGAAAATATTTAGGAACAAGTATGAAAAATCAACACTAAAGTTTAAAATCAAAACAATAACTTTTCTTCCATAAAAACGAAAAAACTAACTGTTTCTACATAATATGCCATTTATTTGGCTCGGATATTGCTCCTGAAACAACAATAAGCATAATAACAATGATAGAATAATCAAAACTTAAAAATCTATTTTTGTATGAGGGTACAATTGACCCCTGGTACAATTGACCCTGATTTATTTATACCTACTAATGCTTCGCCCTTTTAAGATTGTTTCATAAGCCTGTTCATAAAGGAATAGATCCGTTGATCCGTGATCCGTACTTTTGACTCTACGTCGAGGCATCTAAAACAAGACGTTCAAATACTTAGTTACTTACTGAATTAAGCTAAAATGTACATATTCAGAAGGGTTTTAGAAAACTATATTAAAATATTTTAAGTAGGCATTTAGGTACTTATATCACCTTTTTATCGACATCTACCTACTTATTTAATAAAACACAATATTAACTATTTTTTCAGTAGGTAGGTATGCCTATAATTATAAAAATATAATTGTAAAAATGTAAAATAACCACGTGAATGTTTTATAATAACTTATTTTATTATAAGTATAGGTACTTTAAAACCAATTTAAAATATTGTGTAGTAAGTATAAAATAAGGTTCCGGGGGTAAATTGTACCACGGGGTTTATTGTACCGCTACAATTGACCCCATGGAGACTGGTACAATTGTTCCAAGTAGGTAGTCAAGAGAACTTCACCTAAAATTCAGTCATTTTCACAGTGAATGCCAATAATTCGCTGTTGATACAAAGTTTAGAGCCTGGATAAACTATTGACAACAATACTTTGGTAACAAATAGCATATTAGGCAACTTATGGGCTCATATATTTGACATAAAAACTTACTGCGGCTGGGCAAAAAACAAAAATCCTTCCTGTACACCTTCGTTTTTCAGCGCAAGCGCCGCCGACTGGTGAGCGGATGGAAACACAAAAAGCTCATATTCTGACGCTATGCACACAATCTAACGTCGCTTGTATGAAGAAATATCGCCGATGGTACTATTGACCCGTGGTACTATTGTACCCGGTCTACCCTACATAAGTTCACATTAGAATAAATTTATAGACATTAGCGCTGTAGTGGTACAAATGTGGAACTTCATATAGATAACAGCATTCTAACAGAACACATGTGAACCTAATATACGCTCACCGCATTAAATTGGAGTTATAACAGTTCACATAGCCGTATTTCATTTCCACCATTTTGTTCTACATAACCTAAAATATTTACCAAATAAATCTCCAAAATTAATGCAGATTTATCACAAAATTCGCAGATAGAGCGATTGAGTTTTGGTTTCATGTTATAATTAATTACCGTAATATAATTATAATGCCAATCCAATATCAAAAACTGAAAATTGTAGATTTCCTCTCAGCCAGTTTTAAATATTTTAAAATGAATATCGCGTTTTTACAGAGGCGCGTAAATATTTTAGCTGTAAATATGTATACATTTCACGATAAAGTTGCATTCCCAATGGCATTAACATTATTAAGTATTTAAAACCCGTGTTATTATTTGCATAAATGATTATCCGCCCGAGTTGTTTCCCTCTTGGCACTCACGTACAAATACCAAACTAATATTAAAATGTGGAAATAATTTAAGACACACGTGAACTTTAGGTAGCATTGGAGTACTTTTGTCGGACTTTATAACTTTGAAAGCTGTGCATTTAGCCACTTGTTACTCTTTATTGTCCTCACGTACGTTGTATGGTTCACACTGCGTCCCATATAGTGCCGTAAGTCAGCCTTAAGTACGATGTTACTACTTAAACTGCTATTATAATGCTATTATACTGCTAATGTACAGCCATAGTGAACTTAAAGCTGTCTAATTTGTGCCCAAACTGGTTCTATAAAAGCATTATAGCAAGCTATACAGCTCGTATACAGCTGACATACACAGCTTGTGGAGTACATGTGAACGACTATTGAACTCTTAAATGGAGTAAAATGTTACTTGGGAAGGCCTCCCCCAAGGATTTTCATAACGACTGGTCCTGCGCTGCCTGCTTCCCCCGATCTTCCACCAGATCGTCGTTCCTAAAAGACCTGCTCTTGAATTTGATTTGACTGTATATCCAGGGATAATAAGGCTGAGTTGAACCGCCTCACTTTAACCCACGATAGCTTTAGAAGCCACGATAGCCGAACGGTGAAGGGGTCGGACTGGCCGACTCGTGATCCGGGGAACGCGGGTTCGGTCCCCGCCGCCGCTCGACTATTGTGGTGAGCTCACTCGTGACACAAGCATATTTAGCTTAGTACGAGGGGCTAACGGGAATATTAGTAATTTGTGTAATAACAAATTACTAATAATCTTTTTAAAAAAAAAAAAAAAAAAAAAAAAACCGTAACTATAACGATAAAATCGAAGCTTTTTGTATGGAGTTTGACAGATTTGTGACGTGTGTTAAAGTTAAAGTAAGATGGTGCAATCCAGCCTTAGTATCTAAATGTAATTATTATTTATTTTTAGGTATTCAAGGATGAAAGAGAGCGAGAAAAAGGCGAAGGAAGGATCTCTTTTGAAGGAAGAACTATTTTGAAAATATTTTAATCCTGTACAACTCCCATGTAGCCAGCTTAACTCCTGAAATTTCAATCAGTGAATGAAATGAAGGGGGAAATTTGAACTGCCACTGGACTGGACATAACATTAACCAGAAAAGGATACGAGTTCTATAGTCGTAAAGTCGAAAACCTAGCCTGAATAACTGTATCATTCTGCAAGACGATATCCATGTTATTCAATTCTATTCGTCTCTCTCGTATCACTAAAATCAGGCCAGAGTGAGAAAGACGAAACGACCTACATGATATACCTGTAAGCCTCGACTCTCACACTGGGTATACGAGTGAGTACTAACGCCCGTATTCACAAACATTACTATGAGGTCTCATAGTGCGCGTGGACGCACAGGGTGACACACGAACCAATCACAGAGCTCTATTCAGCGCTGTGCGTTCAATTTGCTGCTTCACTTAAGCAAGCATCGTTTGTGAATACGGGTGTAACAATACTATAGTAATCGAGTTCGGGAACGTCATTAATGATTATTTACTGTAACAATTACAACGTGATCACATCATTTACTTTGGCCAAACAATATGGAGGCGTAGGTTATTTACTTTTCTCTTCCAATGGACCGTGAAATTCGGTTGTGATGGCGCCCAATGTATTTAATAGGCTTATTTCGTGCCAGTACAGCAACAACAAAGTCTTTTTTGTATTATACGAGCTTACTTATTTGTATATGAAATAGAATATTTATATGGCAGACATCTTTCGTTAGTGATGTTGTTATTAGACGATGAAAAGCTTTTATGTTTTAATATTTAAGTGAAATAAATCTTTAGTAACGTTACAATGTAGGTACTTAATAGAAAAAGCAAAATTAAGCAGCTTTATTTGTTTCTAGACAAATATGATACATGTACCTTGTATTCGTCCAAAGCAGCGACATTGATGGATGATATTGTGTTTTCTAAGGCTGCGTTGCACCATCTAACTATTAACGGTAACTATAACGATTACAGTACCTCTAGCATGAACAACTTTCGTTTTCGAATCGTTTGCGTATTCGATAAAATTCGATACTTAATCTTCGAATTAAACGATAACGTGACAATTTTGATTCTCAGAATAAGTTTCGTGCAACCACATCTCATACTAAGTTCACTTTACGACACGTTTACAAGGGCGCTGTTGTAGTTTTCTTACTAAATCTTTTGATGGCGATTCGAGTACGCAAACGATTTGAACTCGAAAGTTTTTCGTGCTAGCCGTACAGGTGCTTTTTGTATGGAGTTTGACAGATTTTTGACGTTTGTCAAAGTTATAGTAAGATGGTGCAACTCAGCCTAAGGGAATAAAAATGTTTGATTTTGCAGTAAGACGATTGATCCGGTAAAAATCATAAAATGACTTTGTATCTTTTGCAAAGTTGCGGTTTACATTTAGCACAGTTTCGTTACTCGTATAACTTCAAAGATCTGTTTATTATGTTTGAGTATGCAGAAAATATTTAGTCCATCAGTTCCTGAAGTTAATTGCAAAAACTAACACCAGACGTTTTCAGCGTAAATAATCACAAGCTATTTTCGGATGCAACTTTGTTTGGATACAGCTGGTCATGTTTCATGGGACTCGGATATCAGTCCGATGTGTTTAGAACTACACAGAAATCTGAACATCAAAGAAGAAAAGTAGGCTTCTGAGAAGCATCATTTGGAACACTTGTTTTTACTTTCGAAAAATAGAATTTGAATGAAGCCAATTTCACGCTAGACTTTATGTGATAAGGTTGAGTTGCGTTTAGCAGTAATAGACTCTAATAATATAGAAGACTAGTAAGATGGCGTTTAATGCGAAACGCTTTAGTTGATCGAATAAGATCGAAAAAATATTACTTTTATAATGGCAACCAATAAAGTCTAAATCTAGACGTTTCGTTCCAGAATAGGTATTATGTACCTATGTATTTATTTACTGAGGACATGTGCGGTCCTCCGACAGCAGTAGATTTTAGAAATACCTATTTTTCATTTCTCCATGCTCACAACAGATTTTGATATCAAAATTCAAATTGAACTACTAATTATTATTATTCGTTTAATGTATGCAATTCGTATTACTCATTATCTACTAATAACTAGGAAATACCGAAGTAAAGTTATTTTTGGAATACTAATTGATTTCGTTATCAATTTACTTTAATGGTTAATATTGGTCTTTCCAAATAACTTATCGTAGGGGAAATTTCTGAAATCATAGAGAAGAAGTGATTTCCATTGTTTGTGTACCTATTTTTACCTATTATTTCGGGATATTAAACTAGTTGCCTGGGTTTTTTGAACAGTCATATTGTTAGTATGAACATACGAGATTAAACTTTAGTTTGAAAAACATGAAATGTGTTTTTCGATAAGAGTCACATTGAAACAAACTTTATTCTAACTAGCACCATCCCGCATTGTAGACATACAATAGAGCTGTTAGGCTTAGAGACTTATATTAAAAAAAAAAAAATTAAATGTTAGTGGGAAAACAGTTGAAGCACTGGAACAAACAAAAAAGTTAGGTACTAAATTAATTTACTACCTATTTGGGACCTGTCGAACTTCGCCTATGTTTACCAGAAATAATGTAGGAAAGAATTTTTCAAATCGGTCCAGTCATTTCGGAACATAATTAATCAATATAGTATAAAGTAAAAGTAAACAATCAAATAATAAAATATTTCCTCTTTATTAGTGTAGAAGAAGAAGATAGGCTTCGAATAAAACACGCTCAAACGCTCATAAATAACTGTTATTATTATGAGAACATTAAAAAGCTGACTTTACTGAATTTCCGCAACACTTTTCATGGAAAAAACGGTTTAAAAGACATACTCCGCCATTTTAGTCAAGCTTAGTGCGCAAGATTGGGTGTAGTATATCATTTTCTCAGGCGGATGCTAATAGCTGCCGCCATTAATGTTTTATCACTTCCGGTGTGTTGAGCTTTGGGCATAGACAAGTTTAGAGCATAGACAATCCAACGAGTAGGCTTATCGTAATGACAAAGGTAAAAATCTGCATTTTTATTTCGTTTTTTGAATTATTTAATGTTTTTCTACAGAAATAAAGAAGAAGAAAGGCAAAGATGTGTAAACACATTAGAAATTTTTCTGGAAAATCGCGTACCATCAGGTAGCCTAGACACAAGGACGTTTTTAAACAAGTTCTATTAACGCATAATGGCGTTTTTATAGTCTAGTTATTATTAGAAGGCACTAATCAGATCTTTTTATACAGCAAAAAGCAATCACACCTGCCGTGAAGTGAGATGCAGTCTAGTATGGTATGCGCCTGCCTTGCAAGTGCCTATTCACTTTCGTCTTGAAGAGGCCAGGATTATAATGCACGGGAAAGACAGCACAGGGAGTCAATTCCAGTCCGTGGTTGTCAGCATTATAAAAGAGATTATTTCTACCTCTTGTTTTGGCCGCCAAAATAAAACTAATCAGTGAAGAAGGTCCTGTGTCTCCAGGTTGACACTAGTGGTGTACTTCTTCACCTGTGCGGCGTCTATTCGCAAAGTTATCTGTACTCTAGCTTCAGTGGCGATTAAATTTGAACCGTGTTTTACCGGGTCTAACCGGCGGTAACGTCATGATAACCGGTCGAATTATTTTGGTTTACTTTTGCAGGGAAATTTGTTTTTGCAGCTAATGTCAGATCTCGATTTTAATTCATTTTAGTAGAAAATAGAGTCTATTAATTGTATTTTCGAGGAGTCTATAATTTTTTTACGGGTGTGAGTTAATTCAATTGAAGTTTAAAGATATTGTACCATACTTTTCAAGCTTTTTACAATGAAATCAAATGAAATATTTTATTCAGTAAGCCCTTTCCAGGGCGTTTATACATGTTCCAAATATAGCTTGCTCTACCACCACTTCGGGACAACATAAAGGCTGCTGAGAAGAAGTGGCGGAAGAAACCAATGATTTAGGCCTAAAATTCATTAAGATTTATTCAACGAACTAGGTGTGATAATTGTAGCATTATAAGCATTGAACAAAATACTTTTGAAGATTCCATTTAACTTATGTACCTACCGTGGTTTGTTCATGGAAAAACTACAATATTTTCTACATTTTCCTAACAGAATTTCATTGCCCCAGTGTACCTTCATAGCACAATTGAAAGTTTCGCAATGTTTTATTGCTTACGCTAATGCATTGCCCTGCAGGCGATTGTAACTATTATTTGTTTGTAACTTAGTGCTAAGTTCGAATAGATTTATGAGTTAGCTGGCTAAAGTAGATACCTAACACGTCTGAGTTGCGGGATTCACGCTAACAAAGCAATGTACTTAAGTAATAGTGATAGGTATTGCAAACTTGAGTAAAACTTAACTCAACTAAACTTGTAGACTGAACGTGCTATATTACTGGTTAAATCTGTAAAGTGCTTAAATTCATAGTTGTGCATATCTACGAGTATGTCTTTTATTTTTAAATAATTTACTAAGACTGGGTTGCACCATCTTACTTTAACTTTTGACAAACGTCAGCCTAAAACTGAGTTGCACAATCTAACTTTGACCGTAAGTATATCGATAACCGGTGTATTTTGTTTGGATTTTGACAGATTTTTGACGTTTGTTAAAATTAAATTAAGATGGTGCAACCCAGCCTAAGCTTTACTTTTTTAACCGAAAACCTCATAACGGTAGCAGAAAGGCGCTGGATGCAGGCCGCTTAACAGCGGCCATTATGGAAATCATTGGGGGAGGCCTATGTTCAGCAATGGACGTCCTATGGCTGAAATGATGATGATTACCTTTTTTAACTATTAAGCTAAAATTGTGCTTGTCTTGAAAATGGGCTAATGAAAATTGTCCATCGATCAACTGGCATCGAACCAGCGCCCTCTCTTTGGATTTTGGTATATATTAATGTAAACTCAACGAATATAAGAAAAACTTTCGTACCTACTTAATTAGTTTCAAATTGTAACGCTATGTGAACTATCTTTATTCAGAGCACTATTTATTCCTTTATAGCATGGTTTAAGCATATTGCCACTATCTTGCCATTAATTACCCACCGCGATACTTAAAGTTGGGGTAAACAAGTCCCCCAGACGAGGTAATAAAAGTGATTTGTTTTATAGAGATGTTAACAAATGACTCAATCTAAGGCATAGTGCAGACGAAAACTGAAGTTAGTTAGTTAGTCCCCTCTCTCAAAATGTCCAAGTCGCAAAACGACATTTTGCGAATTGGACATTCTGAGACTAAACCGTTAGTCCGACGTCCACTCACTGATTAATCACGAAATCTCAGTAACTATAACATCTACAAACTTGAAATTTTGCAGGTAGGTTCCTTATAGGGTGTAGACATCCGCTAAGAACGGATTTTACGAAACTCTACCCCCAAGGGAGTAAAACGGGGTCAGAAGGGGGCCGCTAGTTTGGTATATTCCTATTGTGTGCCATTAGCTTTGCACAACGTAGAAGAAGATGATTGACTTTGTTAACTATAAATAGGTATGTAGAACTTGTTTTTCGTTTTGTCAAACTTGACAAAATTATAGCTGGCGATCACTAAGTATGTTTTTTTTTTCATTCACGACATGAAAATATTATTAGAGTCCACTCTGCAGGGTTTTTTTTTTGGGTGAACAGATTTCTCTCTCTCTCTCTTAGCTACACAGAAGTTGTTTATGGTTATCGGCAGTGTGTGTTTGCGTTGACATAAATAGATCACCAATAGATGTGAGCATATTATGCGGTCACCCTAAGGATTCAATTGGCGAAAAAGGTTTCAAATTACATCTTAACGATGCTACTATAAGTATGACCGGTTAAATGAGACCTCGCCTGCGGAACGCGGGGGCACAGGGGCGGGACGAGAACGGGGACCGTGCGGGGTGCGGGCGGGGATGATATAAAAGAGATAAAATTTCACTAGATAGTTCTCAAGATATGTGACGTCACAGTGAAGTGGTTAACGGTAAATAGGTGGTGATAAATTTTGTAAAATAAATTATTTTCTAATAAAGAAAATAAATTATTTTTAATAAAAAAAATAATTTATTTTATATTAAAGAAAATAATTTATTTTATAAAATTTTAATGAAACAATTCATGTCGTATTTCATGTAAAATTTATTGTGTGCAAGATGTATCCAAATTATTAATCAATCACTTATGTCCATATCAATATCACTAGAACTTGATTCTTCACTTTCAAAGCAGCCATCATCCGAATTATCTGAATCATCGTGCACATTAATAATAAAATCAACAACGTCATCTAGAACTCCGTCGTGTTCGCAGTATTCATCCGCTACAATGCTCCCACTTTTCTACGGAATATTCAGCAAATAAATTTACCAACATATTTTTTTCTGGTCCAAATTGGAGTCGATACTTTTTTCTGCTAGCTGTCTTTTTAAATCACCTCAGACCAACTCAATTGGGTTCAGGTCTGGGTGGTAAGGAGGCAAACGCAACACTTCATGGCCCTTTGCTTTCAATAACTCATCAATTTTATACAGGGTGTTTGGCGCATCGTGTGCCAAAATGATTTGGCGGATAGAATGGGTCATTACCTATATTTTCAGCCCCCATAACACGTTCCATGCCAGGCGGCTACTTTTATATTATTTTTTTTAGTAATTTCACCAAAATACCCAAATCGTATCATTTAATTTCGATTAAAAAAAAACTACTAGGCGTAGCCTCAAAGTAAATATTTTGTTTTGACGTGCATTGATGCAGGGTTGCATCAAATCTAAATTTACTGACAAATATCATCTAGTTTTTTTTTAATTCAGCTTTGAAGTTTTCCGAAAAGTTAAAAATGGACTGAACATTTAAGTTTACATGGCTATAAAAAAATAAATAAAAGAGATAGCGATCTTCGGATTTTATCAAAACTTCTCTAGTCTATTCCCATTTAAACGGTATACTAATCTTGTTTAAATAATAACAATAACTTCACAAATTCCTTAAATTAGAGCATTGACTCTACTCGGACTGATTTGCGAAATTTGTGTTTATAGCCCCTTTTTGTGTGAATAGCACGTTATTAAACACCTAACAGGTAAAAATTATTTATCTTAAGCAATGTAAAAACCTTTTCCCTATCGTTTTTCAATGTGGATTTCTTGAAATTAAAGACGAAAATAATCATTTTGATCGTTTATTAATTATTACAAATTTTGTTCAAAATGACCGTCTCGGCAACGTATACATACACTCACGACATCTTCTTCTAATTTTGACTGTTGTCGTATGCAGCCACATTTCTCTTTTTATTACTACAAAGGCGTTTTCTACTCGTGGATTGGAAGAGATGGCCCTATACAGTGGCCTGCACGTTCCCCAGACCTAATTCCGTTAGATTTTTACGTCTGGGGACGAGCTAAAGAACTGGTGTACGTAACGGATTCAAACAATAGAAGAACTACAACAACGAATAGAAAACGCCTTTGTAGTAATAAAAAGAGAAATGTGGCTGCATACGACAACAGTCAAAATTAGAAGAAGATGTCGTGAGTGTATGTATACGTTGCCGAGACGGTCATTTTGAACAAAATTTGTAATAATTAATAAACGATCAAAATAATTATTTTCGTCCTTAATTTCAAGAAATCCACATTGAAAAACGATAGGGAAAAGGTTTTTACATTGCATAAGATAAATAATTTTTACCTGTAAGGTGTTTAATAACGTGCTATTCACACAAAAGGGGCTATAAACACAAATTTCGCAAATCAGTCCGAGTAGAGTCAATGCACTAATTTAAGGAATTTGTGAAGTTATTGTTATTATTTAAACAAGATTAGTATACCGTTTAAATGGGGATAGACTAGAGAAAGTTTTGATAAAAGCCGAAGATCGTTATCTCTTTTATTTATTTTTTTATAGCCATGTAAATTTAAATGTTCAGTCCATTTTTAACTTTTCGGAAAACTTCAAAGCTGAATTAAAAAAAAACTAGATGATATTTGTCAGTAAATTTAGATTTGATGCAACCCTACATCAATGCACGTCAAAACAAAGTATTTACTTTGAGGCTACGCCTAGTAGTTTTTTTTTAATCGAAATTAAATGATGCGATTTGGGTATTTTGGTGAAATTACTAAAAAAAATAATATAAAAGTAGCCGCCTGGCATGGAACGTGTTATGGGGGCTGAAAATATAGGAAATGACTCATTCTATCCGCCAAATCATTTTGGCACACGATGCGCCAAACACCCTGTATAATAATATGTCCTCTGTGTAATGGCTTTTAATTTATTTGGATAAAATATCATCCTTTTTTAATTTATCATCAAAAGGCACCTCATGTCGTCGTAGCCAATCTTGCATTTCTGGCTTGGTAGAGGCCATAGTCGGCTTTTTTTCTACACTAACCGAATGATAAGCTGCATTATCCATTACTATTACTGAATTTGGTGGAATATTAGGCATCAGCTTTTCATTTAGCCATTTACTGAAATTCACGAAATTAATTGTATCGTGATAATCACCTGTTTTACATTTGGATTTAAATATCACAAGTGCTCCATCTACAAATCCAGTGTAGCCACCACAATGTATGACGATTTACCAATATGAGACAACACTCCGTGTTCATCCTTTGATTGCCAACATTTTGAAACGTTATGAGACGCATTGACATAAGTTTCATCAAGATATAAAATATGTCTTCCTTCTCTACGATACTTTTTAACAGTATTTAGATATTTCCACCTCCATTTGACTGTTCAATAAGGAGTTTCCTTTCAGATCCGCATTTTTTAAATTTAAAACCTAGGTCATGTAATAATAATCTTAAATATTCTCTGCCGCAGTAGTAGATTTCAGAGTTGGTATTTTTTTTTTAAATGTGTAATACTGAGTAACTTTTCTTCTTATCACGCCTTTTTTGAAATCATCTACTTCCACCCTTTTCCTGCGGCTTTGTTTCGATTTCTTCGGTGATTTAAATTTTTCGTTGTTTTTTAATAATTTTCCTTGTTGTACAATTCTGGATACAGTCTTTTCCGATAGTCCAGTAACGTTTGCTACGGTTTTGTTTAATGGTATATCTTGTTGATATTCATCAGAATTTGGATCCAGTTTTTTTTTTAAATATTCATAAACGTTAAAAGCTATTTGCTTGCACTGACTATTAATTTTATGTCCGAAAATCTTTCGATTCATCTTAAAAATGTAATCTCATGTATAGCCCTCACAAAGCGTCCGTAACAAATAACACAAGCGATCGCTAGCCGCATCGCCAGCGAAATGAATTTTGACAAGAATGCGCCTGCCGCCCGCACCCCGTACGGTCCCCGTTTTCGTCACGCCCCTGTGTCCCCGCGTTCCGCAGGCGAGGACTCATTTAACCGGCCTACCATGTGTGTTTAGGTGTGGTCTAATATGGGAGAGCTCTAGAACATAGAACCAAACTCAACAACTCAGACGCTCATCAATTCTAATTTATAAATTACTTAAACTGGAGTATAAATCTATCTCTAGTTTAATTTTTAAATTCACCTAATCATGGAAAGAATGAAAATATTTTTATAAGAAGAGATATATTTTTTTTATTTATTTAACAACTTAAAGACAGTTACATTGAGACAATTACATTTAGATAGCTTTAAAAACCACTAGGGTTTGATGTAAAGCTAACGAGTTTGCAGTGGGTACATTCTCAATTTCACATACAATTACATAATACAGCATAAAATTATTTTGATATTGTTACATTAGCTTTAGGAAATAGTCCCTCAGCTTATATTTAATATTTTAACAGTGATGATTGTGTTAGTTCGACGCAGACCTTTGTAAGTTTACATATACTATTTTGTTATATTCTTACTTATGGGCCGTAGAAGGCTAGTAGGCCTTACTAAGTTAGATCACTAACATTGAAACCGACCTTAAACAAAATGAATAAATGCAAAATTATACAGGGCGTTAGTGACACATACTACAACCATTATAACACACTTATGAGTAACTATTAAGCTGATGACAGGAGTCTGGTGTCATAGTTATTTCAGGTTTCAGATGTAAAAAATATTACCTATTACTATATTTTTCACACCTGATGATACTAGTGCAATAATATAACATCATTCTTGCGAAACAATACTATTGTGATATTGGTCTCACTTTTTAATAATATCAGAATAATAAATAATTAATTGATATGAATGTATCTTTTAGAATAACAGCGTTTTTGTCCGATCCTTTTTCTTTGTAGTCCAGTGGGGTAATTCAAATACATTAATTTGTCGACAGTAGAAATCGTCTGTCAAATATTTTTTAGTAATCAATTTTGAACTGATTGTCAAGGTAATACAGTTGAAAATTGAATATCAAAGCCAGACGATTCCTACTGTCATTCTGCCGATAGTAGATGTCAAATTTCCAATATCGCGTACGAAGAGACGGAGAACTTCAGTTTATTTGGTTATTTTTTCTTCGATTTGCGTAATGATAGCAAAATAACTAATTTGAATCACAATAATTCTGCGTTATCTGTTAAATATGTGTCAAATCTAAATACATTCGTGAATACTTAATATAATTTTTTAGTCCAAAAACTTTGTTGTCCTTTTATTTTCCTAATCATTATAATGTTCCCAATTAAATGGTTCCGCTTTGATAATTGATAACAATCAGTCGGAATTTTGACGATATAATAGTCTCTAATGACATCACAATGACTTATAAATGAAGTCATTGCTTGGATCTTAGTTATTATGGTCTATAAATTAATCAGCGGGCTTGGCAATGTCGTATTCAACGTTTGTGATCGTACACATTACGAAATTCCACCATAGATGACGGTATGTCACGATGTGGTCACGTGAGTGTCATGTAATTGATATTTATTTGATGAATACTTAACCATTTGTCATCGTGGGCTGTTGAAGGTTAAGGCTATCTCCAATTGAGGATTTTTTATCCTACTTTATAGTGAAACTACTTTTGTTATTTCAGTAATTAACGTAAAGTGTGGGAGAGTTCTTTTTACAGTGTGGTCGTGGTCTTTCACACCTAATTTGGTGGCAAGCTTTAAAATCTTTCGCCATTCTTACCGTATTGCAACCTTTCTTGTGCCTTCGTAGAGTGGACCATTGCGTGCCGTTTTGAACAGATCGGTTTTAAGGAGAGTAGGCCTGGTAAATTAGAGACGAGGGTCCAATAGAGACCAATAGACCTGATGATAATGACAATAATGATTCTTCTTCTCAGTCGGTACACTCTTGTCAGAGTGGTCGTGGTCATCATTTTGAATCACTATTCAGAGTGATGTTCCTCGTAATACGGCGCCATTCCTCGCGGACTGCAGCTTTCCGGGTACTTTCGCTAACCGAGCACTTAGTTGCGGCCTTGATCTGGTCCGTCCATCTCATTGGTGATCTACCACGTGGTCTGGTGCCCTCAACTTTTCCCTGTACTACGAGACGCTCTATGGAGTCATTACTGCGCCGAGATACATGGCCGAAGAAGGTTAAAATGCGTGACCGAACCGTGGTTGATAGGCGCTGTCTGATGCCGAGTTCATTTAATATGGAGTCATTGGTACGAAACTCGGTCCACGATATTCCCAGCATCCGTCTCCAGCACCACATCTCCAATGCGTCAATCTTCTTCCTTTCGGTTTCACGAAGAGTCCATGTTTCCGACGCATAGAGGAAAATATTAATATTAGTTATTAATAAAAATAATGATTAGTCTGAATTTAAAAACTGAATACCTAAATGTGTTTAATACCTAATTAGAATCCTCAAAATGGCCCTAGACCACTCTTTTCCAATCCACTAGGGCGTGTAATTTCTCTTCGTAGAGATAGATTCGTTTTGTTTTTTTAGCGAAAATCAAAAATTCGTTACACATAACAGACCACAATTTAATGAACTGATGAATGAACTGAATTTTAAATTCATTAAAAGATATTGAAGTTACAACAGTTTTTAGATACTTCTGAATTCATAAATGTCTTGAAAAAATGTAGAAAGAATTCTAAAGTAACCAATGACGAAATTATTTTTTGAATACTTAAATATTCCAAATAAAACCTCTAAAATGCCAGTACGATTTCAAAATGACAATTCAATTTTATCGATTTGAAATTCAAGCTGACGGTATGTGAATCATTTGGAGCTGAAATGGAACGTAGCAGTGAATGCACTATCACAACGTGAAATCCTCTTAGTGACGTCAGAGACGTGTGGCCAAACGGAGCCAATATAAAGTGCCTGGGCCCGTTTATACAGGGTGGTATCGGAAATTTATTTTATATTAGGTTTTAAGACGCAGATGGACTCTGCGTCTTTTTAACTAAATTAAAAGACTCGGGTTTTTTTTATTTCTACAATCATGAATATTAATAAATTTAGTATACATTGAGCCGCAATCCTGTATATCCATCCATACCTTGGATGCATACTGTACGTGTATTTTGTGCAGTCTAATAGGTAGACAGTTTTATTTTTCCACCATGCCTTTGAAGTCCGCCACTGTACATCAGTTTCATGAGCAAAAGTTTAAATAAAAAAATAAAATACAGAATGAGAAAGACAGCGAGCAATATACATTTACACAGCCTTATCGAGTCTTATCGAGAATCTTAGAGCTAAAAACCTGAAAGAAAAACATATTCTATTTTATTATTCAGAAAGAAAAAAATCAAGAAAAATAAAACCGACGGAATATTACTATCCATAATTGATTCAACGCAATCAACTTATACCTTGTCTGAATCTAGATATCCATCCAGTCGTAAATCAAATAAAATCTTCCCTAGATACAGCTGAGATTTCTTTTTATCCTGTACCAAATCTCCATGACAGGTTCAGGAGGTTTTTAGGTTTCGTTAAAGAATTTTTGTTAATTTATTCTTAATTGGCGTAGACATTAAGTCTATTTAGAATGATATTAAAGGTCGTAGCTTTTGTTTGGCATAGTTTTCTGAACCAATTAGACGGCTTTTAGTCAATGACTATAACAGCAAAAAGTGTGATTTTGTTGATGAACAAATGAGGTTTCATAGATTTCGTCTGCGTGTGTCAGATATCAATAGGCGATATCAGATGTAACAATCGTTCAACCCCCACTCTTCTTGAATGTCGTATTAGGCGACTAAATATGCGGACCCGTCTGATCAGTATAGGAATAATAGGTCAAATCCTCCCTTTGCTTTTGGTAAATTAGAGAGTACCTACCTGCAGAGTGACGCCCGTATTCACAAACTATGCTTGCTCAATTGAAGCAGCTAAGCGAACGCACATCGTTGAATAGAGCTTTTTGATTGTTTTGAGTCACCCTGTGCATCCACGCGTACTGTGAGACCGTCCTGCATTGGATACTAAATGACTTAACGATGATGAAGATGATAATAGTTTAAAATTTCACAAATATTTAATGGAATACAAATAATTTGTACTTTACATTCCAGACTATAAAATGGAACTTACTTCATTGGAATAACAAAGACTTTCGCGAAAAAAGTAGATACGCATCATTATTTCATCCGAATAAGTTCGTGTCGAAATATCTCCCAAGGGTTTTTACTACGCCTAGCGTTCTTATGCTGAGGCCCAATAGAAGTAGGGACAGTAGACATGCATGTTAGGTACAGTGTAAAAGATCATTTTTTTTGCTAATGAATTTTCTTGAGTGAGAAAATGCTAGATAAAGTTTGCCTTTTGTTCGTATTCTTTTATAAATTTTCAACTTATTACTTTTAAAATAACTCACCAATTACTTTGTAAAATAAATAATTAGGTACAATGAGATAGATTTCACAGTTTGGGAAACAGTGATTAAGTTACATCGGTGTAAGTAATGACTGAAACTGAAATCTAACTAAAATCAGTGTCCAAGCACGCTCTTAGATGGCGGGATATACTGACCGGGTGTCCTTTTTGGCACAAACTGAAGTTGTTATTTTTATGTTAGTTTTTTTGTGCCAAATAAGTCAAATAAGTTTAATAAGGCAGAGTTGCACCACCTAACTTTGACTGTAACTAAAACGATAACCGGTGTTTTTTGTACGGAGTTTGACAGATTTTTGACCCAGCCTTAGGTATCTCGCACACGGCGACCATAAACGCGCGACAGTATCGCTACTAACGCGCGTTAATCGCATTTGCAACGCACTACAGAAGTGATGCCAACTCGCTACTAACGCACTGCCATTACAAAAAGTCGCGTGGGCGAGGGCCCTTAGACTTTTTGATCGTACCTACTGTTTCTCACCTTTACATTACCAACACGTACCCATTATGAGTTTGCTATAGAAAATACAATAGAATAGAACTCGATGTAAGAGGATTGTACAGAAACACTCTCAATATCTTAAAAGCCCAGTGTTATCTTCAAGTGCTTAAGGACGAGGACACGGCACATGAAGCTAAATACCGTTGGGTCTTATATGATTGTAATAGGTACGATTTTGCAACGAAAATGTGTAGTCTAAGGTGCTGTCGATAAAACCTGTGCACTGAGTCGTTTCATGTGAATACGTTTTGTGTAATCAGAAAGTTTAAATACATTTTCTTGCTTGAGAAAATTACATTATTACTGGTTTTTGTAGTAGGTATGTATTAGTTTCAATGAATGTAAATGTACGCTAACAAAATTTTGGAAGTCATGCCAATAATAATGATTAAGTTGAATTTTCCGGTGGGAAACACATGAGCATTGTGATTTATAAATTCTTCAGAGACCCTGCATTGTGGTTTTTAAATATTTGACTAAATACCAAAATTCTTAAATAAGCATAATTTTAAACATTACACAAAGTATTTGCTAACTCTTTTAGCAGACTGGGTACAAACTTTTTGATAGCCGATAGTTTGGTCGATGGATCGATTCATATTGTACATGACGTATCATGCGCACATTACACCAATTTGGTATCGGCCGATTTCTTATACAAATTGAAATCCGACCAAACTCTACCGGCCGACTAATGCCTTGATCACACGTACCGAGCAAACGGGCGAGACAGTGCTCTCGGCCGAGTACTCGGTGTGTATGAACATTACGCCAAGTGCTCGGCCGAGCGCTCGAGTATGTGACTCGCTCACCCAACTGTCTCGACCGAGTAAACATTTTACTGTCTCGTCTGCGGGGATTCTAAAAATTCCAGGCCATAGAAAAAACTTTTCTGCAATAAGTAGGGGAGCGAGGGGCTTGTTGTAACAGTTTTCACTAAAACTAATATATCTTGAGATCTATTGATTAAATGTCTACTAAATAAAGATGGATGGATGCTGATGGAATCAAGTAAAAATAATACCATAAATATTGGTCATTATTTTACAATTAATTATTTTCTAGAAGAAGTGCGGTGTTACAACTTACCTCGTGCTTGGGGCAAGTTGTAACATCTACCGGGGCAAGTAGGAACGCCAAAAAAAACGACAATAATACCTTTAATCATTTATTCTTTGCTTGATTTTAATAAAATTCACATCTCTTAAAAGTAAGTATTATACAGGGTGTTAGGTAAATGGGTTTATGAGCCGACACTAGCCCATGTTAACATGGGCATATAAATGGTATATGGTGAAGTCAGAAATTTGACATCATCATTTTAATTGTTTTAATTTTCATACAAAATAAATTTTATAAAATCCGATTTTTATGAAAATTAAAATAACTAAAATGAAGATATCAATTTTAAATTATAATAACTAAAATGAAGATACACTTTTTTAGTAAGCAACACCTAAAAATTAAGTAATAAGCAATCTTATTTAGTTAAACACTACTTGTAACATGTTACAACAAGCCCCCGCATTTTGTTACAACTAACCCCATGGTATGATTTTTAACATTTATCAAGATAACTATTTAAACAATTTAGTAATCATAAAAACTGTTACACATTATCAGAGATAGATAAATTTGAATGGAAATAAGATATAGAACATTTGAAATTAGTCAGTAATAATAACGCAAACCGAAATTTTACGACAGTACAATTTTATATTACCTGGCAAAAATGAAGCACGTGCACAATTCCGCTCACTGCGCCGGCCGGCGGGACAGTAGCTATGGCCACATGATACGGCGCGGTTTATAGGTTAAATCGAGTCAAAGACATACGTCAATTGCGTTTAAGATCCTAGTGAAAAGAGCCTGTTACTACTTACCCCTGTTACAACAAGCCCCTCGCTCCCTATACGAAATACTAAAATTTCCAAGCCATTGAAAAAAAGCTTGGCTTCAATTATAGTACCTAAGTGAAGTTCGTCGTTTTCTAAAGTACAACTAACTCTAACCCTTAATTACAGAACAGTTGGCGGACCAAGTTTAACCCTCATTGTTCTGGTGAGGACGTCCAGGGAAGTCTGCATTTGTGAGAGGACAGAGGATATGAATGTCTTGGGAGTAGCTCAGAATTATTAACGATCGTTGATTTATATCAATCAATAGATTTTTTATTTTCATCTATTTGATTATGCCTGATTATCATCTAGTTGATATTATGTGCCTTTTTGAAGATTGAAGAGCCTCCATAAAGCACGGATAAAAGGCAATTTACACCCATGTCTACCAGGAAATAGTTTAGTAAACTCTACATGAGAGGAAAATCAAAAGATCTTAATTTTGTTTAAAAATATCAGTAGTTTCAAATGTTTTGAATGTAATAAGTGTGTGGTTGTAATAATAACGAACAACGAAGAAGTCTGGTCATACCAAATTTACGACTCAGCTCGCAACAAACAGCTAGCCTGCTCAGTGCTCACGTGTTTGTCTATCAAAGTCAAAGTCAAAGTCAAAATTTCTTTATTTGTTTAGACTAATAAATAGTTCTTACAAATCGTCATTTTGCTCTTAAGGAGCCTCTACATGTCTCATAATCTTTTTACCCTACCAGCGCTTCGAGACCAACATTTGGCAAGTGCTGAGAAGAAGCGCCGCAACAAACTCAGTCACCACTGTCTGCCGGTTAATATAAATAAATAGAAATAGTAGTAGTAGGTAGTAGGTACATTCGATTCAGGAGCAGTTCACTGAATTTACCATGCATTCTTGTATGGTGTATCTTATCAAACTTATGCACTTGCCATTTGAAATGGTTAATTACATTCTGCGAACAGCTGTGCAACTAAAGAAGCTTACAGACGAGCGACATTATGTCGGCGACTGCTCGCGATAGTGGTAGGCGACTGTCAGCGACTATAGGTGACTGTCGGCGACAGATTCGAGTCGCTGTCATGACAAGTTGACACTCTGACTATACGTTAGTGATTACTCGTCTTCGAGAGTCGCGACTCGGAATGCACCGGCGACTGTCAGCGACCATTGGCGGAATTTGTCTTATTAATCTATCGGCAACTGTAGCCAATATTCTGTCGCTGGTCTGTGAGCGCCCTAACTGGCATTAATTTTATAACTAAAAAGCTGTTTTAATATCAACGGTAAATATTCATCTTCATCATGAAAATGATGGCGTGCAACCCAAGTACTACAGAAGTACTACGTCCATCTTGAGACTTTACTCTGAACAAAGCGACTAAACTTCTCCCAGCTTTATGCTGTAATTAGGATCCGAGTTAGCTGCACTAAGACTTCGAAACTAAAAGTGTACACGTGCCTCTGTTGTAGTTACGGGACCATCTGTTTAACTTAGAAAACAGCTAAAATTAGATAATCTAGTGCCAGTTTTCAGCATAAATCCCTACTAATTTTTAAGTGACCCCTATGGTGACACATAACAGGCATTTTGCTTTCGTAAGGGTAACTTAAAAATTAGTGTTCGATGGTGAAAACGAGTGTAAATGAACTTTATTTTCGCTTTACATTATGTTATTGAGAATACGTTTTATGTAGGTAAATGAAAAAAAAAAAGCTTTGGATCCAATTAACAAGTGGTTGCCAGGTTTTAGAAATTTAATAATGGAGTCCATTCTCATTTCGTTTCAAAGATCAGAACCTCCTCACAATTACAAAGGAACGAAAAATAAAGAATATAAAAGTCTGAGCTAAATCAAGTTTCAGTTCCTATCCCAGAAAAGTTTTCAAGAAAACTAAACCGAAAACAACTAACAAGAGAGTCGAACAAGAAAACTAAGCCACTAAGTAACGGAGTAGGAACTGGCGTTTTATTTTGGAGCGGCATAAAAAGTGTAGTGAAACCCATTGAAATAACTACTCGTAAAGCGAATCACGAAACGTTAATGTGCGAAACTCAATTTTAAATTGCTCAAAATGTTACTAGTTACTTAGTTGGGACAAGCAAGAAAATCATACAAGAACCTCTATGCCATCCAATATGTAAGTACTGGATTGCTAAATTAGGACAAAAATTATACGTTCTAATGTGATGCTTAATATTACTTTTACGTGATTTCGCTCATGTTGTTATTTTTAATATTCTTTTTGGCATGTTTGGAAATACGGTAAAAATAACGATATTTACCCAATTTTTATTAGAGATTATACGAACTGGAAAACATTTCAATATACCATACGAATTTGGAGGAAAGAAAATTAAGTGTTCTCATCATGAATACTAAACTGTTCAGATTACCTAATAACGTTATAACATACCGAAAACTTAAAAAGTTCGTAACTCGCAAGTTCCAAATAGACCTTATAGCAGACTCAGTCCCGAGGTGCAACTTACGAATGTGTTGTTGTGCCACGTGCATAACTTTAATTGATTAACTTATAGTAAACAAGCAGTGTGAATAAAAATGTTTTCTCTGGGTTATATTTGCATTTTATTTAACTTGGGACAGTTTTTTGAATTACATATTTTTATTAAGTGAGTGGAACAGAATCCCTACTTCTCTAAAAATTCGAAATTACTCTGTCTATGTGTAACGCTTTCACGCCTAAACTATTGAACCGATTTTGATGAAAGATAAAGAGATAGTTTGAGTCCCGGGAATTTAATTTATCCCGGTTTTTCTGTGAAGCCGCAGGCTTAGCCTTAGCTTATAAGCTAGCAATAAATAAAAAGAAACAAAAAAGATAAAGAGTATTTTTACAAAATGTTTTCATTTCTTATTATACTCGTAACTGTGACCTACGAGTATGAGGCATTATTTTCGTTCAATTTTGCTTATCTAAAAGCCATTCTATTTCCATCATTTGTATCTCAAATGCAACGTTAAAAGAATCGAGCGAGCTTCATTTCAAAAGAACATGCGATACTTTTTCCAATGTCTTATTACCTGTGGGAGTTTCAAGGAATATCAAACAAATAATTTTATTCAAAGGAACGTAAAACAGTATGGCGACACCGACGTAGGAAAATTGGTTTTCCTCTTGAAATACAATAGTCGTTCTGTTTACGAGAACGTTACACGAATTTACATTCGCAACTTACTAACATGCAGGGCCATACTTCAAAGGTTTCATACGGTTTGTTCTTTTTAAGTTTTCCCATTGAAGTTACACGGTGCAGTGGGAAAATGTTGCAGGAATATTTTTGTCATTTATAAAGTAAGTTATTTAATATTAGTGGTATTTTATGTTTCACTGTTAAAGCTTATGTTTTCATGATTAAGGGAGATTCAGAAGTAAAATAACCTATTATTTATTATAGGTTTTTGAAGCTGTGGTGTCATATAAATAATATTCGTCGTCTGACATTCGTCGACATCGGATAGCGCTTTATGCACTCTCTGATGTAGCCTGCACAGAAGTCATTCCGTGGTTGCTCTGGAGTTACTTTGTCGTCATTTACGTGTCACTTTAGTTTAGTACATGCCTACGCTTATGACTCGGAGATAACTTACGGCATATCATGATCATTGATTGCTAAATGTCGCGTCATGCCACAAAATGCCCCGCAGCATTGTGCATCCTGTGGCCAACCTGTTATTCAATTTGTATGTAAATTATCTCTGTTTCAATATAAATATTCATCAGAAAATTTTGTTTCCCGATGGGCATTTTACCTCGCTCAGCGGTTAAACTTATCCGTTTAGAGTAGTTTCACTTTGAGTGCTTCAGTTCCGACTCGGAACGGAATATTCCGGAACTTTCATGCGAGGGTCAAGGAAAATGTTTTGTAAATTCTGAAAGTCAGTTATAAGAGTTTCGGGAGATATTATGGTAAAACGTACGTCTAAGTACCTACCCTTGTATAAAATGCGGACCAGAGACTATACATACAGACAGTGTGGTAATTAGTTATGAAGGAATGTCGGCTATAGGTATAGAGACAGTGTGGTGGTTGAAATGAAGGAATGACGGTTAAAGTACGGCAAGGCTGTTGTATGTGGAGAGATTTAGAATCGTTCCTTTCAGCCAAATGACTTTTACTGATGGACAAAAGTCTCCTCCAAGGATTTCCACAAGGAACGGTCCTGCACTGCCCACATCCAGGTACTTCCAGCGGCCTTTACTAGGCTCACTTAGTGGAAGGTCTGCCCACGCTACATCTTCCGGCCCGTGGTCGCCACCCGAAAACTTTTCTGCCCCAGCGGCCATCAGCTCTACGAGCTATGTGCAGGTTTAGAATTTCATACCGAAAGAAGGAACAACAGAAAAAAAATAAGTGTCATTTAGGTTCTAATGGTGTCTGCTCCGATATAGGGTTGTTCTATACCAAGTTATAAACTTGACAGATGTATCTATCAATTAAGTGAACTGCGCTCAGCTATTGTAATCCCTGATTGGCGAGCATTGGCTGTCCATCGGATCATTAGCCGTATCTGATATTCGACTGTTTGAATAGCGGAAATAATAGTCGCTACCTGATACCTAGTGCTTGCTTATGTTTGGAATTGCGGGAACACGTAGGTGAGGAGAATTTGAGGGAAGATACTGCAATAGACTATTCCTTTCTAATACCAAAAACTAATAGCAATGTCCTGCAATCTATTGGTGCCACAATGAAGATGTGGCGTCAACGTGTGTTGTTTGACAAAATGTTATTTCAAAAGTCATTTGAAATATCTAATAGAAGTGACTCCAGTACCAAATGGTTCTCACGTTGTAATATCAGTAAGTACTTATAAATTCAATTAAAACTTGTCACAAGTTTGTCTCAAATACTGATAGGGCCAAAAGTACGTAACGAGCACAAATTGAAGTCAAAATTATTACAATTTCCTCAAGCTTTAGTCATAAAAAATGTAAGTACGTAAAATATAAAAATAACTCGCTACCTGCATCCCCAAAATCATATTCGAGTCAAAACACAAGAATATCCAACTCAAAAATCCGAACCGACACCGCAACATTGCAAAATCTTTTTACCTCCGTCCGATCCTAACTCCCTTCACACGTCAATTAGAGATGTTTGATGGACACATACAAAACGTCGAGCGATATTCGCGGAACACGATTATGAAAAACGTGATATTGACGGGAACCGCGTTGGAGAACTATGAGGCTAAATAAAAAATGTGGATAAAAGGCTTTGTCGGCAACCTCATTATGAATATTAAGAATACACATCTATTGTAAGCCTTTAAGATACATGCAACGTACATTATGATCGTTAGATCTACCTAGTGGGAGGGGAGGCCTAGAATACTTACATGACTATAGTGGAGCCCAAGCGGGGATTTCGGTATCTAAAGCGCGGTAGGTAACAAGGATCCTTGTACCCGGTTGAGTACTTCCACTAAATATGAGCACAAATAAAAAAAAAATTGCGCGTGATTATAAGGGTTGGGTAGGTGAGTTGTGAGTAACAAGCAAACAAGTGTTAACACTTTATTATACCTAGTCTACTAGTATTTTAAAATTATTCACCAAGCTGAACTTAATTAGTTACATTTTTAAAGTAAATTTCATTTTATAAATTAAGACAGTCACTCCAATTTAAGTTAAAATGAAAGTGCCTTAGAAACTATCCCTCGCTCATGACAGCTTGCTGCAACTTGTAGTATTAGCTCAAAGCTCGCCCGTCTTTGAGCTTTGCCCTTTGCACGCACCGGCACAAAAGCTTAAAACTTTGCTCTGCGTACCGTCAAGACTTCAACAATCGACTGTTATAACTGGAAAAAGCTTCTTTAGTGCTGACACCTTTATGACACGTTGCTAAAGCTTTAAAGCACAAAGCTTTGTTGAAGATAGCTTGGTTATTTGTGTAACGGACTACAATGAAAGCTATGTGGTTACATGTTCGAATCCCGTTGAGTGTAAAATATTACTGTGATTAATAAGAACGAAAATCTTAACCAAAAATAGATACATGATATATTTACCTAATAAAAACATACAAACATAAAGGATTATTATGAAATATTTCAAAAATAGTTGATGTTGGAAACTCGCTAGAATGACAACGTGTAGGTATAGGTTACATTTGAAATGGTTTCGATTGTATTATAGGCAACCCTACTGCCTACGCAATAAAAGATATTATCTGAAATAATTCACAATGGTTCCAATAATATTATGTTCTAGTTAACAATAATAAAACAACAGAAAAAGTTTGGCCAAGAAGTTGTTAATAATACAAAACTCATGGTCTCAAAATATTTGTTCTAACTTATAGGCAGGCAAAGTTCTTCTCATAAATGAATATTAAATTATCGGTGAAATTGTATCAATGAATAATTGTTAAACTTAAGTGCCTATTCATCAACTGTATCTAATTAAAACTTTTCTGAAGCAGAAAATAGTTTATGATTAATTAGTTTGTGTATGGAATGCGGAGGCGATCCATCAATTTTGTCTGGAAGAAAAACATAAACGTATTTACATTTTGTTGGCTCATTATGATTCTGATACTTTTATTGATTTTTAAAAATAAACGTTTTACAGGTAGCAGGAAGGTGCTGGACGCAGGCCGCTACCAGCCGGGCAACATGGAAAGCATTGGGGGAGGCCTACGTTCAGCAGTGGACGTCCTATGGCTGAGGTGATAATGATGATCAATCGTTTCACAAATTTATTGTATCAGCAAATGGCAGTACAGTTACTGGATATAAGGCGATATCTCTAAATTTTTAATCCTTGGGTTAACTGTCAGAGAGTATCTTATGCCATTAAGTTTGCCTTATATTTAAAACAACTTACATGACAATTAAAATTTAAATAAATAAACAATTTTATACATCCGTTTCCAGCTATTTAATTGAGTCATCGGTCCATCGAGCAGTTCTCCCTACAAGCTTTACGCCTCGTCCGAGAATCCGCATTCTCTACCTAATTTTCATTAAGTGGTATTAAAAATGTAAGTTATAAAAAAATAAAGTTAGGTTTGTGGAAGAAGATAATTTCATAATCTCTGACTCTTAAGTCTTAATATCAAAGAAAACTGAACACAATTATAATTATTATACTTGATTATGATTACATTAAGTAATACTTAAGGCTTCTTGAAATAGCAAAGTAGATTAATTGATCGGCTTAAGGTAAGCTGCCGGAAGTACAGGAGTAGGTACCCTCAGAATCAACAGAGTTTAATGATCCTCCAATAATAATTAATTTTATCCAGGAATTCCGGGAATCATGAGGTTAGGGAAAGTATAAAAGCAATTTTTTAGATTTGCTTAAAAGTTATCCCTAGAGATTAATTAGAGAGTATTGTAGTTATTTGGTCACCGAATTTCGAGTTCAACATTTTAAAGTTAAGAAGGTAACACCATTTAAGCCTAAAAAAAGTCCAGTACTATTCAAATCGTATGCCTTACATCAAATCAGTAGTTGTCATTCTGCATTGGAGTTTAAATTTTTCTCGAAAGAGAGCTAAATAAATAAATAAATAAATAAAAAAGCTATTTAAACCCTTATCTTCTCCAACAACCATCATATTTAAAAGCAAAACTGTAACCGTATTTCAAATTTAATTGTACAATTTAAAATAATAAACTGCAGTCCACGCTTTATTCTTCGCAGAAAAAGGAATAAACTCCGTCCCAACTATCAAGTCCGGCCAGTCCTGATTGTCTTTAGCTCTAATTAACCAACAAAAAACAAAGTTTCAGCTCGTAGAAGTTGCGTTATGAAAGAAAAAGGTTGAGCAGCACTACTACATTTTTAGTTTTACTACTGTATAAAAGAGAAAAACAGAGAAAATAATTTGAAATTAATTGTGTTCTTAACCCTTCAAGCTCCGCGAATCCAGACACAATAGATAATTAATCAATGAGGATCATTTCGATTTTTAGCTGTGAATGCAGATTTATAGGGCTAAGAAATCCTTAATATACAGTCCAAAAATTTTTGTTCTACGACAAAAATTGACGAAGTTATGGCCAAATTACTAAAAAAGTTCACTGACCGCCCGGCGCGGGAACGATGACGTCACTAAATCCGATCCGAACGCTGCCGGCGTACTGTATGGATAGAAAAAAAATTTTTCTAGCCAAACTGTCAGTTTTAGAGAAAAACTTGTAATGAAATTTATTCATCAGAATATAGTAAGCTATCGATAGGTAATTTTTAAAAATAGAAATTTTGAAAAATATCGCAACAAATCCATACGCTCATACGATTCAATGGAACGCGGAAACGCGATTGGGGTCTCCGCGGTGGTATATTTGGCGATTTATTCAAATAAAGTGTTCATAAGTGTTGTTAGTCATATCTTCTTCCAAGTAAAATATAAAAATGTATAAGTATTAATTTATTTACTTCTAGCAATTAGGTATAGCTGAGGCAGATACACTCTGCCTAGGCTACAAGCAAGACATTGCTATGAAGATCATTTCGATGTACACGCAATACCTACCTGTTATTTAGTTTTTCTGAGTTTATCCTACGTACCTACCTAATAGTACCTATCTATTCGCCGTTCCCATGGGCGGGCCAGCTGCTGCAGGAAAGGACAGCTGCTCCCTCCTGGAAATTATTTAATCTTAGCCTAGAAGCTGGGTATGACTCCCCCGCCCCCCTCCTCTCCCCAAGTCATAAACTGGGCATGACTTCCCCCTCAGCCAGAAGTTGGGTAAGGCTTGCCCCTCCCCCAGGCTAAAAGCTGGGTATTACTTATCCCCCCCCCCCCCAGACCCCCCTAGGCCAGAAACTGGTTATTAGCACTCATATTATGTATTATTATGTTCAATACAAACAGTCATAAAGTTACACTCACCCCAACCGCGTCTCCGCATTCCATCGAATCCTATGAAAATGTGGTCTTTGGACATAGCGATACTTATTTTTCACAATTTTTATTTTTAAAAATTACTGGTCGATGGGTTACTTTATTTTGATGAATAAATGTTATTAAAAGTTTTTTTCTAAAACTGATAGTTTAGCAGGAAAAAAATATTTTCCATCCCAATAGTACGCCGGCTGCGCTCGATTCGGATATAGTGACGTCACGCGGCCCTGCGGACGTTGACTTTTAGCGGCAAAAACGGCCTATGTTTATTTATTTATTTATTTATTTATTTATAATCTGCTTGAAGGCTTACAGAAAGTCCAACGCGCCAACAAGTTATACAATACAGATAATTTATAATAGCAATTTCAATATGTAAAATTGTCAAATAATTAAAACGATAAATTAAATAATAGTCAAATAACATTAAAATTAAATACATAAAATAATTAAGTCCAAAATAGAATGTCATACCTAAGACTACTAATAAGAATAAGAGATAAATACATTTATGTCCAGAGATCAATGTCAAAGTTATTCAAAGTTATTACTTACACAAAAATCTATGAATTAATACCATTATTGTACCTAAGCGGTCGGCAAATATGTCGATATCGTGCTGAGCAACTAAGTCCCCGATTAAACGTAATGCGCGGGTAGAAGGCGCGCTCGCTGCGCGAGTGGTGCGCGTGACCGGCCGGTGTAGCAGCCTAGGGCGGCGACGCGGTTCAACCATCCCGGTAACATCCCGTGGTATGCGCGTAGGCACTGATAAGCCTACTTTCGCTAATATTTGTGGACTATCAATTTTCCCATGTATAATCGACAAATAGTATATTATACTTGACATTATCCTCCTAAACTTAAGGGTTTCCAAATCAACCATGCCGGAGACAAACAAGGACGGGTACAAATAGGGGTAATATCCGTATCTCTTTTTATACAGCCAGCGAGCAAACTTGCGTTGAATTTTTTCTATCATTAAGGCATATTTATCCTCGTAGGGATCCCAAATGACAGCACCATACTCAAGCTTGCTACGGACGTATGCGCTATACAATATCTTAGCTACCCTAATATCGTCAAATTGAGCAGACGTCCTTATAACAAACCCTAATAACTTACTAGCCAATTTACAAATTTTTGTCACATGTTTGTGAAAGTCCAACTTAGAATCTAGCATTAAACCTAGGTCTCGTATGTCAGCGACTCTTTCCAGTGGAGTGTCATATAAATAATAATTAATATTCAATGGAGAACGTTTACGTGTAAAAGTAATTACTTTACACTTGTCAGTATTAAATGCTAGGCGATTGACGAAACTCCATTCTAATACCGCATCAATGTCGCTTTGCAATGCTATAGCGTCTGGAACACTGGAGACACCCAAACAAAGTTTGAGATCATCCGCAAACAGTAGGCATTCAGAAAATTTAACACATGTAGGTAGGTCATTTATAAAGATTAAGAAAAGTGTGGGTCCAAGGGTACTACCTTGACTGACACCTGATCGTGTGTAGTATTCATCAGACTCAAATCCATTCACTCTTACAAATTGACTTCGATTTTCAAGATAACTGGCAAAAAAATCCAAAAGTTTTGGAGTTAATCCTATAAGAGCCAGTTTCTGAAGGAGAATATCATTATCTACCATATCGAACGCCTTTCTGAAATCAAAGTAGGCTGCATCTACCTGATGACCAGCATCCATCTCAGCGTGCACATAATCGACATGCCTAACCAGGTTAGTAGTGGTCGATCGTGCTTTTCGAAAGCCGTGCTGATCATCATGCAGCAAGTGGTTGACTTGTTTGCCGATACGTAAATTCAAAATTGATTCCATAATTTTCGCAAACACTGAAAGCACGGCAATAGGCCTAAAACCAGAGACATCCATAGTGGACTCCCCCTTAGGAATAGGCGTAACCCGCGATGTCCTCCACTGCTTCGGGTACTTAGAGCGTCTGAGACAGAGGTTGAATATGTACAAAAGGGGCTCCTGAAGAGCAGATATGCAGTCCTTAGCAAGAAACACTGGAATACCATCGGGGCCACCAGATGATCGCGCCTTAATGCGCTTCATTGCTTCTCTTAGATCAGATTTGTCAATGATATCTATAGAAATGGCAGTGGCATCCGCACGTGCTGAACGTGCAGCCTCACCAGAATCTAGCTGTGGAACCTCACTCTGAAACACTGAGCCAAAGTATTCGGCAAAGGCGTCGGCTGCAGCCTGACCAGTCACTTCATTGCCGTTAAACTTAAAAGCATCGATGTGACATCTCTCCCTCTTTTTATCTTTAACATGCTCCCAGAATTTACCCGGGTCGTTGATAATATTTTTTTGGAGTTCTTTCAAATTTTGCTTATGAGCGTTGTCTATTAATATTTTAACTCGCCATCTATAGAATTTGAAAAGTTCTTTGTTGAACTCCTTACCTTCAGTCCTATAGCGTTTCAAATGAAAGTATTTATTCTTAATATCACGTATAATGTCTGCAGTATACCATTTAGGATAAATGTACCGTTTATTACACGTGGATTTGATTTTAGATGGTACAAAACAATTTATGCTATCATATAATTTTGTATAGAACAGTTCTACAGCTGAATCTGCATCGTCAACGCCAAACAAATCAGACCAATCCATAGCAGCCAGCGTCCCATATAAACCTTGAAGGTCAGCCTTACGCCAGTTCCAATCAGGCCTAGTTTTAGGGCGTACATCAGTAGGTGGCGAGGTGGGCAGGAAACCAATCGAAATTTGAAATCTAACTTCAAGTACAGGATGGTACTGGTCTATTGGCACTAAGGGTTCCAATCCTGTAGACACCGTAACCTGCTCGGGTTCGAGGTTGCCCAACACGAGATCTAACATACCACCATATCTATTTAATACATTATTATATTGCCGGAGATTACAGAAGTCACAAAATAGATTAAAATTCATGTTAACGTTAACACTACATGACTTCAGATTAAAGTCACCTATAACTAAAACATTCATATTCGGGTAGGTACAGATTACATTTTCAATACATGTCAATACATTTAGATACTGTTCATTATTGTAATTTGGAGGCAGGTATACAACACAAAATAAACAACTGATTCCTTTAAGATTTACAATAGCTAAAACTAATTCCATGTCGGGTGTGAGACCATCAACATCTTTAATCACTCTAACATTGAAACAATCCCGTACTGCCAACAGAACTCCTCCCCATCCAGAATCTCCCGCACGGTCCTTTCGAACCACAGTGAAGCCCGGTGGAAAGAGCTCACCATCGGACACGGAGCTTGTCAAGAATGTCTCAGTCAAAGCTATAATATCATAACTCGACTGAGTAACATTATTAAGAAATACGCTAGTTTTAGACCGCAGCCCTCGAACATTCTGGTAGATCAAGGACACATTTTTGATTCGTCTATGACTCTGACTTTTTACTTTCCTTGACACGAAAGGACTGACGCCAAGGCTTCACGCAGATGTCTTCTGCCCAGTTATTGGAAGACATAACATTTTCAGCATATTTTGCAGGAACTCCCAATTTAAATGATGCATAGCGCCCACGTGGCTTTAATGCCTCCACTGTGCAAATGTCACTATCACAAATAGACTTAAGATGGGTACGCACCTGCTCTACTGTAGTACCTTCCTGTACATAGTAGAGATGAAGATATCTCCATCTCTCGGCAGCACATAGTGACGTGGCTCCGGGCACAGCAGTTCCTCGCAGCACGCCAGGGAGTGAGGTATGCGCACATTTATTACTTAATATCTTCGTAAGTAATGGTCCGATTTGGATAATTCAAAAAGATATATCTTTCTTATGTCTTAAAGATTAACGTAGATACTAGTTTTATTGCATTTTCTACAACAGTACTGATCCTCATTGTTACGCGGTAGCCGGCTACCGCTTACTTGGAGGCTGAGAGATTTAAACACATTTAATGAACTATAAAGCAGTTAATTGATTCACGTCTATGCAGGTCAGTGACTTCTTGAGGATTTGCCTATGTAGATGTAGTTTTAGAGTACTATAAAGACCACGTAGTTAAAATAAATATAAAAATATGGTATTACATCGCAAGTGTGGCAAGTCCACGAAAAGCGTTTTTCAGTCATCAAAAAGTTTCTCGCACATTTGGATGCACAAAAAAAGTCGTGAACGGGGCTCTAGGGCGTATTCTACCAATGTCTATCTATATTTCAACTTCTTCAACCAAGATTCTCATAATTATTATCTTTTAGAAAATATTTTATGTTAACAAGCACATCTTAGTCAACGCGTGTTTGCATAAACTACTTACTAATATTATGTGTTGCAAAATCACGTGATTCTTCTACTTTTAACAACTCTGTGCGTCCAGTTAGCCAAAGTTGGACCCACGTAGTCCACAGAATGTGATATCGAAAATTGAAATAGAGTTCTGCTGAAAATATGCGAAGTGGGTCAGTTACGATGCCATTACACAATGGAAATAACTTGGAATTGGGTAAAACATGGCTTCAATTTACTGCTTTAGCCTGGATGTCTTTGATTGTTACAATGAGAAAGAACATTCAAATTAAAAAATATCTAGTACAATTGACGACTATTTAATGAAAAAATAAAACATTCCCTCTTCGAGAAAGTCTACTTATCGTCAATGAATAAATAATACCATTAATGATAAGGAAATAATTAAAATGGTTAATTATTAAGCACTTCAAATTAAATAATGCCATTAATGATACGGAAATAACTAAAATAATTAATTATGAAGCACTTAACAAAATAAGCCATTCAAGTGGCAGTAGGCAGTTCACAGAAAATGGCGGAATTTACCTATCGTAATTTAAACATTAATATTAAAATAGATAGGGTTATTTTAATTAGGTCGTTGGTCTACCTTGTAGGTGGACGTCCTACGCTGCGCTTTCCGGTACATGGCCTTCACTCCAGAACCTTGCTGCTCCATTGGCTGTCAGTTCTGCGTACTATATGTCCTGCCTATTGCCACTTCAGCTTGCTAAGTAGCAGGAAGGCACTGGATGCAGGCCGCTATCAACCGATCATTACGGATATCATTGGGGGAGGACTATGTTTAGCAGTGGACGTCCTATGGCTGAAATGATGATGATGATGAGACAGAGTTGTAAGAGCTGTGAAGTCGAAGCACCAAAATAGTTTCTTAGTGCCAACACTTCTGTCTTTTAAGTGAAATTAACAACAGATAAATATAAATCATTAATAAAATTAACAAGGTAATAACGAAACGAAAATACTGGCTCTCTGCCCGCAGCCTGCCGCAAAAACAATGAAAAGCGCCTTACTGATTTATACGAGTACAGTTAACTAAACCGTACCGGCGGCCATTTCTTTCAACGGTAATTTACGGGTAAAGCATAAATTGAAGTTTTAAATGCTCATACTCTTTGCTTTGCGGTATTAGTGGCAACTAAAGCAAATAAAACTGCATGTGTTTAAACTGCATTTGTTCAAATCATAACACTTTTAAGCAAGAAAATAAATAGAGCCAAAAGGTGGATAAATATTTACAACTTTAGGATTTCAATTTAAAATACACTTGCACGATTTAGATAAAGTATAGAATAATATATTAAAGTATATGTACATTTGCCTGTGGTGACAAAAGTATTATTTAGGTACATATATGAGACACGGGCGATGACCATTATTTATATTAATGTAGGGAAAATAGCAATAAAGATTTAGAGAGCTTAGACCGATTTAGAGAGCTTTAGAGCTCTAAAGCTAGAAGGGAGCTTTCTCTGGCGACGTGGAGTAGATAGGTAAGTGTTAAATGTTTATTTAAAATTGCTCCTATTAATAAGCAGCTTATTGTCATAATTTAAAATAACAAAATTGAAAACTACTATGTTATTACTCTGGCAAAATTATTGTTATATCTTTAGGGTGAGCTTACATGAGCTTTTCGTTTCATATAAGCTCACCCTGAAGCTTGGTTTTAATATTATGAAAAATTCAAAGTTTTCCAGTGCTCTCATCTTACTTAGTCGTTAAAAATATTACATCCTTCCTTATTTAGTTCAGCTCAACCACTCCACGTAAACCGCTGTCGTCGCTTAACATAATGTGTTACGTTTTAACTTTTAACATTAGTCCCTTACTTTGAGACTAAGTCTTCTAAGATTGGAATGCAACGTTATAGAAGTCTTTTTAAGTCGCTTCGTATTAAATAAGTATATTAGCAAGGTTATTATTACTCCTTAATGGTGAAAAGGTCAACTTAAGAAAAAGACCACGAACTGAATGTTTAGTTTTATTGCAGATTTCACGATTTTAGAGAGACAATAACGATAACGAAGGCTTATAAGACTAATGCCTATTTTCACCATTGATCCCTAATTTTTAAGTAATCCCTATGAAAACAAAATTCCTGTTATGTGTTACCATAGTGGTTACTTAAAAATTGGGGATTGATGGTGGAAACGGGCATTAATCTTTAATTTCAGGTTTGTAAAATGTTTAAGTTCATTTTTAATTTATTTTTAATTAAAACTTGTGCATTAGATCATGAAACAATTTACAAAAGTAGTCAATCAGTACGGGTGTATTAAGTCAGTATAGAACTAAACTTAATGATATCATGTTTAACAATCGGACCGACAAACCAAACACCCATTTTAATCGCAAGTTCAATCTTAAATTATGCAGTGTTTACTAAAGCTTAGTTTGTATGCAACATGTTAACTACGTATTAGATTCAGTACAAGCGCCAGCAAAAGTGTTAACCAACTAATGAGTTGCTTCATTGGTTATTACCACAGATCACAGAAACTTAAGGGAGATCTGACAAGGGGGCGTGGCCGGTGTCGCAGCAATATGCCCAAAAATAGAACACACAGTAGCAACGTTATAATTTAAACAGTTTGCATTGCTTGCGTAGTACTAAAGATTATTCGAACGTTGAGTACTGATACCGCAGTGGATAATGAGCATAATTCATTACTTTTTCACACAAACAACTCATGTCAAACTCAGCGTATTAGTTGGCATCTCTGATATCTATGGTTATTACAGAAGACTTTTATGTACAGACGAGGGCACATCAAGCTTAATACTGTGGTATCTTAGTGGTAGGGTTAATATTGGGACGTGTAAAAGTGCTTTTTAAAAGCCTATTTGCAAAAATAAATTAGTTTTATGAGTTTTTTATGACTTTTAATGATGTTGTAATAGGTGAGATTTTGCAATAAAAATGTATACAGTCTGATATGCTATCGACTTAAGTACTGGACAGGCTGTACTGAACTTGAGATATTACATACTAAGTTGATCAGAAGTATTGACATATAAGTCGATAAAAAACGAAGAAATATGAGAGGAGCTAAGGTTGTAGTCAACAAATTAGCACTTATCATTGAATAACACCAATAAAATATGTTCATTACTTTACCTACACTGTGTATTTTGTTATTGCGATTTGAAGTAATTTTTGGTTACCGGCGTACAACTCTACCGTAAAAACCGTATAATAAATTCACCATTATTACAATACCTTAACAAAAAGTTAGGCAAAAGTATAGGAAATAAAAAGAAACTGCTAAATGTTGATGCTTCACTTTAAGCTGTCTAACGGTTTCTTAGGCTGGGTTGCACCATCTTACTTTAACTTTGACAAACGTTAAAAATCTGTCAAACTCCATACAAAAACCACCGGTTATCGTTCATGTTACGGTCAAAGTTAGGTGGTGCAACTCACCCTTAGAAATCTTAAGTTACTACGAAGCTTCACGAGTTTAATTGAATTTGTGCTCAATGCCATTATTCTACTTACAGTGTCTGTTATGGTGTAAATTACGTTATAGATCGACATTAAGATTAACCTAATATAAGTTTCATATCGATTATCTATATGAAATGGTTATTTGTACCTAGTAATAATTTTAATTAAAATTTTACGTAGGTACTTACTACAAAGCACTAGTAATACATTTACCGTTGCAAAACACTTCTTTACGAATATACATGGTGGTGTTTTTTGTAAGGAGTTTCAATTCTATTTCAAATCAAAACTTTGAATTATGAATACTAATGATCGTAAAATATATATAATGGTGGCATTTGAAAGAGACTTGAGGTATTACATACGTATTTTGTGTTTGCCTTTTGAGGGCTTTTGTATTCGAAGAAATTATACCAAACGTTAACGAGCAAATCTTTTTCTTTATGGTAACACCATATTACTGTATACGTAGAATTAAAAATCCGACTAAGTGGGTACACATCGTCGTGTTTACGTAGCGCAGTTCGCTGCATTTTTTTACCAGGATTAAAATTTTAACAAAGCTTTCAGCTGAAATGAATGTAAGAGTACATGATCCATTTTTCCCATCGGTCGGTGTTTTACCAAATACTGGTTAGGTAACAGCCTCAATTTGGCATTTGGGGAGGTCTATGTTCAGCAGTGGACGTCCTATGGCTGAAATGATGACGATGATGAACAGCCATAATATTAGAATTTTTTCACTATGTCTTAAAGGTACTTATCGAACTTCAGCCTGATTATCATTTTCTATAATGTGAGATGCAGGCCAAGAGCTTCCCCGTTGTAGATAAAAAGGCGTCAAAATGGTTTTTCTTTTTGAATGGCAAAGACTTGGGTTTTGAAAACCACTTCCAATATGGTTCATGCTTATTTTTCTGGTGAAACTGATTGCATGTTATTAACCTTTAACCAGTGACATGACTATTTTATAACACTATAAGGGACATGACGTCTCACAGGCTACTACTTCGAAATCAAAAAATTGACAAAATTGCAAGTGGATTACTTTAAAATTGTATTTGTATTTAACTATTGGTATGTCAATAAAACAAATGTAAATGAATTCAATCATTTTTTTATAATTACATAGAAAAAAACTATAATTACCAATTAGTGGTAATTTTCAGCCTCAATTGATATGAGGTCCTTTTTAGCATTTTAATAGACTTTATATAAATGCTATGTCAAATTTAATACTTTTTACTAAAAATCTAATAACACAGAAACCGAAAAAACATAAAAGCCACTTCTGAAAACTAAAAATAAAAATTCTGACACCCGCTCAATTTGGCATAAAATCAATGGCAATTTTTGCAGAAAAGGCGAGAACATTGCAAACATATGGGATTGTAACACCCCAACACAAGTGTACTGTGGCGGCGTAGCATGGCTTGGCACCCGGGGCGACCCCTTCCCCCCCTCCTCACCCCTCATAAGACCATAAGTTGGATGTTCATATTGCGGGGGGCTAAGGCACCCCAGAATGGTCTGGTGTCCCCCAGAATTTTCGGGTTACCGATTTGAAGCCGAAAGATTTTAGTACTAAGTCATGAGCTATATTATTATGATGAGATGATATCAATCGCATGCACCCCCTTATCATGACATAGGTATCAGATGCGCCACGTCCTTGTCATGCAGATGCACCTGTGGGCACTAATCTTCGCGACTGAGTTGTCACTCCGTTGTCACCCCCTGATGCTTGGCACCCGGGGCGGACCCCCCCCCCTCCCCCCCTTACGCCGCCACTGTCCGCTGTGTACACTGTCATTTTGTGTAGTTTAGGCAGACAAATACTGCATGCCCTTTGCTTGGCTTGACTTGTTTCAGGATGGAACAGACGGTCCATCGTTTGAACCGTCTGAGGTTCAAAAGGTTCAAACGATTGACTGACCGTTCGTAATATTTTATTCTTTGATGAATTCGTGGGCTGGAGTTATCATTTCCTAGCCTTTTCTGCCATTTTGCACTTAAAACAAAAAGTAGAGTGTAAAAGTTTTTGTATGACAACTAGGGACATGTAGCCTCACAGGCTACGATCGATTTTCTAATTCGTATAACTTACGTGCAAAACAACCGATAACACGTCTGCCTTCTTCTGTGGTCGTTTTAGCACTAAAACAAAAGCTACTAAGACGCTGGGTCGCTGCAAGCGAGGGGAAGTGGTCAATTCTAAGAATTTGAAAAACATGAGACGCCTGTCAGACTACGTGTCACTGGTTAAAGGTTAAAAAGCTTTCAGTATAATTATATTCCCACCATCGAAGTATGCAAAATCATAAAATATTAATCTCGCCAATAACACCTTATTTCGTGGTTGAAATTCCAAAATCCCTTAATAAAGTTCGCGAACTGTCAACACCCACGTGGGCGCATATTGCTAGTTTACCACGCAGGAAAACGCTGGCAACACCGAAACTGCAATATGGCCCGCACTGTAAGCACGTGATTACGCGCCTAGGTCGTGACCGGGAGTTAGTAGGAGTACTAGAAGTGTTTTGGGAGTTTTTGCATAATTTGCTTAAACAAAGCTTTGGGAGATAAATAAAAAAATACATATCCTGAGATGAGGCAACAAATGAAATAGATCTCATTAATATTCATACTATACACAACCCGTCTCGTCCGCACGGGGAATGTAAGTTAAATTCTTCATTGCCTATGGTAAAATAGAAAGGTTCGAGACTAAAATGATCTGCTGATGATTCAGACAATTAACCTTCGGCAGGCAACACTTTTTTTGTATACGTAAAAGGCAACAGGGGTGACCAGTCACCCCACAAATTCAATTTGAAATAAATAGCTTTGTGATGAAAAATCAAACTAATTAATGATAAGATCTATTACTTTGTTTCGTTATAAAACTAAAAATGCTTTCATTTAACAGTTTATATATTTTTAATAATTATTTTTTTAACATTAAGCACAGTTAAAGCTAATATCTTTGCGATGTTGAGGGCATGAGGGTAGTTGACATTTTATACGAGATGTCTTAACTTTTTTGTCCAGTTTTCTTTGACACAGCACTCACCTTGCCTGTTTCTGTAACTTTGCTAAAGGTGCACCCTCAGGAGGTCCCTAGTTCATATTTAGAATGTCATGTGTAATTGCTCTATAATTTTCGTATCGCTCGCAACAGTTACTATATTTCGTCGTGATGTTTGACTCCAAGGTGATGGAACCAAGAAGACTAAACATGTCCGTTCTTACATAGTAGCACGTTATGTTCGAATTGTGCTAGTAGAACGTCATCGTCGTAACAATTTTTCGCTATTGGAAATAAAGTCTTCCTCCTCCGACTGAACTCAGATATTGTCTTCAATTTTGGAAATCTTATTATCATTTGAGCAGCGTTTATCATAGAAATTGACATCAGCAAGTCTATAAATGTATTTTTCGATTTGACCATTCGAAAACAAAGCCATTTTTACTCCAAAACCAATTATTTACTTTAGCAACACGAAAAAATAAAGTATACGTAAAAGGCAACAGGGGTGATGAGTCACCCCAGCAGTGTCAAAATATCAAAAACAGGAGCCTAACGCTATATGTTGACGAATGCGACTGATAGCTTTCTCTCTAATTAGAGAATAGACCAAACGACAGAAAGGCACAACATCAGCAACTAAACGTATCAAGACTTTTTTGAACTGGTGGGGTGACCAGTCACCCCTGTTGCCTTCCGAAGGTTAAGAAAATTAAATGATGTACATAATTTTAGAAAGTGAGCTGTTTAACATTAAGGTACCAAGCACAAAAATTATAGTATTAAAGAAGATAATACCATTTTAATAAGATACTATTCTTTACATGAGTAGCTTTTCTTTGATCTCAGTGAAATAGTTTAATTATTCCTGAAAATCAGATTACGAGTATGTACCTGTATTTATTAACACTAAGGCTGAGTTGCACCACCTAAATTTGACCGTAACTATAACGATAACCGGCGTATTTTGTATGGAGTTTGACAGATTTTTGACGTTTGTTAAAGTCAAAGTAAGATGGTGCAACCCAGCCTAAGAAACTTGAGTATTCAATAACTCATAGTTTCTATATAAAATATGTAACTAGGTATTTACTTATTCAACTCGTAAAAAAAACTTGGAGTATCTTCGATGATCTAAATATAATAGTCCCACCCAAACACCTTTATTTGGTTGCAATTACAACTCATTATCTACCATCAAATAAATGCCATTCAATATCTTACCTACAATCACATTCACAGCTACATTGTCACACAAACGGTGCTGCAATATGCTTGGAACCAAATCACGCAATTACCAAAGAGGTGGCAACACTAGAACCGCCAATAATGGTCTCTGCGCAGGTTACGGAGCGTTTATTGCCCGTTACGGTGTTGCCGTGCTGCGTTCAATTTGGTTGTAGATTTTGGAATGACGCGTGAAGTTGCTTTGAGTTGGGATCTTTGTGAATAGACTGAATTGATACAAATGTTAGCGATACAAGGATGTGGTTTATACTTGATTTTTTGCGGGTTTATGACATTTTAACTTTCCCCCGGGACAAACTTGACCTTCACTGGTTGGGTTTTTATTGGCAGTCACGATCCTGGCTTTACAGGAGTTGCAGCGGTGGGAACGAGAGGTGGGAATAGTACAATTGCTTTTTTGTATAGTAGGTAATTTTTTCTGCATGTGTCACAAGTAAAAATTTATACTTATATAATGAACATTACAAGTCATATTGCATTCTTCTTCTTCTTCCTCGGTCCCTCACTGATAAGGATCGCGACCACAGATAAGTAGTGTTCCTCCACAGACTGCGGTCATAAACTGTGTGGACCGCACGATGCAAACTCTGGCCCACCGTCTTCCTCACCGCATCCGACCATCTCGTCGGTGCCTTGCCCCAAGCGCGTCTGCCTTCCATTTGTCCAAGATAATTTGTTTCTCCAGACAATGCCTTGGAGACCGCATAATGGTGTCCAAAGAAACAGAGGGTACGCTTTAGGCATATAGTGGAGAGCCGCGTGGTGATGTTGAGCTCTTTTTATATGGACTCGTTGGTTCACATGGCAGTCCAGGGTCCAATCATATTGAATAGTTAACACTTAAGCCTAGCTTTGTTCCATTTATCGACTAAAACGGTGCTAAAAATTGATCTCAACGCTCTACATTGAACACTCAAAATTGAAGGAAGTTAGTCAAATGACTTTCACGGCTGGACAAATGCCTCTCCCAAGGATTTCCACAACGACTGGCCCTGTGCTGGCATCTTCCCGCGACCTAACTTTATAAACCAATATTAATAAACTTAATCCTATTATTTAAAAAAAACTTCGATGATAGAGTTATTAATTTTATAGTTTATTTTTACCTTAGCGTTTCCAGCCAAAACTTACAAACCAAGGGTTTTAACTTATGAGTTTCATATGTAAATTTATTGCAGTCGGCGCTCGGCTAATTTGGCCCATAAATTTAGTGATACTTGTCTCCACCGATGTTCAGCTGGCTCTAACAAGAAATATGCTAAATAATATTTGTGGAGAAATTGCATACAGATTACATAAATTACGTATGGAAATCAATTTGCAGGCAAGGTGCCTTTTTGGACATATTATGACAAAATGAAGCACAGCTTAGTTTATGAATCCAAGTGCTTACAATGGATAATAATTGTTACTTTAACCGACTTCAAAAAAGGAGGCGGTTCTATGTTCTACTGTACGTGTGTTTCTTTTTCTTAGGTAAGCAGCAGTTACTTGTAAATGAACTTTACAGAACCTCCTTGAGGCAAGCGATAAATCAAACAATAGATTCTTGAGTTTTAGAAGCCGTTTTCTAATTATATAACCCTTTTCTAGAAAATCTTTACCTTTAGTCATGATAGAGAAAAACTTGAAGGTTCATTGAACGATAAGTGTCTTATTTGAACCGTAAAATATATGATTTAATTTGCTGTTTGATTCTGTAAAATCAGGATTGATTAAAAACACAGCCTTTCAAATAATTTTAGAAATTTTACTTAAATGTGATATGTTTCTAAGAAACAGAAAAGAAACAATATAATAAAACAACATCAATAAACATGAACCAATAACAAAACAACTCTCGCAGAAAACTAAAGGCAAACTCGCTCCACGATGAAATCGCCGAAGATATTCTTAAGTTCTTCGGAAAAACACTTGTTTCGATAATACAAACTGCAGAAATATCGATGGGAACCACAACGTAATAAACTCATGGAAAATATTATGCTAGACAACTTTAAGAGCGGTCGGTACATATTTGTACTTTTACAATATATTTTCGATGTTCCCGCGAGAGGGCCCGAAGAAATAAAACCTAGACTGAAGGAGGGCAATATTGCGAAATTTATGAAAGTTCCTCAAGTTCACTCACTTGTATTGTTCTGTGATGTAATTGAGAAAACGCTAAGTATAATATTATTTTGTAGAATAACTTGCCAAGTCTTAGGCTGAGTTGCACCACCTTATTTTAACATGACGAAACCAAAACCGGTGTTTTTTGTAAAGAATTTGACAGACTTTTGACGTTTGTTAAAGTAAGATGGTGCAACCCAGCCATAAAATGCTTACATCGTAAAGAATTCGACGAGTTTTGTTAGAATAGTTAAACTAATTTGAGAACTGAATAGTGTTTGCACAGGCCAATTTCATTACCAATTTGTTGGAGTGCCTTTAAAACTAACATAAAATATACTTTTAAGCCTGAAAATTTTAGTTCTTAAATTAGAAGTAGGAATCTTCAAAGGCAGCTGCGTGCCGCATAGAATAAAATGAAATTCAATTAATCGTCAAATTGACCGTCGAAATTCAACTCTCATACCAATAGCCTAGCCCCAATTTTATCAAAACCGTGTGAAACCTTATTTATTTTAGAATGATAATTTGTAACAAAAATGCGTCTGGATATCAATCAAACATCAACAGTGACAAAATTGTACGCTAACAACGTGTAACTCCGCGTATAAATGCATTCGTCATTTATTCCATTAACATCCAAAACCATATCTGCAACTAAATATTTACTCCCTTACTAATAAATATTACGCGCTCGTTGAACAGTGTTTTAAAGTGACGTTTATTTAGTATGGAAATGTTAATTTAAAACAGTGTTCAACAAAGGAATAACTTTTTATTAGTAAGGGGGTTATACCCGTTTTCACCATCAATCCCTTATTTTTAAGTGACCCCTATAAAAACAAAACTCCTGTTAAGTGTTACCATAGGGGTCACTCAAATATTTGGGATTGATGGTGAAAACGGGCATTAGTCTTTTAGACAAACTACAAGGCCATGAAAGCATTAAATGACTGACGCCCGTATTCACAAACATTACTATGAGGTCTCACAGTGCGCGTGGACGCACAGGGTGACACACGAACCAAATTCAATCAGAGAGTTCGATTTGCTGCTTCACTTAAGCAAGCATCGTTTGTGATTACGGGCGTTACTGACTTAAGAAAATGGTACAAACACAATAATAATAATTCATCGATGTAACGGTAATGGCTTGTATGCGGACACATCGGTGTATGTTAATTGATACAAATGCCAGCCTATGTCAAACGTCACGATACGCAAACCTGAATGGAAATACTCCAAGACGCTACACCCAACAGATAGATGAGCTTTTAATGGTATTAGTTGTAATTTCGCTAATGCGTTTAGTTCGGGCACTAATGGATTAGTCGGACGTGTCTCCGTTCGCGCTGTGCGTTTTGTTTCTATGTCGTTATCGAGATGCCGCAGATTTTTAAACGGATTCAAAGAGACAAAGGGTTTTCGATTTGATGCAAACTTTTTTGTTTGACTTTTTCACAAAAAAATCGAGGGCGAGTTTGAAAACACAACACATAGAATTTGCATGGAAACATTGAATTGGATACTGGTTGTTCTTTAGACAAAAAATGCAATCAAATTCAAAACCTAAATTAAAATGATATCTACATACTCGTAATATATTTTTATATAACGCGTTACGCGTGTCTAAATTTCTCTCCAAAAGAAAATCTGTTAAAGTTTTCTATAAAGATAAAATTAATAATTCGACTATTTTAGCATGGCATCTCGAAAAAAATTCAAAGATATTTATGTTATTTAAAGACCCACGCCTTGACGTTATTCAGTGGTTAAAAATAGAATCGTTACAATATTATTTTTAAGTACTTAAATATAGAATTGTAACTTAACTCATATTTCAGATAGCGATTCCGCCTACGAAACACAAACTTCACCTGCATAAAGTGAACTTCACGAAAATAAACGTGGAAGCCTCTCAAAGGCGCTTCACAAATATTCCTGAAGCTGTAAAAATTACGATACACTCGGGGCCGGAAGTGCTTGAGAGATTGCGTGGAATTTTAATTGTCGTGCCCATTTAGCAACATTCCCCCATTCGGATTGTTCGGGCCAACTGTTTCGGTGCCTTTGTGAAATTTACTGTTAAAATTAAATATTTTGTACTGTACAATGTACAGTACCGGGGAAGGAATAAAGCTAGTTTGTACGCCAGCTTTTGCAGTTTAGATTTTTAATGCCTTGTTTTATTGACCGACTTGCTTCGTTAGGTTGCTTTGTTGATTATTTTTTGAATGTGTGAATTACTTAAGTCCATGTTTTAGTGTACTTAGTTTTTTAAAAATAAATATTAAAATATTATGTAAATGTATTTTATGTTTGAATTGCAACACGATTGCATATGCGACTAGTTTCATTTTTGATAGTTTTCTTTTGAAGTAACCTTGCCTTTTTGCCTTTGAGCATGCAAATATGTATTTCAGATTTTTAATTATTAGCGTCATTTCAGGTACCAAAAATTTTTATCTTACTCGTAATTTGTAACATAAAATACAAACAAGGACTTAAATGTATATTCTTTGTTTTATTCTATTACACGAGATTTACAAACAATACTAAAAACTACTGAACAGAAACTATAAAATGCACTATATTTAAAAAAGGTGGTCTAATCCCCATATTTAATATTCCAGACATATTGATAACCAATATTTTTGTCGAAACAAAAGATGACCCCTCTCGGCTGTTGCACGAGTACTACAATATATAAAAGATGACCCCTCTCGGTCCGGCTTACGTTGGATAGCCAACTATCACAAAACGATTTTATGACTATAAAGGCGGAAGCACAGCTCAGTTCAAAACAGTATCTATACGTGAACAATGTATCTGGATAATATTTTATATCTGTATTTACATAGTATATCGTAAACATGTTATTATTACCTTGTGAGAGAGTCGATAATTTAAACGGTCGAAAAAAAATTGGGACATTTTAACTCTATTTAACTTTTAACTACCTACTTACTTAAGTTTGAGCCGGTAACGAAGTAAAACAGTATGGTTGTATCCAGTGTTTTGGTTATTATGATTATTTACATAGGCTGAAACCAAAATGTAACTTGGACGTCTTTCAATTAAATAAGGAATTTTGATTTTAACCAATCTATCGTAGCCAAAGCCGATAAAATCTGCTCCGGAAAATAGCATGCGCGCCGTGATAAAATCCTATGGATGATCTTAGACAATAAATTATGTAGGTATGGGATTATCGCTTAAAATGGATAAAATACTTCGATAAAAATTAATCATAGCGCGCATTATTATATATTTTCCTTCTTTCAAATAAATTATGTCGTATGTTATATGAGCTGACGGTTCTCCTCGGCCTGTACTTAGACTGTATTGATATATGAGAAGCAGATAAACCGGGGATAAAGATATAAAGCCACGGGAATATTAAAGTAAATTTGAAGTTTGGTCAGGCAAATTCATTACCCTGAACCTCGTAGATAAAAGACATTTTTCTTAGAATCCAGTCCATCATCTCGAAGGGTTGATTAAGGTCTTCTTTGGCATAAACAAAGAATTTTTGATAAAAATAACTCCCTCATTTTCTGCTTCATATTTGACTTCAGTTATATTTGATTTAGATTCACAATCTGAATTTCTGAGAATTTGTATTTAGGTAGAAATTCGTAAGGTATAAAATATATATGAATGTGTGGGCAGACGACTTTTAAAGGTAGCGAGAATTCGCTGAATGCAGGTCGATACCAACAAACCGGCCAATCTGGATATCATTGGGAGAGGCCTATGTTCTGCAGTGAACGTCCTGTGGCTAAAATGATGATGATGATAGATTTATCGCATTGATTGATACTTTCTTGGGAACAGCAGTTGGGCTAATACAACGCGGGTTTAAAAATGTTTTGATAATATAACGAGGGAGTGAGCAGGCCTCCCTCTAGGTGAACCGACGATCTGGTGAAGGTCGCGGCAGGCGCCTGGATGCGAGCGGCGCAGGACCGGTCTTTGTGGAAATCCTTGGGGGAGGCCTTTGTCCAGCAGTGGACGTCTTTCGGCTGAAACGAACGAACGAACGAATATAACGAATTCCCGAATCTCTTGAAATGAAAATTACTCAATAAAAATTCAACAGAAATATACACGCTTTATGGTACATTTTCTTAAATATACCCATTAACATTATTGGTGGCACCATCATTCTTCTATCACTGCATTGCGTCACGAATCCCTTGACAACAATTTAGGTAATTAACGTAAAGTTTGATTAACTTGATTGAACAAACAACGATACCGAAACTCAGCGGTATTGTGCCCCAATAGAAGAATCTGGAGCAAGCGCAATATTCGTCTGTTTCTTCTTAAATACATTTTTGATAAAAAATGTTCTTATTCACTACATAAGGACAGTGATGCTTTGCCATTGTTTGTACTGTATGTACTTATATGCCTTCTTCAATGTTCACCATCGAGCCTGACATTGAACGAACATTATTATTCAGTTTAGCAGTCGAGAGCCTCACACTGCATCCTAGATGATCCCAACGGTCATCAATCTGCAAAGTCCACAGTCAAATTGACGAATTGACTCTTGTTGCCTATTTTATACACCCAAACTTTGTCCTACTAATGAACTAAATATATGTAATCATCTATATCTATAAAAGCGAAAGGTCACTGACTGACTGATTGATTCACCCACTCATCACGAAATGTCAGAAACTACAAGTGCTAGGAGTCTCAAATTTTTCATGGGGGTTCCTTTTAGAACGTAGGTTCTCGCTAAGACGGGATTTTCTAAAAATCAACCCTTATGGGAGTAAAACGGGATCCACGCGTTCAAAGTTGCAGGCGGCCGCTAGTGTATGATAATTTTAAGAATAACGCGAGAGGAACTTTCTAGCTCCTGCATTGTGCAATAGACCAGATGGTGCAAATTTTGAGCTGGTCTTTCATTCCACTATCAAATAGAAGATTGACGTGTCGTTGTCCATAGCAATTTTTTCTCTCTCCGTCTTTCTAAGAACTAAATAAATGGTACAACGAACATCAAGCAGTAATGAAAAGAGTCTACTCATTTTACTTCTATTGTGGTGATATACATACCTGCCTCCGAAACTTGTAATTATATTGAGTATTCGAGAAATGTGGTGCGATAATTGTTATTCAGAAACTGTTTTGTTTGCAATAATTTTCGGGGCCTGTTTTGCTACTAGATGATAAAGCTAATCAAGAATTAATTTATTGCAGAGGGAAGATCAACAAGCAAACTATTAAGGTAATTATAACGATACAGAACAGAACATCATTAGGAATCGATTTTCAGTTGGGAAAATGAAATATTCATTTAACCCTTAAGTAACACCGTGGGGTAATTTTTTACCCCAGGCGTATAAAAATTGGCATATCTTTTTTTCTAGTGAAGCTAGAGCAATGTCGTTTTGTATATTCTCAATGCAGAGTGTGTGCTTTAAGCTCGTAGACGCGGGATGTGACAAAAATCATCCGTTTGACTTTTACAGGTAGGTGGGGTAGAAATTTACCCCAGGGTGTTAGTTACGCATGCTTTAATTTATCATCACCTAACATGTAATTAATAGGTTTTTATGATATTTAAACAAAATGAGTAAATATTTATATGACGATCAAGTAGCACGTTGTCTCGAGAATGTAGAGAGATAAATAGAGCTTGATTTACATGATACTTTTCGAACTTCGAAGACATCCCCTCAGAACAGAGCGTTCATAAATTCGACACAGAAATATAACTCCAAAATGATAATTACGTAATAATTCAGTGTGTTTGATGTGTTTTGAAAATAATATTAGGAATAAAATAAAATAAAAAACAATTTCTCATAATTTTATAAAAAATAAGTTTTTTTTATTTTGCTTTGATAAAAGTCCAAAAATTAACGTTTTATTTAACTTTGAGTTTAAAATTGTATAAAGCAGATATTCGATGTCCGATTAGTGTAAGTTTTTGGTTCCCACAATAACTTTTCAAGATTTTTGTAGAAGATCATTGTAGAGACTATAGTTGCAAATGAAAAATTCTTTGTTTTTTGTTATGATTGATTTAAAATGTTTTTTTACGCGATACAGACGATTTTTTAAGGCAATCGTATAATTTAGTCCACCCGCTAATACATTTTAAATTACAAATTGAATTTATTTTCAATATTTACTTTAAAAAAATCAATTTCCGTTTGGGGTATTTTTTTTACCCCAGGGTGTTCAATGTGTAACCAAAAATAAGGATGTTACTTAAGGGTTAAAAGCTTCAACTCCATAAGAGATGTATGATCTCTGACTTCAATATTCGATTATAGTGTATTTTTAGTTTTTTGGTATAATTTTAAACGTAAGGTTATGTTGTTTAAATTAAACAACAGGTAGGTATAACACTTTTAGGCTGAATTGCACTACCTAACTTTGACCGTAACTATGACGATAATCGGTGTTTTTTGTATGGAGTTTGACATATTTTTGACGTTTGTCAAAGTTAAAGTAAGATGGTGCAACCCAGCCTCAGTTGAGGCCCTCTTTTACCGCTAGCGCGCTGTGTTCTTTTTTTCACTTCTATTTTTAACATAAAATATTTAAAATTATTTCTCTACAAAAAATAACCTCATGAATGCTACAGTGCATGCAATATGCTGTTTGTAACAAAATTTTTATACAGCTCGCCTGAGATTGGTACAGTTTAAGAACTAAGGTTATCCTGTACAATTCTGTCTCCTTTACGGCTATAGCCGTTGAACTGAGTTATTGCCGCAGTAATGTGTTACATAGTTACAACTCGTGGCCCGGGAAAATTAATTTTAGTTTGGGGAATAAGTCGCGGAGTTCTCGCGACATGAAGATTTTATTTGCTTTTTGATTGAAACCGCACATGTGCACAGTTGTGTTTGGTTTCATTTTTAATCATAGTTATTTTAAGCTGAGTTGTACCATATTTTATATTTATTATTTGTTTGATCATTATCATCATTATTATCATTTTAGCGATAGGACGTCCACTGCTGAACATAGACCTCTCCCAATGATTTCACATCGCCCGGTTAGTAGCAGCCTGCATCCAGCATCTTCCACTATGCTTCCTTACGTTTAATGCAATTATTTAATTATGTTATGTTTTGTAAAAGTACCTAACAACAGCAGCTGGAAGATATTGGAAATTTTGAAATATAATAATTTCACATTTATTTTGGCACGTCATGCGACTCGCTAACATTAACGCTAACAATAAGGCTGAATTGCACCATTTATTTTAACCGTGATTATAACCATAACCGCTGTTTTTTGTATGGAGTTTGACAGACTTTTCGTTTGTTAAAGTTAAAGTAAGATGGGACAAGCCAGCCTAAATAAAAAAGAAACGAGAAAATCAAATTTTTATTACCATAAAAGTTACCATAACTAAAACTCGGTTTTTCTTAAAAGCTAAAGCCTGGTTCGTGACTTATATCAAGCAAATTAGCAGGCTCATTCATTTGAAAGGTTTCAGTTTCACGACTTTCAAAGATCCTCCGAGTTTCGACATCAGGCTATATTTGACAATATAACATAATATTAAATTATTTAGTTCTTGGTATAAATCCAATAATACCCTTACATAATCAAACCTAAACTTAATAACCTAGAACTAATAATAAGTTTTCAAGAACAAGTATTGTTACGGAAATACCTCTTTGAAGTTTGTAGAGGGCATTAAGATTCATTTGTTATTATTATCTTTGAACCTTTGAGGATATTCGCGTTATTATTTAACGAAACTGAGTACAAACTTGGCGTGTTTACGTAATCAAACAAGTACTATTCTATATTCAGATTGTTACAAAAATAAACAAAGTACCTAACCTTAAGTTAGTCTGAAGAAAAGTTTATTTAAAATAAGTTTTCTTTATTTTCTTATTATTATTCGTTTCGCTCTTGGCAGAGCAGTCGTGGTCACGTTGAGGCGTTGTTCACATCGGTTAGGCGGATACAACTCTCCGCACGATCTCCCGCCATCTCTCTCTGTTGGCAGACTGTCTGGTGCAGTCACCATAAGCCGTTTACCACTGCCGATTTCACTTGGTCAATCCAGTGCATAGGTGACCTGCCACGCGATCGGGTTCCTTTATTTTACACGTCAACAAGTATTTTTTGCGATTGGGAAATGGATAAAGCTTCACACTCCTCAGTCTGAGCTGATGGGTTATACATATTGATCATGAGCAATAATAGCATTTTTCTTAGCTCTATCCAGGTTTTCCCTTATAAAGGCGTTAAGGCACTAGCTGGACCTCAGCTAGTATTTAAATTTATTGCTCCGTGTTGGTAATAAAGGTTGGTAAAAATAAAACATAGGTAGGTATATCAATTTCCAGTCAATCTGGGCAACTTAAGCCTTCAGGATAACATTGGCCCCAAATCTAATTACGAATATACTAGTATTTTTTTTGCTTTGAGTTGATTTATTTTAAATAAGCTTTGTAAATTACTCTTTGTTTACAAAGCTTGTTTGAAATTAGTATAATAAAAATAGAGATTTAACTGTAGATATAACTCTTAGGCTGCGTTGCACCACCTTACTTTAACGGTTACTATAACGTTAACCGGTGCCTTTTCTAGGAAGTTTGACAGATTTTTGACGTTTGTTAAAATTAAATTAAGATGGTGCAACCCAGCCTTAGTAATACGTGTTAGAATAGAATCCGGCTCAAAAAGTAAGAACCGCATGTAACAACGTTAAAAATCTAACACCGAAATAAAAACCTCCCTGAAAGAGATGAACTATTACTTAATAGATCCGCCCAAACAATAAATGGCCCCCGTTCCAGTATTAGCTGATATTACTTCCTTGGCAATACGGGCGCAGATGTTAAATATTAATAACGCAATTTGGTCCTGAAACGCTCTAGTCCGTCTTCATGGCACAATGGAAATGCATGCAGCAAGATTGCTTCTTATTACGCTACGCACTGTGACTAAAATTAAATAGAAAAATACATTTTTGTACCTAAACAACCATCCATCCAATCCAACGTAAAGTATGGAACAGAAGGTTTGCAAATTAATTCGTTCGTTCGTTCGTTTCAGCCGAAAGACGGCCACTGCTGGACAAAGGCATCCCCAAGGATTTCCACAAAGACCGGTCCTGCGCCGCTCGCATCTAAGCACCCTCACCAGATCGTCGGTCCACCTAGTGGGAGGCCTGCTCACGCTACGTCTTACGGCTCGTGGTCGCCACTCAAGAACAGCTTTCCTGCCCCATAGAGCTGATGGCCGCTGGGGCAGGGCAAATTAACTATTGTAAATAAATCGGTACCTATTACGAGTAAGTAGGTATGTCAGCTAGGCCCGTATTCACAAACGAAGCTTGCTTAAGTTAAGCAGCAAATCGAATGCACAGCGTTGAATAGAGCTCTGTGATTGGTTCGTGTGTTACCCTGTGTGTCCACGCACCTCATAGTAGGTAATGTCTGTGAATACGGGCTCTAAACGCTCGATGACATGACAAAACCTGCCAATTATTAACACATATAATAAAAAAAACTCATTTATTTTGCAAATAGGCATTAAAAAGCACTTTTACATGTCCCAGTATCAACCCTACCACTGCTTCGGCACATTAAATGGGCCAGTGCTGAGAAGAAGCAGCTCAAGAAACTCAGTCACTATTGCACTAATACATCGGCGCTACTGAACCTAAATGTTCAGTGCGCACGTTTTATCACGCAAAAACGCACCATCAGTCATCCCGCTGACTAAACGCAACATTCTTACCCCAATAAAAATAAGGTCCAAAATGAACGTCGCATTGACAAAAATACGAGAGTTCTCAGATGTTCTAATTACGCTATAGCTGTCTAGAAACTTTGAGATTATATTAATAAGTACATCATGAATATAAACTTATATTATTACTTTAGGGTTTTAACGAACCCTAATCTGCTTACATAGCAAAATGTATCTAAAGTAGCTAAAGCTTAATGCAAAAATGGATTACACTTTACCTAGCTACTTTCTCTTTAAAACTAGGAACAGAATATGCAAATATTCCCTGTGTAGTAGAGCACTTTTTACATTCGAAAAATAAAGTTAAAAATCCATAATCCACGTCTTTTAAAATTCAGATCAGGGTGAGCTACTGGAAGAAAAACGTGATGGAAATTTTAGTTTCAACATAATTGCTTTGATTATATATTTTAAACTAGCTGACTTGGCGAACTTTGTACCGTCATTACTTATCGATACAAATTGCAATTTTAATTTCTGAACATATCCTGTGTTTGACACCTATAAATATTTAAAAACAGCTAATTGAATAGTTTTATCGAAGTTATTTGACTAACTTTGTTTTAATATTTCAGCAGATAACCTTTTGGAATCGGATGATGAAATAATTTTTGGAATCGGCTCAGGAGTTTCGGAGCCTATTCCCTTCAAACAGTGTTTCTTCTTTATAAATTAGTAGGTATTAGATTATGAACAAGAATACGTCGCACAAAAGATTACTTACGTACTGTCAGTTTACATGACAAGCATTGCGTATGGAATACAAGGAAGATACGATATGTAATGCAATACCTACAGTAATTAGTAAGACTAGATCGAACATCATCAGACACTATGTTAACAGAACATTTAGATATCGGAATTCGATTCGAACGTGATGGATCCTGTCCCGTCATCCGTTATGGCTTAGCGTGACAACCAGTGGCATGCGGTATATAATATGGGCAACCGGACAATGCCTATAGCTGTGGCATTTCATTGGTGAAAATCTGAGGACTTGGTGTGTGTGGTAAGACTAACTTCACAGTGAACTCGACCGTTACGTGTGTACTTATTTCAGATAAGTTTGAATTCAATTGTGATTATTTAAAAATCATCATCATCATCAGGTCATAATAAATTATAGTTTCCACTGCAGGAACACGACCCTCTTGAATTTGACAGAAACAGATGGAGGATACACCATCCACGCTGGCCAAACGGGTTGGGGAGGAGAATGATTTAAAATACATATTTGGGGAAAATTCCACTGGCACGTTTCTTTACCAAATGGACTGTTTGATTTTTAAGGTTACGCATAGTTTAGGGACATTTACACTCATATGATTGACATAAACTGTATTATCAGAATTATCTTTGATTTACGTAACGCGCAAGCATCCCCTATGTTATTACGTCAACAAACATACAGCATCGGAACACTAATCACGCGAGTGACGCGGCGGACAGTCCCGTCACCCTTCGCGTGACACGCCGTGACGTATCAGCAGACGCAGCCGGTGTCACGTGGCAAATATATCGACAGTATCTTACTGTCGTGTTGCAGGGTTGTAAATGTGTAATTTGAGCGTAGGTGTCATAAGTAAATGATGAGGTGCTTAAACATTAGCTATGAATTGAATTGATAGAGATAGAATTGGATTTTACATTGCCATTGAAACGTGTCAAAAAATAAGTAGGTATATCAAGAGCAATACTTTTAAACAGTATCAAGTTTAATTTTTTACATGAATGGGGATCTTGGACTTGCTCTCAAATGGAATGGAAAAAGTTAAAAAAAAATGTTGCGTAGGTACTTATTTAGTGGTTTTTAGATTAGTTTGAGCAAAACAAGCTCAAATATTTTTTAATGATAGGTGTGAAAATCTGTTTCCAGTTGTAACTTGAACTTGCGTTCTTAGAAGAACTCTAAGAACGCAAGCTTTGACAATTAACCTTCGGAAGGCAACAGGGGTGACTGGTCACCCCACCAGTTCAAAAAAGTCTTGATACGTTTAGTTGCTGATGTTGTGTCTTTCTGTCGTTTGGTCTATTCTGTAATTGGAGGAAAAGCTATCAGTCGCATTCGTCAACATATTATAGCGTTAGGTTCCTGTTTTTGATATTTTGACACTGCTGGGGTGACTCATTACCCCTGTTGCCTTTTACGTGTACTTTATTTTTTCGTGTTGCTAAAGTAAATTATTGGTTTTGGAGTAAAAATGGCTTTGTTCTCGGATGGTCAAATCGAAAAATACATTAATAGACTTGCTGATGTCAATTCCTATGATAAACGCTGCTCAGATGATAATAAGATTTACAAAATTGAAGACAATATCTCAGTTCAGTCGGAGGAGGAAGACTTTATTTCCAATAGCGAAAAATTGTTACGACGATGACGTTCTCCTAGCACAATTTGAACATAATGTACGAACGGACATGTTTGGTCTTCTTGGTTCCATTACCTTGGAGTCAAACATCACGACGAAATATAATAACTGTTGCGAGAGATACGAGAATTATAGAGCAATTACACATGACATTCTGAATATGAACTAGGGACCTCCTGAGGGTGCACCTTTAGCAAAGTTACAGAAGCAGGCAAGATGAGTGCTGTGTCAAAGAAAACTGGACAAAAAAGTTAAAACATCTCGTATAAAATGTCAACTACCCTCATGCCCTCAAGCTCACAAAGATATTTGCTTTAACTGTGCTTAATGTTAAAAAAAAATTATTAAAAATATATAAACTGTTAAACGAAAGCATTTTTAGTTTTATAATGAAACAAAGTAATAGATCTTATCATTAATTAGTTTGATTTTTCATCACAAAGCTATTTATTTCAAATTGAATTTGTGGGGTGACTGGTCACCCCTGTTGCCTTTTACGTATACAAAAAAAGTGTTGCCTGCCGAAGGTTAAGAAAAAAAACGTGTTTCTATAGGAAAATTAAGCGATTGGTCCAATAACTTAATGGCTGACGTCTACAACGACTCACGAAATCTTCAGGCCACACCATAGAAAAATAAGTTGAAATCGACCATAATAATACAGGCTTTGCGAATACCCAGTGAAAATTATTATACAGTACAGTTTTCGGTTCAATGCACTTAGCATAATTGAATTTGAATAAAGTCTAGGCACGTACCGTTCTTTTGTTCCCCGTTTTTGTTTTGTTTCTAGTTTTCAATTTAATATTTGTTGGAGTTCACCCGAACGCGAATATAGGTGGAAAGGCAGTCCGTTTCATATTAAAGTGTGTTTTGTTTTCCAGTGTATAAACAGCTTATGACTCTACACTCTTGTTATAATAGAGAACACAGTACTTAATTTAAGGTTTCGGAATGGGTAAATTTAGCGATTTTTTGCAGACCACTTATTTCACTTTATAAATACTATTACATAAATTAAACTATTGATGAACCTACATTGATTCTATCGACAATACACTATATTTCAATAAAACGTCGCCCGGTGAGCTATCTGTTTTGTTGAAAGATAAACGCACAATCAGCTGTAACAAAAACAAAAACAAGTGACTTCCCGCAACCTTCACCTCGTTTAATTTTTCCTCTTTCTCTCAAAATCTCGCTCTAATTTAGACCTGATTTAATATTTCAGGTCGCTCCAAATCCGATTACCACCATTAGTATTTTCTTATTACATTAACATTTGACTCTACAAGAGGGAGTTGGTTCCGTTAATTGCCGGCAGAATTTTCTAGAAGCCTCAATTCGGATCACGTGCCCCAATAAACTACTGGGAGCATTTAGTAGGACGCGCCCCGGGTCCAAACAAGGGCTTTGGGGAGAAGATTCTGCACTTGGATTTATTCTGTACTAATTGTTCTGTTCACCGTCCGATGGTTGGGGAGATGAAATATTACACGCGTTGGATATATTTTTTTTTTCTCTCTTTATTTACGACAACAAACAGTTACATTGATAATGTATTGATGTATGATAATAATATGTTATTTGAATTATGCTGCGATAAAAATGAGTTTTTAGTGTATAAGAATTGTTAAGCTGAAGTGGAATAGACAGGAAAGCTTCAACCACACCAACGCGTGCATGTCGCCATCGCCGGCGCGATCATAGGCCAATGACAGTTCGCGCGGACTGTCATGGTCGCGTGACCTGTCATTGGTCTATGATCGCGCCGTGATCGCTCAGGCGATAGCGATCTGCACTAGTTGGCGCGGTTGAAGCTTGAGAGCCGCCTGCTGTGATATCAGATCAGGGAGGGCTATTTTATTTTTATTTTATTTATTTAATAGGACAACCAACAAGACATACACTAGAAGACAATCAATATATGGGTTATGTCCAGCAGTAGACATTAAAGTGGCTAAGATATGTTGTGATGGTGACGATCAGGTTAGAGTCGGTACTGTGAAGAACTAAGATTAAGGCTGAGTTGCACCATCTTACTTTAACTTTGACAAACGTCAAAAATCTGTCAAACTCCATACAAAAAGCACCGGTTATTGTTGTGGTTAAAATAAGGTCGTGCAACTCACCCTTAGATATTAACGTCTTTGCTGAATAAACAAGCTTTAATCACTAAACTGATTTTCCAGTTTAAGTTTAATAAATCCTGTGTTATCCCAAAGAAAATACGTGTCCCAAGTTAAAATCAACTGGACAGGAATTAAATCTTTACATCCAAACCACATTGCAACAGTTACAAATTGAGCACACGTGAACCAATTTGATATAAACTTGTACTAGTTATCCGTTTAATACATTGTGTAAGCTAAACCTACTTCACAAATAATAGAGTAGGCACTCTTTATAATATTTAGTACTTCGTTATATAGTGACCCATTTTAGGTGACGTTTCGAAAGAAATATAATTCGTATAAAAACATTTCTGCTATTCAGCTGATACTAAGACTACATTGCGAGGTGTCACCACAAATGTTATTGTGGCCTGTACGTAAAACACCAGATGGGTCTGAAGCAAAATGTGCACTTCGAAAAATGCGCACTTTTCTAAACAAAAATGTAAAGGCTGAAGAGTTTGTTTGTATAATTATTCATTAGTATGGAAAGGTGCGTATTTTACGAAGTGCACAGTCTGCGTCAGACCAAAGCTCGTCACAACAAACTCCCAATAGTTTATTGTATTTCTTCGTGAGACTGCTGTTTGCTTACTGAAATTTAATTATCTGTACACACAGCTAGTACTCCTACCGTATGTTTCTCTCGTACTACCCATATGAACTCAATAAGCGTACAATGTAAGTAAATACCTGCATTCAAGCACAGCGAGGCATACGTGACCGAAATGAACACAAAGCAAATCAGACGTAACATGTTGACCTTGAAATCACCTCTATTCTACAGAAAATAAGAGCTAATATTGTCGTACAATTGCTACACTCGATTTGTCGTGTGCAAGACTGTGGCTCGGAGCATTTCAAGAGTCTTTGAAATTATTTATGACCGAGTCTGAGGTTATATTGCAATTGTCTAACCTTTAGTTTCAAATTTCTGCTTCACAAAGTATTGCTACAGTCGATTAACTCGAGGGAAATTATTAATCAAGTAACAGTTAAAGTAATACTTGATAATCAGATAAACGAATTTGACACTTAAGTTCAGCTTCTATGATCATAACTTGCGCATTCAGTCAAATCTTACGTAAGGTAACTAATACCCGTATTCACAAACGATGCTTGTTTATAAGTGAAGCCGCAAACGAACAAACAGCGTTGAATAGAGATTCTGTGATTGGTTCGTGTGTCACCCTGTGTGTCCACGCGCATTGAGACCTCATAATAATGTTTGTGAATACGGGCGTCAGATAAATGAATTTGACACATGTTAAATAGCTTCTATGATTTCAACTTGCGCATTCAGTCAAATCTTAAGTAAGGTAACTAAAATCTTATCCAAGCATTAGGGTCGAATTAAACCCACGTTAGTTTTATTTTACAAAGTAGTTAAGTACGCTCTCCAACTGTAAGTCTGTGTTGTGGCCCTATCTCTGGGGCAAACTTTAAAGCACCCCTACAGATCCATACCATGTCTAACCAACTCCAAACTTCTTGGTAATATAAGTTTTATTGGGGAATTTGATATGTGTCAGTCAAAGCGGTAAACTTTGTTACAAAGTAATATGATGAGCGTTATCTGTGATAGTGTTAGGTGAAATTGTTTTACTGATTTGCTTGTAGGAAGATTAACTACCTATTTATTAGGTACTAGCTTTCCGCCCGCGGCTTCGCCCGCGTGGAATTTTGTCTGTCACAGAAAAACTTTATCGCGCGCGTCCCTGTTTCAAAAACCGGGATAAAAACTATCCTATGTTCTTTCCCGGGACTCAAACTATCTCTATGCCAAATTTCATCAAAATCGGTTGCGAGGTTTAAGCGGGAAAGCGTAACAGACAGACAGACAGACAGAGTTACTTTCGCATTTATAATATTAGTTGGGACTAGTTGGGATGTTTCTATCTTCTATCACATGGGCTATACGAAACATGCTTTAATTCTTAGACTTAAAACGTTGAGTCGTTGGGTCAAGCGTTCAAGTTTTATTGTGTGTCACTGTCAAAGCATTTGTATTTGGATAAATAAGACAAGACCCATGCATTGAATTCGTCTGTACCTTGTTCGTTGATGTTCAGATGAATATCGTATCCTTCTGATTGACTTAGCAACAGCGTTACATTTTTCATAACGATCTTACAGTCATATAAGCGTGGTGCAGTTTATTTTATAATACATTTCTATTTTAATATGTAATAGGTATATGCTGACCCTCGAAAAATTATAAGCTAACGTGATACGAGTTCGATGGAAGACATACCCCATCCGTCTCATCTAACGCAGGGGCGGGCAACCAGTAGTTCGCGAGCAGTAAGCGACTCTTTCCTTGTAATGTTTCGGCTTGTCAGTTTCTTATTTTACTAAATCAAAACCCCGTAAAGTAAAAATAAACCACAAGTCATGTGATGCAAATACAATTAAATGATTTGAATTGAGACAGACGTGTACGCCACTCGACCACGTTGTCGTCTAATAAAAACTAACCTGTCAAATGGCAAAATGTTTTAAGTCGAAAGGCCTTTTTTTTGTACGGAGTTAGAACGGATTCGATTTTTGATTCGTTCAAAAAGTGTTCGTTCAGAAAGTCTGATCTACGGGGTCAGTGATTGCAGCTCTGCGTTGGCCTAGTGCATGGTGCAATCGGGACTTAGAGGCTCTTTGAAAACCGGAACACTTTGGTCATTTCTGGCTCTTCCACCTCAAAATGTTGCCGACCTCTGGCTAGCGGATTGTTCCTTATAATGTTATTATAAAAACTTTAATCTGGGGTAGTTATATCCTGAATTAGCCTAGCGCTGTGCGAAATCGGGATGTAGACACATTCTGAAAACGGAAAATTTTGGATATTTTTGGCTCTACCACCTCAAAATATAGCCGGCCCCTGGCTAACGGATTTTTCCTTATAATGTTATTATAAAAACTTTAATATAGGGTAGTTATCTCTGAATTAGCCTAGCGCTCGGGATGTAGACATTTTCTGAAGACTGGAAATTTTTGGCCATTTTTGGCTCTACCACCTCAAAATGTTGCCGGCCCCTGGCTAGCGGATTTATCCTTATAATGTTATTATAAAAACTTTAATCTGGGTTAGTTAGCTCTAGCTTAGCCTAGGCAGTTAGAGGCTCTTTGAAAATTGGAAAATGTTGGTCTTTTTTGGCTCTTCCACCTCAAAATGTTGCCGGCCCCTGGCTAACGGATTGTTCCCCATAAATCGTGGGTCCATTCTCACGAGACATTTGTCCGGTGGACTGCCGGAATCGTCTGCCCTTGCGCACTTTGTCAGCGGTCGTATAACACACCCTTGTTTATTTGAGGGAATTTATCTCAATATTCTTGCTAATGGTGGCTTAAATTTTGCGAATGAATTCTGTAAGGGTACTTCAAAAAGTTGTAACAGAGAGTGGGGAAGGTAGTTAAATAAAAAAAGTACTAATTATAGGGTAGATGACGCACTAGTCAATAGTGTGCAATAAAAAGTTTGAATTTAGTCAAGAGCCGTAAAAGATGTCATAGATTTACAAAATCCAGATCAAGACGTCGTGGTCGTGCTTGCGAACTCAATTGACTAATAAATTAAAAGTACATATTCGGGACTATTCCCACCTCTCGTTCCCACCACTGCAACTCCTGTGTAGCCAGGATCTACAGCTTGACCGCCACAAAAACCCAACCATTGAAGGTCAAGTTTGTCCCGGAGGAAAATTAAACCGTCGACGAAATTAATCAGAAGAACATAGGAGTTCGAAATTAAGGTTCGACTTCCCTCCATTGCAAAGCGGATGACAGGTGACAAACAAAGGTTTAAAACCTTTAAGAAAAGATTATGCACCACGGACAATAAATATCAATCAAGGGGGTCTATCTTATAAAAGCACATATTGAAAACTATGATGACTGGTAAATAATTTATGGGAACTATTAAATCGAAAATTAAATCTTCTGGCTTCAGCTTCCCGAAAATTCCCCTGTCTTGTGTGAAGTTATGCACGAAGTACACCGCTCATCACATGTCTCATATCATGCATAATCTTGAGCACAATTGAACAGCATGCAAATATGGACGTAGTATCTTGTCCATTTCATGAATCCGTTGAATGCTTTTGATTTTGGTTATTTCTCGAGAAATCTACTTCGTCGCAGATACTCCAACCGTATCTGAGGAACTAAACGATTGTTAGTGATGTTAAGCAATATCGATAACAGAGAGTATAGAGGGACATCTAGATATTAGCACGTTACTACCTTGTTTAATATACCACGCAATTTTGTATACCCATTCTTATAAGATACAACATACAAGAATGCGTGGTAAATTCAGTGAACTGCTCCTGAATCAAATGTACCTACTAGGTACTGCTTTTTCTATTTATTTATATTAACCGGCAGACAGTGGTGACTGAGTTTGTTGCGGCGCTTCTTCTCAGCACTTGCCAAATGTTGGTCTCGAAGCGCTGGTAGGGTAAAAAGATTATGAGACATGAAGAGGCTCCTTAAGAGCAAAATATTTGACGATTTGTAGGCACTATATAATAGTCTATACAAATAAAGAAATTTTGACTTTGAATTTGACATACTGAGGATTTGCAATTAATGTAGTCGTATGTGGTGGAATCTCCGTAATTAATATTCCTGGTAATATCGAGTAATAGATTCTGGTTACTGTTGTTAGTTAATGTCTTCAGTAGAATTTAGATAGCACCCAAAAGATTGACAATTTGGTAGTTTCAACCTCTCCTTCCTTGTGTATAAACTTGTCCATACTATTTCACCACTTCAAAACATTCTTCGAAGGTAATCTCTCTTGATACGTACCTACTAGTAATTCGGTAACACGTCTATCAATCTGTATCAATCTATTCATAAAGTTAACCAGATAACATTTTTGCTCTCTACTTTTGGTATTTTCAGTAATTACATAAGATTTTTTCCAATACACACTAAAGGACTGACAAATTAATTTATTAATGATGCAAAGAGACATAGAAGTCTTATTTAGAACGAAACCGTGTGAAACCGTCGTAGGATTATTCTTTCGATTATGAAAGTTTTGCCTCAATTATTAATAACTTGCGAACAAGTCCCAATAATTCCCCATGCAGCCTTAAATAAACAATATAACAACCAAAGCTCCATTAAAAAGCTCCCGGAAATGACTTCACGGCAGAGCGATTCTGTTCACGTTGATTTATATGTAAAAAGCCTTTTGTTTTATTTTCAGTATATGAATATAAGCTCAGAATGATTGCAAAACGTACTATGCATGTAGGTAGATAGTATAAAATACAAATTAAAAAAACCCGATAATAGAAAGTAGGAAGGCGATAAGTATATGAAAAATTACTTTTTAATGTGTTTTGCATTGATCTTTTTAATATTTTCCTTTCCTTTTTAAATAAAATAATAGTCGTTCTTTATTTGCAGTACGTAAGTGTACGGTCTTTCAAAACACACGACTGACGTAACTTAAATCATCTAATTTGAAAGAGCCCATAGAAGTTCCCATCAAAGTGGCCAAGGTTCAATCAATCAAACAAAACAATCGCCTTCAAAACCCAGATGGCATACCCAAACAAACATCAGTCCCAAAATTATGCGAGCGCAAATCCGAGGAAGTTGGACAAGAAAATCCTCGAACAAAGCACGAGGCGCGGAGAATTCAAAAGTATTAAAGCATGAAAGGAAACTGCCCGGAACTTATTGAAGCAATCAGATTGCGCAGATTCCGCTTAACATTAGCGAAATTCTTGGTAGAATCCAATCGTATTAAGAGCCCATTGAAACTTTTTGCCGCGAAAGGATTCTGTAATTTCTCCTGAAAAATAAATAGGCTTTACAATCCAGCCGTGGAATGCCAAGGATTATTTTCTTTTAGCACTTTACAGCTAGAATTGGGTTAAGTGTTCGGGTATCTTTGGATCCTTTTAAAAGAAGAATTTAAATTGATATTGTTGGAATACTTTCCTAAAAAACGCTGTCATTGTTGCGCGAATTACATTGTTTTGTTTAATTAAACGATGAAACAAGATATTCCTTGAACTATAAACGTCCAAATGATCTAGACGTTTTAAGCAATTATTTTTTTAAAAGTCTTCAGTTTTTTTTTATTAGTAGAGAAGCAGTTTTGATTAATTTGGCCGTTGCTAGGTTTTAAATATTAGGCTCGGCTCTAGCTCTCGGCCATCTTCTGAAGAATACCCAAAGTATTGATTCACATTCTGAACTATTTTATGTAGATTTATACAGTAGTAAAAATATTAAAAGCAAAGAATCTACCGCCATAACCACAGCACTCTAACGAATTAATTATGAATCTAAGCCACAACATAACCTAAATAAAATAGGTTCAAATTCATAACCTTGTCTTAAAACCTCGTTGGAGAAAATTGCAATCTGCGTTCTAAATTGACAAGATCCAAAGTAAAGCCGAGCATAATTCGTCCTTTCACGCGTGATTACGTCTTTCGTTTAGGAAAATTGCCTGTATCAGTCATGTAAACATGGAAACCGGCTCGTTTGTTGCCGTCTAAAAAATTATTATTTTTAATTTTTCTCTTGGCACAACAAGCGGGTTTTATAATAAAGTGGCTATGGGGAACGGCGCTGTAGACTTGCAATTTACGATTTAACACTAGAAAGGCCGCCGTCCCATTTTTGTCCCACTCGCGAGTTTGATCGTCTCTAACTTTTTTATTTTTCAACGAAAGTCCATGAAACTTTTTGACTTTTCCTGATTTATTGCATTTTATCATTTTTTAATGTTTTTGATAATATAACATTATTAGAAATTTTTTAAAAATCGGTTTTACCTAGAAGCGCCACTGGGTCATTTTTGTCCCACCCTGGTATTTGCAACAACAATTCGATGAAGAGTCCTTGTTTCGAGGAGTTACGAGAATAGAGAGGTGAGGAACGTTTAGGTGACTCGTCACAATGCAGAAATGTAAATTTATTGTACTAGTTTTTGCCTGTGACTTCACCTAGTGAGAAATTAAGTTTATCATAGAAAGACCTAATTTCTTGACACTTATCGTTGTTATTTGACCAAATAATTGAATATTATTGTAAATTATAGACTATATTATGTTATTATGAAGTATTAACAATAAAACTGCAAAGTTTTATTAAGATCGGCTTAGTATTTTTTGCGTAAAAGAGTGAAAAAACATCAATCGATCTAACCATGAATCCACACTCACTTAGTTCAAGTTCAAGGCTTATATCCACCCATTCATCCTTCCTATCCGTTCATTGGTTCATCCATCCTTCAATTCATCAATCTTTATTAACTTTTACATTTATAATATTAGTAGGAAGGTGACTTCTAGACATGGGCCAGTTCATACATTGTATGATTTGATAAATTTTTCAAATGTGTGACTTATAATTTTTTTTAAATTAAACGTACATACTTTTCATTGTAACTGGTAGAAAACTTCACAGTGTGTGAACAGAAAAATAACCATACCCATAGAAATTCCTAACCACATAGTACACCAGAGAGACAAAAAAACCATACAAAAAAACTTTGTGCAAAATGTACACTATTATTTGTAAGATATTTATTATTCCTTCAAAAATAATAATGAATAGTTAAAGTAGTAATTTCATAATTTTAATACAATATAACACCATGTAATATGTGACAATTTTTATATGAAACCAAAAATATCTGTCTTTCAATAATTCAAAATTAAAATTGAATACATTTATATTTTTAAAGAAATAAGTACATAATATTGATTTAACTATATAGATAAACCATTTTTTAAGGATACTACAAATAGTTTTAACCACAATGTTCAGGCCTGAAACTAAAAAATGTTACAAAATATATGCTGGGACAAAATTGTCCCAGCGGCGCTTTTAGGGGGGTCGTAATCTTCGGCACTTCTAGTGTTAAGTATAAAAATAATTATGAAGGAGTTTTTACTTTCCAGGAAATCATAATTGAAATATAATGAAGAACTTTGTGAATAAGTTCTTTTTCATTAGAAGTGGAAATCATACAGGAGAATATTCACGTAAATGTGACTTTCCTTTATTTAACTAGGTACCTAAATTTAATGTAACATTTTAGGTCCTAGAGACACAAAAGATAGAATTAATGGCTAAGGCATTACCTTTAGTTTTTCTAATTTAATAGGTACACTCTCTGTAAGATACTGAGCAGTTTTCAAGAAATTTTCTTTGTGACTACAAAACTTTTTTTGTGTGAAATACAAAAATAAAAAATGGTCCGATTAATCAGTTATTTTGACCGGTTTCATTACTAAGTTTTTTTCTAAAATTTTAGAATTCGGTGTAAGATTTAGAATAATCGCAAGTCGCAAGTCTATGGCGGACGGTTTACCATCACCGCCTTAACCATATTCGCGTCACGTAGACGCTTTCCATAAATTCTCTTCTTAAAACATGGCGGTGCGTCAACATGGAAAAATGAATAGAGAACAAACTGCTTAGCTTATGGATTCTAGTTACATTTTTATTCATTTAGCTTTTCTCTGAATCTGACTTTAAAATTGCTTTTAACTGTTACATATTTTAATTTTTAAACGACTTTAAAGAAGGAGGATCCCAATTAGATTCTAATTCAAACACATTCTTACGAAATCTATTTAAATAAATAAAAGAAAAATACCACTCACTGATTTATCACGAAATTTCAGGATCTTAACACCTACAAACTTGAAATTCAGTAGGTAGGTTTCTTATAGGGCGGATATCTACTACATCCGCTAAGAACGGATTTTACCAAACTCTATCCTTATGGGGGTAAAACGGGGGTTTATGTGCGAATAACTAGATCCACGAGTACAAAGTCGCGGGCGGCCGCTAGTTAATTATGTTTTTAATTTTTTTTTCATTAAATAAAAAATTTACGCTTTTTCAATTCGGTTCTCTTAATGAGCCATCAGCTTAAAAAAGTTCGCTACAAAATAACGTCATTTTCAGCGATCAAAATGGAAGCGTTTCAGAATGTTCAGCAAAGTTTACATTAAAACATACTCGTCCGATCAGAACAGAACATCGCGCCCGTGAATAAATGCAAAACGGCTGTAATTCCAGTGTTGCCAGATAATCGCGTAGTTCCGGTAATTTCCACAGATTTAATTTGTTGATGTACACATGAATTATGGTTTATTACTTCAGGTGCACATAAACAAATTAAATCTAAATAGCTTCTGCTGCATCAAATTGGATTATTTAGAAATAAATGATGACAGTAATTTGATTGTGACTAATAAATCTGACACTTGACCGAGTCTTATTTAGGGTTACCGACACGGGCGGCAAATGAACAGCGAACAAACACGAGCAATGTTCGGTTCGCGAGCGAACAATCATGATTTGCTTACTCGCTTCAAAAACTCCGTACAAAAGCGGTCACTTTAAATAGCATTAATTACCTACGTTTATTTAATTTAAGACGCATAACAGTCCTGATTTTCAATTTTCATTTCTTTCTGATACGACTACATTTTAAATCTTCTCTTATCCCTACGCAATATCATTTAATTTAATCAAAGTATTTTCCCTAAAAAGGAAACGCTATGGCAAGTATGGCAACACCACTATACACGTACAACCGGATAAATTGAATACAGATCGTAACTCGAGGAATTTTAATGGAAATAAGAGGGAAAAATGCAATGCAATTTTGAATTCCTAAAGTAATGGTGACGGAAGGTTTATTTTGCCGTGCCTTTTAATAGGAATTGAATAGCACAAAGTAGGTAATGCGTTTTTGTTTTATTGTTATTTTGTATTAATTTATTAGTAACCGAACGGTTGTTGACCAAAATCTATAGACACGTTTCTTTATTAGTTTAGTACTTATTATTATTCTGTGGTTTGGGTTTATTTATTGTGTGTTTTGTTTAACTTACATTATTTTCATTCTTCCAGCCCTACTTTTGAATAAAAATACTCTGTCTTACTTACTATGACTTGACTTGACTTATGGTCCTATGTCCCCTAGATGGGGCAGAGGGCGTCCACAACAGTCCTCCATCGCGTTCGGTCTTGAGCTATGTGTTTGATCTCGCTCCAAGTCTTGCCGATCTTCTTCGCCTCGTCTGCCACAGTGCGCCGCCAAGTTTGCTTGGGGCGACCACGCTTGCGTTTTCCTTGGGGGTTCCAATCCAGAGCCTGCTTGGGGATGTGATCGGGATCCCTTCGAAGAGTGTGGCCAATCCAGTTCCACTTGCGGCGCTTGATCTGCTGGTCGATCGGAATTTCGTGGCAGCGTTCCAATAGCTCGACTTTGGAGATTTTCTCAGGCCAGTATATGCCGAGAATTCGGCGAAGGCAGCGGTTGACGAAGACCTGCAGCTGGTGCGAGATGACCTTGGTGACCTTCCACGTTTCACACCCATAGAGCAGCACGGATTTAACATTGGACTCGAAAATTTTGATCTTGACCCTTCGGGTCAGTTTCCGTGACTGCCATACGGGGCGAAGTTGTGCGAAGGTGGCTCTAGCCTTGGCAATGCGCGAAGTGATGTCCTCTTCGGTACCTCCAGTCTCTGACACGACGCTCCCGAGGTAGGTAAAATTGTGGACACGTTCCACATCCTCTGCACCAATCCGTAATGGTGTGCAATTCCTCACTCCAGATCGCATCTCTTGGGTCTTCCGACAGTTAATTTTGAGCCCCGTGATGCCCGCCTCTCGATGTAGGTCATCAATTTTGGATTGCATATCGTGATGCGTGTGGCTCAGCAAACAGAGGTCATCGGCATAATCTAAGTCTTCTAAGACTCCGATTATACCCCACTCTATTCCACGCCGTTGGTTTTGATATGCACGACACATTACTTACTATACGATATAAGAAAATAAATCACTTGCCGCAAACTATTATTTATCCAAGGCTCTCCATTATTTCCTCTCCTGTAAAGAAAAAAATAATTATTTCAGCATGACTTATCAAAGATCATTGACCCAAACAATTGAAAAAACCAATAAATTAATGAATCGATTTGAAATAACTAAAACAATTGAATTCGAACCTGACAAATTAAATTATCCGACAATCTTTAATTTCAATCTTGAGACGTTCATCCCACCGGTACTGAAGAGGTATTGCGATACAAAATTACTTCAGCTTTTGATACAAAAAAGGTCAATAAGTAACTTACAAAAGAATTAAATGAAAAAGGTTGGAAGTGGCAATCCGGCGGGTTGACGCCCCGGGCACTTTACAAGTTTTTGACTGGTATAATCCGGGCCAATAGTATTGGCAGTACTTATTGCGAACAAATAAGATCGAAAAGAAAACGTTTTGTTAAGACACTCCTTACATAATACTTACTTACGTTCTATTTAATTTTAAGACCCCCTTAAATAAACATGGCTAAAAAGTTAAATCACACTACTGGCTCAATGCAATTAATACACCTAATATAACGATATTTTATAATTCAGCAATTTCAAAATGGCAGATATATGCTAAATAGGTAAATTCGAGCGAGAAAATACAGCATAACGCGTCTTTTCCTTGTGGACAAATCCTTTATTTTTGTACTTAGGTACTAGTGGTTCCTGTGTCAAGTTTTTTTTATTTTATTTTTTCAAAACAATAATAACATACATCAATCACATCAGAGGTTTGTTTTCCATCAATTGAAAAAAAAAATGAATCAACCTTTTTTGGTTTATGAAGCGAAAATAATGTCTTTTCTTTTCAATTTATCAATATCAAACTTTTTTACAAGATTGCATTTTTCTATTGCAGACTGTACGTCTGACAAGTTATAAGTGAAATGTTGTGTTAGCTACGATTTTACTTTCAAAATGGCGACTGTTACTGTGATTTTCTTTACGTGCTAAAGTTTCGAGCTTACCTCTATGAACTTTCATCAGAAGTCTGTGAGATGCTTTCGTAATGCTGATATGACAATACAGTTAAACTATTGTAACACGACATAAAATTATTTTCCATAAGTGTAAATAAGTTTGGATTTGCTATTTTTTCAACTGCTTATATTATATGCACAGCTTAAAGTACCGTCCATACCGCAATCCTATACCTGCCTATTTGTGTTCTTTTACTGAGTGATAATTTAGTACTGAACTACCTACATGCTTAATTTTGTTTTCAGCTCATTAAGTAGTTCAAAATTCGTCTTCCAACGAATGTTCATGCCAATATTTCTCCATTCTCAATCTAACTAACTAAAGTGAATGAAGTTTCACCGTAACTATAGAGTCTAACTGTCTATCTATGGTATAGACAGTAGTACCTACTCATTAAGTAGGGAATCAACGCCATGAAAATCCTGCCGCGTCTGCGACCTGCCCTCCTCAGTCGTCTAGATCCTACTTGACTTGATAGTAAGGTAGCCCATCTACTGGCTAAGATAGTAAGGATAGTTAAATACATAAATGTAAAAAGAAAATGTTGATAATTACGTTGATGTTGTTACAGCTTTCATTTAATATAATGAATATAAAGAAAAGAGCAACACGTTTGTATTGTTAAAATCGAAGAATCATTTAAAATTCATGAGCCAGTTATTGTCAATTCACAGGATCTTTTTTACTATTTCATGAATATACAATTATTTCATACTAGCGGCCGCCCGCGACTTTGTACGCGTGGATCCCGTTTTACAACAAATGTTTTTTCCCGCTGACTCCCGTTCCCGTGGGAATTTTGCAATATCATGTTGTAACTAAGCTTTAAGTTTACTAAGATACCTGCATACCAAATTTCAAGCGTCTAACTTAAGCGGTTTAGATTTTTCATACAAAAGGATTTTCCCGACAATTCCCGTTCCCGTGGGAATTCCTAAGTATACTATAACCTGCCCAGGAGTATGGAGAATAATTGTACCAAGTTTCGTTAAAATCCGTCTAGTAGTTTTTGTTTCTATAAGGAACATACAGACGGACAGACAGACAGACAGACAGACGGACAGACAGACAGACAGACAGACAGACAGACAAAAATTTTACTGATTGCATTTTTGGCATCAGTATCGATCACTAATCACCCCCTGATATTTATTTTGAAGATATATTTCATGTACAGAATTGACCTCTCTACAGATTTATTATAAGTATAGATAGATTTCTTAATGAGTAGGTACATCACCATTAACCTATTCAATATCAGAGTTTATCTTCCAATTATGGAAGATATTAGAATCATGAGCTTTTTTAAAAAATATATATTTGAACTGTGGTATAGAGAGTTAAAAAAAACCACTATAAACGGTGCTACTCATTAATACATTTTTAAAGCGCTGTTTTCAGCCCTAAATGAGTAAGTAGAAGGCAGACTTTACAATGCTGTTCTATTTCTAATTCAGCTATACATCCTGGAGTGAAACGCGTGTAAAGTTTTCAGCGTTGAAACGAAAAACGTTCTAAAACCGACTGTCGAAGAGTCAAAACTGTGTGAATTGTTAATAACGTTCCATTGGATGTCAATTACCTGCAGGAGTTCAGTGTTTGTGCCTATTCCGTATTTGTTCAGGATGAAAGGTTAATTAGTGTTGCACAAAGTAAGAAGGTTGAAAGTTGATTGCATTATTTATTATGTTTTAATTATAAAGTTGCAGTATAGATTTTTTATTTCTCATCTTTTCAAGATTAAAATTAATAATCTTAGTAATTATGACGGATGGAAAAGGATTTATTTAAAATTTAAAGTGTGTTTATCGGCATAAGTGTTGCCTAAATTATATGAAATCTCTATGATACTCCGTTGCTGCATTTCATAATTTTTCACGTGAAACAATCCCAACTAATATTATAAATGCGAAAGTAACTCTGTCTGTCTGTCTGTCTGTCTGTCTGTCTGTCTGTCTGTCTGTTACGCTTTCCCGCTTAAACCTCGCAACCGATTTTGATGAAATTTGGCATAGAGATAGTTTGAGTCCCGGGAAAGAACATAGGATAGTTTTTATCCCGGTTTTTGAAACAGGGACGCGCGCGATAAAGTTTTTCTGTGACAGACAAAATTCCACGCGGGCGAAGCCGCGGGCGGAAAGCTAGTAGCATATAAACATAGCATTTTAAAACTCAAATCTTAATGGTTTACGAGTTTTCTATTCTTCTCTTTTTGTATAATGTAGGTACATGATGTATAATTTTCATAAATTACATTTGAAAATAATACTTCCAAAGCTTTTGTTCGCTTACGCCCAAAGTAAAAAGAAACATAGTAAGTAAAAAAGCCAACAAAAACCAACTCATCTCTTAGTCCCGTGACAAAAAATGCGTCGCTCTGTCATTTTTCTTTTAGCCGAGAAAAAATATTTACAACGTCAACATCAATTACTGTATTTGCAAAGGGATAAATCTTAAAAATTACGTAAGCAACTTTGAATACTTTCAAAGGGAAATACCGACGTCACGGCACGTTTACTCCATTTATTTGAAAAAGCGAGAAGTAAACCGCCTCTAAACAAGTATACGGTTTTGAGTCAGGTCGAATAAAAAGAGAATTATGATAAGCCTCGCTTTAAGACGTTTTCCTTGCTGGCTTTAGTCACACCGTTGTGTAACGTTGTCCTGTCGGCGAATGATTTAACGTTAAGTAGATTGTTCGCGTGGGAAGATGTTTTCGTGAATATTTATGTTTATTGTAGGTATTGTAAAAAAATGCAGCTAGTTATGTTCGTTAGTTGGTTTCCTTAGCACTTCAAGTTTTTCATACTTCAGGCGTTTAAAGTGGCGACAGTACATGATGCTTTTAAGCTGGTTTCTATTAAGTTTATTCTGGTATTAAGAATCATGTTATGATATTGCGCTTCTAAGCAATCATGCATTAGTACTTAGCTACTTAGCAAATAGTTTATATCTGTTTGAAATTTTTATTAATATGCACTTTTATAGAGCAGATAACAAAAGTTTGTTGGTCGTATTGGTTTACCACTTTTTAACACTGTTAAAAATAGCAGCATTGAAATCATTATTAACAAGGCCCACCACATGCTGACCACTATTACAAATATTTTACCTGTGTTCCAACAAAGGATTGTGGTTTAATTTAGTGGTAAAACATAGTAATAAATGCACATAATTAGTATCACACGTTCAATGCCCTAGGCAGGTAGGTGCAACCACGAGCACAACATTACACTTCATAATTTACCCCAATTTCAATTCCAATTGAAATACACGTAATATTCTTGCATATGATGGCTAAAGCTGGTAGGGCAAAAAGTAATTGGACTTCTAAGAGCTTGACAATTGTTTCGAGCTCAGACTTTCGAATATATGAAGGAATAAGGGTCTCTTCAATGACTAATTATTATTGAAATTACGGTTTTAACGTTTATTTAAAGTGATAGGTTTACAGACTGTATGCAACGAGATCAAATTGTCGAGTGTTAGAAACGTTCGATTTTAAGTTGACAGGAGGGCGGCGCGGCGCGAAGTTAGCTGCGATCTTCACTCTGGTTCCGCGCCTTTGACGTCATGAGTTGTTTTCTTGCGCCCATAGATGGCGCTAACATACCGCCAGCCTTGAAAGCTCATGATTGACTTTCAAAATGTAGTCCGATAGTAGGTTCTTCGATCTTCGTTTAGTTTTATTGATTGTTGATTGAAGCGATGCAATCTTCATTTTCATTTGTTGCAGGAAGCGGAAGAGGACAAAGTTTTGAAAACGCCCGCTTCACTATTCCAGTCGATGTTCGAATGTTTGCGACGCGTGCAACTCCATCTTTGCCGGGAAAAATTTCAGCAATTCTTCCCAATCTCCACTTGAGTGGTGGTTGTTGATCGTCCTTGATTAAAACTAGACTATCCAGTTTTATTTCATTTGTGTTTGTCTTCCACTTGGTTCGAATTTGAAGCTCAGTGACGTATTCAGTGGCCCAGCGCTTCCAGAAGTGTTGGCGAAGCTGTTCGATCCTGTCGTAGCGTGTCAGGCGTCTAGTCTGTGCCTCGGTGATGTCAACAGCGGCTGGAGCGGTCAGGGGGCGGCCAATGAGGAAGTGGGATGGAGTTAAGGGAAGGTAGTCGGAGGGATCTGTGGATAAACATGACAAAGGACGGGAATTCAGGACGGCTTCGATTTGTGCTAATACCCTGCTAAACTCCTCGTATGTTAAATTAGCATTGCCTAGTATGCGTCTCAGGTGATACTTACACGATTTGACCCCTGCTTCCCAAAGTCCCCCAAAATGAGCAGAATAGGGAGGAATAAATTTAAATGTAATACCATCATTTGCAGCTATATCGATTATTTTATTACAATTAATATTAGAATAAAGCGGAAATTCTTTTTCTGCGCCGACAAAGTTTTTTCCATTATCGGAAAATATTTCTTGAGGTTTCCCTCGTCTAGACATAAAACGTTTTAAAGCTAAAATATAATCAGCTGTTGATAAGCTACTTACGAGTTCCAAGTGAATGCATCGTGTTACAAAACAAATAAATAGGCAGATATAACCTTTAATTAATTTTGCACCTCGCCCTTTGCGATTGAGTATAAAGACTGGCCCGGCATAATCTACGCCAGTACGTAAAAAAGGAAAACCTGACTTTAATCGTTCCACGGGTAAATTTCCCATTATAGGTTTGAAAACATTGCCTTTCATACGAACGCACGTTACACACTGGTGTACTACCTTCCTGGCAAGATTTCTACCTGCTAGCGGCCACCAACTTTCACGGATAGTGCTCAACATGAGTTGAGGTCCCGCATGAAGTAACGTTTTATGTTGATATTCAAACAAAAGTATTGTAAATCGACTTTTGCTACACAACAACATCGGATGTTGTTTATCAAACTCAAAGTTGGTCGCATTACAAAGTCGCCCGCCAACACGAATTACTTTAGAACTGTCTAAAAATACATTTAAACCGATAACTTTATTAGATTCCTTGCATTTTTCTAAAGGCAATCCTTTGAGTAAGTTGTTATAAAGCGAGGGAAACGATTGCATCTGTGCGAATCGACACAACATTTGCTGCGACTCGCTCAACTCAGCGGCAGATAAGGAACCGGTTCGCCTCAGCTGTTTATTACGCGCGTTATAAATAAATCTAAGTAAGTAGGCCCCCGTACGTTTTAATCTGTTGAAAGATGAGAATCTATCAAAATCGAATATGTTTTCTGAATTGATGCATAAAGTACTTACGCTTGTAGTTTTTGTTTCAGGTAAGTCTTTGCAATATGTCATTGGTTGTTTGCTAGGTGACCACTCAGAACAATGCAAGTAACTGGGACCATGCCACCATAAATTATTATTTTTGAGTTCGACAGCGTTTAAACCCCTTGACACTAAGTCAGCTGGGTTATTTTGGCTTTCAACATGAAACCACAATGTAACATTTGTTAGTTCATTAATTTCTGTGACTCGATTTTGGACAAATGTTTTAAGTAAATGCTGTGACATACTTAACCAACCAATGACGATGGTCGAATCTGTCCAGAAATAAACAGAATCGAATGTTAAGCTTAGAGACTCGATAATATTTTTATATAAGCGTGCACCTATCAACGAACCACACAACTCCAATTTAGGAATGCTGATAGTTTTTAGCGGCGCTACTTTACTTTTTGCACATAGTAAATTCATTCGTGTAGTGTTATCATTCAGTATTAATCGTACATAAGCACAAGCGCCATAAGCTTCCTGTGACGCGTCTGAGAAAATATGTAATTCTAAACGTTTAGTATGAATACTCCTTATGAATCGTGGAATTTTTATTTCGTATAAGTATTTTTTAATTGAATCAACAAAATTTGTGAACTTAATTGAGACATCGTTTGGAACGGGATCGTCCCAATCGAGTTTACACAGCCACAACTTTTGTAAAAGTATTTTTGCTACGATCACAATCGGCGCAAGAAAGCCTAAAGGGTCATAAATTTGCGAGACTACTGATAACATATTGCGTTTAGTCAATGATGACGTATCAAACGAAGTAAGTTGTGTTGTGAAATGAAATTCATCATCCCTATTGTGCCAGCCTAAACCCAATGTTTTGGTTTGAGTGTGTTCGCCTATAGCTAAATTCTTTATTTTCGCAGCGGTTGTGTCATCACAATTTAACGTCCACTTGCGTAATAAATAACCGTATTGGCTCAAAATGTAAGACGTTTTTTCGCAGATCTCAATCAAAGTTTTAGAATCGTCGTGTGATGTGAGAAGGTCATCTACAAAGAAGTCCTCCCGTATGACACGCGAGATCACTGCATCGTCGCATTCATGCGCAACCTGATGTAAGCATCGTATACATAAGTACGGCGCCGACGCAGTACCATACGTTACGGTATTTAATTGATAAATGCCAATTGGATCTGACGCTTTTTCTCGCCACAGTACTAGTAGTAGATTTCGTTGATCGGGTTGTATGAGTGTTTGTCGATAAGCCTTTTCAATATCAGCACATGCAACCCATTGGTGTTGTCTAAAGCGCAACAAAATTGAAAACACCTCATTTTGAAGCTTAGGGCCAATATGCTGAATGTCGTTTAGTGACTTTTTCGAAGTTGTAGCACAGCTAGCATCGAAAACAACCCTTAGTTTGGTGGTCGTGCTGCTCTCACGAAATACCCCATGATGTGGGAGGAAATAATGTGGCCAAGTGTACGTATCTACTTTAGTCATATGACCTAACTTACGATATTCTTTCATGAAATCTGAATACATGCGTTTAAAATCAGGTGTACGATCTAATTTTCGTTCTAATGCAATAAATCGTTTATAAGCTGTCGTATAGGAGTCACCTAAAGAATCGGCTGAATCTTTCAGTGGAATACGTACTGAAAATCTGCCGTCTAATTCACGTTTAGTTGTATTTATAAATATTTCTTCGCATTCACGTTCGGAATTAGTAAGTGTGTTTTTTTGATAACTCTTCTAATTCCCAAAACTTTTTTAATTGTAAATCTATACCGACATTTTGAATAAAGTTACATCGGACGGTATTATTTTTCGATTGCAATTTATTCGTATAAATAGGTCCTGAAATGAGCCAACCTAATTTTGAATCTTGTAAATATAATCCCGATGCTAATCGTATTTTATTTTCGTTTAAAAGATCCCAAAAAACATCTACTCCAATCAATAAATCAACTTCAGAGGGTATATTGTAAGTAGGATCTGCAAGTTGAATATTTTCAGGTATTCGTAATGATTCTACGTTAATTTTCATTGTTGGCAAGAATGATGTTATATTACATGGCAAAACATAACACCGAATAAGCGTATAAAAATCGTTTAATTTTGATCGTATATTTAAATCGCATAATTTATTGGATTGTGTGACCGACTGTCCCACTCCAGAAATTTGAACAATGGACTGTATATAATTCGTGTAATTTATTCGTTTACAAAACGCTTCTGACACAAAACAATGCTGACTACCGCTATCTAAAAGCGCGCGGGCTGTGTGTCGCATATTGTTTTCGTCGATCACTTCAACTAGCGCGGTAGGTAACAAAACTTGTTCTGTTCGAGTAGTCAGCTGAGCGGTGTTTAAATTATCGTGACAATGCGAACCTAAAGATGAATGCATTACGGTCGACTTTATTTGAGATGTGCTTGACTCAGAGTTAACATTGCCAATTGTATTTTCTTTTAATTCTTTATGTAACAAGCTATTGTGTTTACATTTACACTGTTGGCACGGCCCGAAATAACAGTTAGTGATAGAATGGCCACCGCGCAGACAATTATGGCAAAGTTTCTTTTCATTTACTAATTTGTACCTATCCTCGATTGATAAATTCAAAAACATACTACACATATAAAGCATGATTTCCGCGACACATCTCACAACAACGGTTACGTTTGGTCGTTTTCCCGTTATTTGTAGCTACATAACTCTGAGTGTGTGTTTGTGCTACCTGCGGTTTCGAATCATGAAATTGTTTACTGTGATATTTATTGTAATGAGAATGAGGGGGCTTGTGAAAACTATGAGCACTATTTGCGTTACTACTAACGTTCACCATTTCCAACAAATCAGCTCTATTTCTCAGGAATGTTAACAAATCGTTTAATATTAATTTACGTTTAATTTCTTGGCCTTGAAAACCAGAAATAAGTGTTCCCTTATAAGTTTCCCATTCGCGTTCGGTCGAAGAATCAAGTTTACAGACAATTAAGTATATAATTAGTGTATCCCATGATTCTGTGGGCTCGCCCAACGATTTCAATGAACGTAAATTTCGCAAAATAGAATCTATGAGTTTTCTAATGAGCAAAGGAGATTCCTTATTTATATTAGGTATAGAAAATAAGGCTTTGACATGGTTGTGCACCAAAAGTCGATCATTTTGAAATCTATTTTGTAACAATTCCCATGCGTGGGTATAATTTTCTGCTGTGAACTCTAATGCACTTATAACCTGTAAAGCACTACCGCTAAGTGATGACCGCAAGTAGTGAAATTTATGAATCGCATTTAAATCTGCCCGTCCGTGTATCATCGTTAAATACGAATTTTTGAATTCGAGCCAGTCATCATACGAACCACTAAAAGAGGGTAATTTGATGTCAGGTAATTTAATTTGTAACGATGCATTTTTGTCACTTGAAACCTGCGTATTTACCGAATTTTGGTTATTACTTTGGTCTTCTATAATTACTTTAGCGACAGAAACACTTCGAAAATATTGTTCTTCGAAGCTTTCGCGATACTCAATATTTATTGAAAGATCATTATCATCACAAAACTGTTCGATTTTATCTTGAATTTTGTAAAACTCATCAATAACTGATTCCAACTTCGAAATTCTTAAATTTAGTTCAACTGCTTGACATTTTGTAATAACCAAATTCTGAAATTTTAAAATATAGCTTTCAAAAGAAGTTACACGACCTTTCAGAATTCCTCTTTGTTTTTTAAGGTCTGAAACGGTTAATTTAAGTTCTCTAGAAGGCGAATGACTACCCTCTCTTGACTTTGGTACATTCAGCTTTGATCTATCGCTATCTTCGCTCATTTTGAGAAGAATTTAGGAAACAAAAGGTACTTACAATCGTATAGATCACCCCGACGCTCGTTGCAATAGGCAGACCCGGCACCCACCAACGCGACAACGTAGGTAGGTAGTTGTAACGGTTGAAATATCGACTGAAATCCGCAAATACGACACAATATTAGCACAAATCGATTAAAATAGGAAGGGAAAGGAGTGGTTTAACCTGACCGTTATTCCAGAGCTGCTTCTTTCACAGGGTTTCTCTCTTGACACGCAACAGGTATCGACTTCTGTGGTATCTTGAATCCCGTCAGCTGGTGCGATGGAACATGTCATCCGGCGCGAAGGAACATGTCATCCGGCTCGAAGGAACATGTTTCGAGCTCAGACTTTCGAATATATGAAGGAATAAGGGTCTCTTCAATGACTAATTATTATTGAAATTACGGTTTTAACGTTTATTTAAAGTGATAGGTTTACAGACTGTATGCAACGAGATCAAATTGTCGAGTGTTAGAAACGTTCGATTTTAAGTTGACAGGAGGGCGGCGCGGCGCGAAGTTAGCTGCGATCTTCACTCTGGTTCCGCGCCTTTGACGTCATGAGTTGTTTTCTTGCGCCCATAGATGGCGCTAACAACAATTTTTAAGAACTAATTTAATTACATTATCACTACCACGAGATTTGGCAACACACAAACACTTTTAGAAAGGTAAAAAGGTAGCACACGCCATGGTCGCGGGCAGACATAAGAGATAAGCGCGGCGGCGTCTGCTCGGGCGCAATTAATTTTCTTCACCCACCCGCATTTGCACAATTTTTTTTTTTTTTTGCATGCGATCAATTATAATTTAATAGTCCAAACAATGACATACTTAGAAAGAAGAAAGAAAGAAGAAGAAAGAAAATAACTTTATTTTGGCAACAACAAATTCAGGCAACATAGACATACACAAAAAAATTATAACTAAGTTGCCAAAAAAGGTCACCCACTCAGTAATATCTTGACTTGATTTGATTGTATACTTGCAGTAATAAAAAGTTAAGTCATTAATAAAAAACGTTTCGGTGTAACAAGCGGCCGCCTAACACCTCCCTCGGCCAAGAATCACGGCGTTTCATCATCATGTTAATGACAAAAGAAGACCAATTTGCGTCGAGAGCAATCTCATTGTTTTTGATTAAAATTATTATTGTTCGCGTTTTATTTCCCTCTCTTTCTGTTTCCCGTATCGCGGCGAGACGGCATTACGATGCTGCGTTTGAGACTGCTAATACACTTTGAACAAATTGAGCGAGGCTTGTAATGAAATGGAAATTAAACGAATTTTATTATTTGGAAGGAGGAAAAAATTAAGCCTCGATGCTCTAAGAATTCTTTGATCTGTTTTCATCCGTTTTTCAGTTAATTATAGAGGCTCCTCGAGATTTGTAAGGAGGTCGAGAGAAGCCCCGAAATGAGCCGTGTTTGAGTGGACAAAAATGTTTATGACTACCGATCAAAATGTCTTAAGATTCAGCCAAACCAACGCGTGCAGATCGCGTCGGATGGCGATCACTGCGCGTGCATAGGCCAATGACTTGACGCGCGACCAATGACAGGACGCTCGACTAATGACAGGACAAAGAAGTGTCGTATAAGTTTACACAGTACTTTTTAAGTAGGTACAGAAGAACACTGTAAAGTCTTTTGTAGTTATGGGTAATAGGAGGTACTTTACTTCACTTTATAAGGTGCTGTCGATTGTGCTTAAAACCTACCCGTTATGAGATGTGTTTACGTTGAAATAGTGTGTCTATTTCATCGTAATCGCATCGGCCAATTGTAATATCTGATTGATTACAATTTAAATACCTCCATAAAGTGGCGTTCTGTCTCTGAAATTATATCTTGAATATTAATTACGAAACGCGAACCATTCTCGGGCTTGTTAAATGTTTAACGTACAATCACGGTGCGGCTATTTACAGATCACTCGAAAACGGACCTAGAATTTCCATTTACAAACAAATACGGTGATATTAGAACCTCAGGAGTAATGCAGTGCAATATTTGTGGAAATGGACTCCCTGGTGCGCACTGTCTGCTTGTACGTGGCTTAAATTCTGAACTCGACGCATCTTGGTTCGGAGTGCAGCGCGCAGTGTGAATATCATAGGCCAGGAGATAGGGTGGAGTTGACAGTAATAATAGAGATTGATTTATAAAAATAACATATTGGTCATCATTTCTCTCCAACCATCGCATCGCTTCCGCAGAATATTAACAATATGTTCTGGGTCCTATTATGCTGAGTGTTTGCCATTTTTGGTTCTAATCGTTGTACTTAGGTAATTATATAATTAATCTGTGTAATTTTATGTACGAATCATAAATGTTTTTTTTTTCTTTCTTTCTTTTATAAGAGGTCCAGTGATAAACATAAGCATTCTCCAATAGTTTTCAGATTGAACGGCTGAAAAATAACTGCATTCTGTGTTTCTGCCTTAACCCTCCGTGTACGAGGTGACTAAAAGTTACGTCCCGTACCAGGTGGGGTATGACACACCCCAATATACAAAGTGATAAAATTTTCATTCAACATTTTTTTAGGTGGAATTTAATATTTAATATTGATTATTTACGTATGCTAATTAGGTTTAACCCATTACTTCCCAAGCATCGAAATCTTTGGAATTTTTTAATCAAATCTTGAAACTAAGTTCATAATAGGCTAAGAAAAAATAATAAAAACAAAAAAATAAAAAAAATGTACCTTTATTGCCGAGTCAGCCTGTCCTATAAATATGACAGTGGGGACATGTGATCAGAAATAATAAAAGATAACAATTATAAGAAAATTAGCAGTATTTGAAAATTTGTCCGTAAACAGCTTTAAACATAAAGTTTTAGGAACTTATTTTGTATGGTAAGGCATAAAACAATCACTGCAGAGTGTTTTTTTTCACATTTAGCGCAAAAAATAAGAGTTTTTTTTACAATCTTCTCCCTGGTAATGCCTCTATTTGTCCCTCTTCGTCATATAGTCGTCAATATTGATCATATTGTTAAACCTCACAGGTTGTAAAAGGCGTTCATATGTACCTGGTGCAGGTTTGCTTGCCTTGCCTCCCGATTTTTTTATCCAAGAAAAAACCCTACGCTTGAAATCTTTCTAGATTTCAATGTCTCATCTTTATTTACCTCGTTGTAAATAAATAAATAATCCATGCATTCACTAGGGACATGTCTAAAACACGAATGACTAAGGCCAATACCATTTTTTGCCCCTGAAGCTGAAGATAATCTATTGTTTACAGAATTGGACGAAAGTCAACGATAGAAATATTTGAAGTTTTGTGAACTTTTTGTTCACTAATCCCCGTTAACGCCAATTGGAGCTTATAAAACTTATAATGGGAAATAATTAACTAAAAAGTTCATTAATCCCCATTACGTTAAAAATAATATCCTAATATAACGGGGATTAATGAACTTGTTAGTTCATTATTCCCCATTATAAGCTCCAATTGGCGTTAACGGGGATTAGTGAACAAAAAGTTCACTCTTCCCCGTTGACGGGGATTGTCAATGGGGAATAGTGGAATAAGCCCATTGTTTTGCGGTATTAGATACCAGCTGAATTTCAGAATATACTGGATTACTAGAAGAAGTCGCCAGAACCTTCTTCCATGTCAGTCATTTCGTCCACTTCGTCCGGAGGTAATATGGCTACTTCATTATCGTCCAACTCCTCATCACTAGGTACAGTTTTCTTTATATCTGTTCGGCAGAAACCTTTTGAGTAATCTAAACACAAGACCCGCAAGAAACAAACAATTGACACGTTTGAACTAGTGCTTATCGTTGCAGATCCGAAAATGCTTTCGCGGCAAATTGTATAGACATGTTCCCAGTGTCATATTTATAGTACGGCTTATTTTGAAACATAACCACAAGTTTTTAAATTATGTTTTGTTTATGTTTAATTTTTTTATGTATTGGTAGATGTCTAAGAATCAGTTTTATGTAAATTGCAGTTGGCCAGTTTTTTTATATTATGGTATATAAAATTAAAATATGATGCTTCTTTTTGAGGTAACAAAAGTGTTAATTTGAAAAAATTATATTAAAATAACGGATACACTTTCTGCAGCCAGAATATGAAGAATAAAGTCAATAATTATTGTCTATCCCTTGGACTAAGAACTGCACTGTCACGTTCCGATTCTAATTTCTTTATATCTCTGTAGGATCTGGTAGATTTTTAAGGAAATCTGGCCCTGGGAGTGCACGGATTCAAATCTATGCTCCCGGCGTCCATTACTTCGCTATACTATCATGTTAATTAAGAGATCAAAATAATTATTTATGTAGTTACCTACATTATTTTTTGTTTGTGGGCTTTGCGCATGTTTCGTCACAAGACAAACATTGTTGTAAGGGTTCGGCCAAACCAACGCGATCACACCGCGATCAGCCGGCGTGCAGCGATGGCGATCAGACCTAAATGCATTGATCGCCATCGCTGCACGCCGATTGATCGCGTGTGATCGCGTTGGTTTGGCCGAACCTTAAATTATTATAATCTCATGTAAGTGAACTACCTTTTTCTTATGAGAATAAATATTCTTTAAACCGAAATTTAATTTTCTGTGACATTTGATTAAATGTTGTTCAAAATGTCTTGAAATTTTTCATCAAATTACATTATGTTTTTGTTGCAAAATGACACATTTTAATACTATTAAGAATTGTGAATTAATATTTGAAGGTTTTCTTCCACAGAATATGTTCATTAAAGGCAATTTTACCTATCCATAAAGGCACATAATTTGGGGCAAATGGGACGATATTCAAAAAATATAAGTACGCGACAAAGACTTCTGGTAGGATCCATTATAAGATGTATTTACTGTGTCTATTTCGAAGAAAACGAAAATTAATTACTGATCCTCTTAGCACTGGCCTACATAGACTATTGATTTGTCCCAAATAAAGTATCCCTAGCATTGAATTAAAGTTATCTTTGGAGATGTACCTAACCTATTCAAAGACACCACTGCGATGAGATAAATAAAACATTAGATTTAAATGTGTGACGTCACAAGTCATACGTGTAACAAAAATCTGAGGAATGAGTGATAAAAGACACCTATAACATTTACTCTGAAGCTCAGAGATTTGTTTCTTTTACTTTGTAAGGAAGATTTCACGAATGGCCTGTATTTTGATTTAAAGATATAACTCGGTTAAAAAAATATGTCCAACGCTAGAAATCGGTTTTATGAAATCAATCTAAAAACTCAATTTGAGTTTGGCTGTAATTAAGCTAGTAGCTTAGTTTTTGAATCGGTTTTTAAATGTAGATTTCAGACTTACCTAATAGAAGTCGTCGGGGGTTTGCACTACAACTATTTATTATCATTTTAACTCCCGTGAAAATGCTGACTGCCAATCATCTACAACTGCCTACAATACTACCTACGTGCATTTCCCAAGGTACACTCATATACGAGGTATTTGTCCAATGGTAGTTATGCGCACTATCCCTTTCAAAGTTTTCCTTTTAGGATAGGGTCTGGATTCCCTATAAAAGAAAACAGCAGTCAAATATGTATCAAGATGACATTAAACACTACGATTTCACAAAACACTGTTTCCGTCAAATGCACACAGCTCATAACGCACCCTTAGAATGAAAGTGACTTAACTCAAAATTCCTGTTACTCTCGATTTCACCATAAACTGACCTTATAAAGCATGCTCTATATCCCTGTATAGATAAAGTGACCTATCCCTTAGTAAAGGCAGAGAAACGCATACTTCGGTCTCTTTCACTAGTCCCGCTTTTCATGTATGCATATTGTGTGAAAGAGGCAGAACTAGTTTTACGTCGGCGGTGCTTGCGAGTGTACGTGTAAAACATTGGCGGATCTCGAATTGTATCTGTTTATTACAAAAATACTGTAAAGGTAAGTTCATATTTTTTTTGTCATAAAGTGACCTTTTAATAAATAGGTCTGTATTTAAACTAAATATGTTAGAGTATTCAGTGTTCATTTATGGATTCGGTCTGTTTAGTCAAAAATATAAATGAAGGATACACGACACTTTTACGAATAGGACTATTTATGACTGAACTAACCTAATTTAGTTTTGATATTTTTGATATTGCGCCTGTGTAGAAGAAAAAATAAAAAGGACCGATTAAAATATTTTTGGAATATGTCGCTTTAATATAAAATTTGTTCAAGATATGTATAAATTTATGTACTTAAGAGTTTAATAAGTTGTGTTGTTTCAGACTTTACTTCACAAGTTTACTAGTAAACTAAGAGCTAGTGAACGCCAGACCTACGTCATTTTATAAAAGCTGAAAGTTTATCAGCGTATGCTCCCAATATAGGTTATAATGTTGGTGAATTATGAAGTTTGGGTCATCGTGGCTTTGGGAGCTTTAGAGCTACCCTAAAAAACTGTCAGGCAAGGAGTTGGAACTGTCAAAACTGTGTGAGTGTTGGGGAAAATATTTCTAATTATTGCCAAAATATTAAACAAAAAAAAATCAGATTTTATAGTATATCCTATATTGGGATACGCTGACAAACTTTCAGCTTTTATAAAATGACGTAGGTCTGGCGTTCACTAACTCTTACTCTATAGTCAAAATAACATCAAGACGAGTTAGTTCAAGATATGTTTAGTTTGATGGTAATAACACCTCCAAACATGCAAACTGATAATGAAAACAAAGACAGTGAGCTTTTTTTCCCTCGGGGATGACGGAGTCAAACAGCTTCTGAAGAGCCTTTAGTGCCGGTGCTCCACCTGCTTTCAGAAGCTCAGCCGTGATTCCATCATCACCTTGTACCTTGTTGTTTTTCAGGTGTTTGAGAGCCATTCTAATCTCGCACAGACTGACGTCCGAGATATCTTATAGTGTCGGGTCAATCTAGCTCTTGGGTCTTCGGCTAGATTTGTGATCAGGTGTGCGTACACTCGTGATAATTTTCCGTAGAACCTCAACCTCTTCCAATATCTCAGGCCCCGACGAGATGACTCTGCCATCCTCGGTCTTCAGCTTGGTCAGTTGGCTTTGGCCAACAGACAGATCTCTTGTTATAGAGCCCTTGTTACGCTCAGTCGCCTCTTTAATTGGGTCTGTATCAAATTGGCGTAGGTCGCGAGTTGAGTATACTTGCAGAACCAAGTTTCTTTTCTCTTCCATAAGTTGGTGAGGTCAGAGATCTTTTTGGTTCCTTTTGAACGACGGGTTTTAGTGAACTTAGACCCAGTCGTTTGGACAATTCCTACGAACCTGTCATTGCATTCGTCCACATTTCCGTAGTCTCCTAGGCTTTAAAAAGATTTTGCAATTCGAGATAAAAGCTTTCGGGGTTTTGGAGCTGGATGAGCGCTAGGCAGAGCGAAGACTTCATCACCTTCATTGGATTCGCGGAACATATCGTAGTCATGCTCGATGGCTTCTCGATGTATGAAGAGCTTCTCAACAAATGGTTCTTAAAATGAACATGGACAAGACAAAAATCATGTCAAATATCCGTGTTGTAACCCACACCTCTGAAAGTTAGAGACTACACTCGAAGTTGTTGACAATTAAGTGTACCTGGGACAATCCAGTTAGGTAGGTCCAACTTCGAGAAAGAGGTCAACCGTCGAATTCATCTCGGCTGTGCTGCGTTCGGTAAGCTTCGCAATATTCTCGCGTCCGAAATGCCGCAGTGTCTCAAAACAAAATTCTTTGACCAGTGTGTGTTGCCAATGACAACTTAAGGATCTGAGACGTGGTCGCTTTCTATGGGTCTCATAAGAAGGCCCGAGGGCGATGGAGCGTGCTATTCTCGGAGTCTCCCTGCGCGATCGAATCAGAAATGAGAAGATCCGCAGTAGAACCAAAGTGACATAGCACGCAGAATCGCTAAAATCATGTGGCAGTGGGCGGGGTACATAGCTTACAGAGTTGATGGGCCGCTGGGGCAAAAAAGTTCTCGAGTGGCGACCACGAGTTGGAAGACGTAGTGGCAGGCCCTCCACTAGGTGGATCGACGATCTGGTGAAGGTCGCGGGAGGTGCCTATGCGGGCGGCGCAGGACCTGTCGTTTTGGAAATCTTTGGAGTAGGCCTTTGTCCAGCAATAAGTAAACGTCATTCGGCTGAAACGAACGACTAAGAAGCAAACTATACCCTTGGGCTATACTTTGGTTAGTTTTTTTCATACAAAAAGGCTACCTTATAGCACCCAATATCTGAATGTGTAATTCGAATTATCCGATTTATCCAACACTGTCTTATTGCTCACCTACCTACACCAAGAAATCTTTCACCGAAAAAGTAGTTAGTAGTGTACATCGTATTGTAGTTAGTACCTAGATAATTATTTTTTTAGGTTTGGTCAGGTACCTTTGGTTTGGACAGGTTAGAGCACTTGCCCCACCCTGCCCCACCGTGGCTACGCCCATGTTCACTACCTTATATTCACATAATATTAAGTATAGTAATGACTTATGTCAACAGATTCATTTGCAATATGCGTCATAAACAGACTTAATTAATAAAAAATCTCATCAGTTTCAAAAGTATTTTGTAATAAAGTGACCTAATTTAGAAGTACTTTATATTTTATGTCAAAATATATACTAAATAAAGTATAATTACAAAAAATACTCTGCCAATGTTAACTCAAAAGGTTAATCAATAAATCTACTTAAAATCAATCAAATGCGACGGAACACGAAAGAGATATAGTAAAATGTATTCAAGACTACACTTTTTTGAAGACTTTCTTGTTCATTTACCACAAATTGCATTTTTTGGATTCGGTCACTTTCATTCTAAGGGTGCGATAAAGTGTTGACTGCTAAAAACGACGTCTCACAAGATCCGATTGTTCGCTGCCGGCATGCAAACGTTTATGACGTAATAGACGTGTAAATGCAGTAGATTTAATGTCGTTTAGTCCATATTTTTTTTAAATTATACATACATACAATTACGGTATTTTATTATCAATCAATATCTCATTAAATTTATTTATATTATCTTATTTTTAAATATCACTGAACTTTTCAAACGACGTCACTGTTGAGTGGTCTTATTACTATAATGTAGAGCTCTAGGTAGAAATTACTTACAGTAATTAAGAAAGTTATCAAAGATAAAAGATTTAAGTGGGCGGGCTTCTAAAACGTTGGATGTAAATTAAATTAAGAGTATGCGCACACCGTTGATTTTTCGTCGGCCGATAGTTTAGTCGGGCAGTTGATCAGTATGGGCATGTATGGGAGTGCGCACACTACGCCGATTCGATTTGGCCGATTCTTCATACAAATTAAAATCGGGCACAACTATCGGCCAACTAAAAATCAACGGTGTGCGCCTACTCTTAAACCCTTACGTTTTTATAATCAAACAATGCCAATTAAACTGTTTGTAAAGACAACCGTACACTAAGGCTGGGTTGCACCATCTTACTTTAACTTTGACAAACGTCAAAAATCTGTCAAACTCCATACAAAAAGCACCTGTATACGGTCAAAATTAGGTGGTGCAACTCAGCCTTAATGCGTTCGAATCACATTATTTAATTGTTCCACAAACTTGTGTTATCGCTTAATAAAATCGTCCATAAAGAATTATCAAATAAAAGGCAAAGAAATGTCTTCACTTGTAACATAAGGCGTGCTTTGAAGCAGCGTGGGACTACTTACTACTACTATACATTATGCTTGCTTTCGTTTAGCTATAGTTTTTGTGAAAAGCACAAACATAAGGCTGGATTGTGTTTTCATTCGCACTAAAGAGAATTTCATGGAGACTGAAGGGGTGCTAAATCAGAAGTTGCTGCTGCAGATTGCAAGACAACTTTTAGAACATCAAATTTATGAAAAAGTAAGGACGGAATGATGATGCATGGTTGCAAAGTATGACCAAGACCAGATCCTGTCTCTTTCTTTCTAGGTGTCAGAGCCATCAAGGTATAAGAACTTTTATTTCGCCAATGACGATGGCTCAATAACGAGATCATGTATTTAATTTCTCTGAAGTTGCATTATAATCTATTCAATAATTTTTGCGTGCAGAAATAACAAACATCAATCCATTTTCACAAACTTTCACTTTTTTTAAGTAATGTTATAGTTAAGGCAAATCTTAGGTATGGTATGAACTGAGACCCCAATTAACACAACTTACGGTATCCCTGATTGCCAATAGAAAACTTTCTAAGTGAAGCCGTAACAAATAAATCGATTTACTGAACAAATTATACAAAATTTCCCCCGAATTTCGGTAACGAGCGTCGTAAACGCCCTTTTTAATATTTCCCCTGCTCATGAGACTGTATTTTTTGTAATTAGAAAAGTAGGAGCAATTAAAACTTTTATAATTGTCGAGATGGGGGGATGCTGAAATTTACTTTGCAGTGAACAATGGGCGCCCAGCAGAGACAATAAAAAGGCAACTTAAAAACTTTCTCAATTAGAAACGGAATTGTTACCTTCACCGGGTCGATGCATCATCATGCCACGTTAGGAATTACAGCGTGGGAAGCGGTGCAGCGGATAATTTTTGTGTTATGTTCGGTGGGAATACGGTTGGATTATTTTAGGGGTTATTTTTGCTTGCGCTGAACACGTTGTGTTATTAAGCACATAATTAAATCTTGCTTGAGCACACCATATTATTTATCACATAATTATACGATAGCTAATTAGCTATTATATTTGATACCAGCCGAATTTATTGTTAACTAGACTTTGTGCGTGGTTTCGTCTGCGTGTATTTTATAGTCCATATGACTCAGAAATAATGTAGGCAGGTAACCATCGGCTTCAGATGTTACTTTTGACAAACAAGCTGTCAAACTTTGTCAGTTTGAGAGTTTGTCATAAATTAACCTTTATAACTCTAAAATCGAATAAGTAAGTTTGATGAGTGTTTTTGTTATGTAGATGAAATTCGACATTATTAGGGCCCTGGATGACTGACTGCACTAGATATTAGACAATCTACTCGTAATAATCGTCTTAAAATCAACTACGTCATCGCTTCGCTGCATGCCAAAGTGAGATATAAGAAGGTAAATGACAACCTATTTTTGGAAAACATCCTTGGTCGGTTTTTGTGAAATTGGACATAAATGTGACATTAATTTGAAAACACTTCAGATCTGTCTGCTTAAATTGTTTCTGACGAGAAAGTAAACAACTTATGATAAACGTGGGCGAAGCTCCACTTGTAGGGCGATATTTTAATTTAGACTATACTTTTAATTTTATTTATTCGGACCCGATTATCGCCTTAGATAGTTCGATTGTTTCAAGTTATTTATAATTCAGACTCAGATTAATAAAATAATTATAAGATGAGACACATTTCTTTCAGTAGGTACTCTATATACCTACAATATACATAAGCGACAATAGCCGGTGGCCGGTAACGGTGAAGGTGGTCGGACTGGTTGACTCGTGATCCGAGGAACGCGGGTTATATCCCCGCCGCCACTGGACTATTAACCTTCGTATACCCGCGCCAAAAAGCATTACACATATACCCGCGCACGGTCTCTCAGACCGAAAGTTGAGCTCGTGTTTTATAGTATAATTGTGTACTGTATATTACTATTATTTGCTTTAAATTATACGTTAAGGTTATAATTGCATAAAAAATTAAAACAAATTTTATATTTATAGATATTTTGGTTTAATCAGCCTTTAAATCAGACTTAAAATTTGAACAAAATTTTACATCAGCCTAAATTTAATAACAAAAATAAAGTTTTTTTTCTTTTGAAGCCTAAAAAATTACTATAAAATATAATAAATGGAAGTATCTTTAGTAATATAAAAGAACAAAACAGTATTTATCACTAGTGGTTTCAGGGGAATAATAACCGGAACATACCATTACTGCATGCTCGTATAATGACAAAAATACTTTTTGCATATGATAAATCAGGGTCCATATTCGGTTGCATAAAAAATATTGTCATAATTTAAGAGTGCATAAAGTTTTTTGGCATACTCATCATTTCGCATAACTTTCATACAGAATAAATCATAAAGCATATATTTTTTTGCCATAACCACTTTTATTATAATAATATTTTAGTATATATTTTTTCTGTATTCTTGTTTTTTTAATAACGATTTCTAGGCATAACATTTATTGGCATCTAAACCAATGCCATAAATATTACCATTCATAATATACAAAATACCATAATGTTAACAAATATGAAATAAAAAATGTTATACATATAAAATATAAGTTAACAAATATAAATAGACAAGCAAGCATGCAAACAAGCATGCAAGCAAGCAGCAAGCATGCAATCAAACAGCAAGCACGCAAGCATGCAAGCAAGGGTGCAAACAAGCAAGCCTGCAAGCAAGCAGCAAGCATACAAGCAAGCAGCAAGCATGCAAGCAAGCAGCAAGCATGCAAGCAAGCACACAAGCAGCAAGCATGCAATCAAGCAGCAAGCACGCAAGCATGCAAGCAAGCAGCAAGCAAGCATGCAAGCAAGCATGCAAGCAAGCATTTGGATTGCCTTATCTCCGGCGCTGCGGGAAGTGCGGTCCTTCCGCTCTGGCGTAACATATACCCGGCATGCCATGCTCGCTTCCGCAGCTTCGGCTTGCTGGTCGCCTTCGGCGATCAGCCTCAGCCGCTCCAGCTCGCACGGCTGCCGGATCTATGTTACAGCGAGCGAGGACCGCACTCCCTTCGCGCCTCCGGCTTTTAAATTACACTCTAGTATAGGGCAGACTAGTACCACGTGGAAGAGACCACGGCCAGTCGGGATCTACATAATTCCAGACCAGGCAAGCTTAATGTTGTAAAAGAAATGTGGACTGTATTATGTGCGTTATAATAGATAAGAGGGATTCGAGATCAAACAGAATGTATTTTCACGAGCTTAAGTTTTCTAAGAGACAGGTCAAAAGAACAAAAATGACAATGACATGAGAATTTAGTTTTTACAAATCTATAGGCCGAAAGAGTATAAAGGTGGAAGGAGGAACGTTCGCAACATCACAAATACATAATTATTTACTCTTCAATGTTGGTTGCTCTTATAGACAATATTTATGACTAAATGTTATAAATAATTACATTATGATTATCGTATTTTATTCAAAACAAATTTTAGGAATATAAAAATTATGTTCTTTACATTTATGATTATTTAAATTATGGTATTGAACATTAGACAAAGTTATTATTATGCCTAAGAAACCATTATGCATTTAGAAAACTATGCATATCAAAGTTTATGCGAAAAAACTTTATGCAAATACTGTTATGCCAAACTAAATTATGATGAAAAATGTTATGCGTCTGAGAGGGCACCCGATAAATCACCCTTCTGCTCAGAATCGGTATTGTTCTCCTGCACTTCTAAATCATCCACCACCTCATCACTGTCACTCTGGTCATCATAGTTGGAGTCCGAATCTTCACATTCTAACAGCGCCCTTATCCTTTCTTCGTTCATTATTACGACAAAAATGGCTAAAACAAATTAATAATAATAAAATACAGTAATACTTAATTGATATGAAACGCCACTAAAATATGACAATACATTTTATTGAGTAATATTGTAAAATAAAACAATAGTAACATACCTGAAGTAGAAACACGTATACCCGCGTCGCACACTGGATCGAGCCCATACAAAGCGTTGGACATCGCTTCCTTACTCAGTGTTTTTAAAATAAAATGAGATTGCGTCAACGTAGTAACTTCAAATTTTTACAGTGTAAGGTTGACAAGTTTATCTTTCTAATGTGATAGATTTTACTTATTAGATGGCAATTAATATAAGTGAAAAAAAATCTTAAAATATAGTGATGAAAAACTTGTATTTATTGTTCAATTAAAAGCAAATACTCACTCATTTTGGTCTGTTTCCATATTTAAAGAGTAACATAGTCTAACAATACTCTAAATTTATTCTCATTAAGTGTTAAAATTATTAAAGAAATATTTTTGTAAACGCCTGATTTTTCATTGCACACAATCACTTTGTTCGATTTTGTCGAGCTTGTTTTCATATTCTGTTAACTGTTAGATACATAATCTAACAATACTCTAAATTTATTCTCATTAAGTGTTAAACTTATGAAAGAAATGTTTTTGCAAACGCCTGATTTTTCATTGCACACAATCACTTTGTTCGATTTTGTCGAGCTTGATTTTATATTCTGTTAGCTGTTAGATACATACTAATGCAATTTTATAGGGACTTAGCGGACTACAAAACTGACTCCAATCAACAGATTGCCTAAGCCAATCTACGTTTGTAGCTAAAAACTGGTGCTCATTATAATGACACTACTTCTTCTTGCGACAAACAATGTCAATGAAATTATTGTTTTTTTTTTATAGTTATCTGATAAATAAAATGTGTAACTCAGTACCTACCTAACACAATCATAAATGAAGAAAAAAATACATACAAAATGTATGTATGGTATGTACTAAATTCAACGACAATCTTTTGAGATGATGACAATATGATTTTTTTACTATATCTGTTTTATAGTATTTCTTTATGTTCATAAAGTATTAACTACGTTAGTACTTACCTCTGTTTATCTGAAGAGAGTGTATGCGAAAACAGCTCTAGTATCCTAGCTAAAGAACTAGCGCGATCTTTCATCGTGGTTTTTAATAATGCATACAAATCTCTATTTGACTTGAGGTTTTTCATTTTAATGAGTATTTTTACTGAATTGCACACGATAAACAACTCATAAACCAAAATAAACATCTTTGGTTTACCTGACATTATTTTAGTGTAACGAATTTTACCTAAGTTAATTTTGCTATGCGGAAAAATGAGGCGCTTTTATTTAGTTTTTTGTGATTTTCTCGAAAATAGGGATGAATAAGGGTCTAAAAACTGAGTAATAATATCGCCCACGTTGTCATCTATCATCTCTCATTCATGGTTTGTTAAAGATCGCCCAAGATGTCAACTAAAACACGCAGTTTTCATTAAAAAAAATACCTTTTAAAAATACGTCAAAATAGCCAAGCTAGAAGTTTTTTAGGCACTCATTTTAACACACAGATTAAGATAAAGGTATAAGATAATACATTAATAAGTAATAACATAAAACCAGTGAACGAAATTGGATAAATTGACAATACAAACAGAAGTCAGAAAATCCATGATTTTGACTTTGTTCACTTTACGGTCGCACCACATAACTATGATAGTAGATCATGACTTGATATTAGTGATATTTGATAGAATGAAGTCTCATCTTTCAATTTATATGCAAATCAATCTTGTTTTAAGTAGTTGCATTTAAAGCACCATGTCCAACACCTTGTATGGGCTCGATCCACCGTGCGTCGGTCTCACAGACCGAATAACAGCAAAAAGTGACACATGTACACTTGGCAGCAGCGATCGTCCAACTTTAAACAATGGCAGGCCACAAATCATGAAGCTACTAAAAACCGCAAAGTCGTAGAGTTAAAACTTTTTGAAAAAACTCCGAATTATTAGTTCGTCGGTCTGAGAGACCAACGCGCGGGTATAGGAAGGTTAAGGACGTAGCACATTTATCAACCCGGAAAGGGATCGTAACTGTATCAACTCGAGGCGGTCAGTATTCTTTGTATGAAACTCCATACTGCAACGCACACTTACCTATGCGCACCGACGTAAACGCCTCGCCTCGCAATGAGGGCTATCGTTTTTATACTTAACAGTTGGCACCCCTGGCGATTGACAGGACCTTACTCTACAGTGGCGCCATCTTGATGAGTGCAAATGCGATAGTCCTCCTACCACTTTAGCGCTCACCAGTTGGCGCCAATGTCTTCGCTACTAGCAAGTGACAGGACCTTACTCTACAGTGGCGCTAACTGGTGAGCGCTAAAACGATAGCCCTCATTGACAGCGCGCGAAAGGCGATATCCCTTTCCGAGTTGATAAGTTTGCTATGAGTTTTTAGTGAACCCACTCGTAACACAAACTTAAGTATGTAGCACTAAGGCTGAGTTGCACCACAACTTTGAGCGTAAATTTAACGATAACCGATGTTTTTATATGGACTTTGACAGATCTTTGACGTTTGTCAAAGTAAGATGGTGCAACCCAGCCTAAAATTTTTAGTAGTTTGTATTTACAAATAGGTAAATTTCCTAAAAAAAACAAGAAATAAGCTCTGACCGGTTTCACTAGCCTTTTATTTTGTTATAATTTTTCCAGTATTGGGAATGGACATGGGTTTGTCAATATGTTTGAACTCTTTAGTAGGTATTATAATTTAACACTTACTGCAGTAAGCCTCAACGTTTTTTTCGTTTTACTAATCATCGATTAGCGCCATAAACTTTTTCAATAAAAACCATTAGTAAAATTTTATATCTCCCCAATCAAATATCTTTCGCAACGTCTACTGGAAGGCATAAAATTGAATGATAACACATATAAATCAAACACGCAAATATGAAAACGAAAAAATACTAGGACCAAAGTATTTAGATAAACAAGGTTCCGTACAGTAATTAAATATTTTTTTCTTGTGTTCGTTTTTTTTTACACTTTTTTATTTTTTGTATGTATGCTTTTTTATCTGTAACGAAAGAAATTATGGATGAAAAGAAAAAAAATATTACTTGATTATGCAATAATTAAATATTAAGGCTGGGTTTCACCATCTTACGTTAACTGTAAAAAATGTCAAAAATCTATCAAAATCCATACAAAAAACACCGGTTATCGCTATAGTTACGGTCAAAGTTTGGTGGTGCAACTAAGTCTAAAAAGACAAGCAATCAAGTGTGCTTTACCTTATAACCACCAGGTTTTTTAAGAAAAATATTCCCATCTAATTAAATGATCCCTTCACTTCTGCTGCGGATCTCTAAAAAGCTCCATTAAGCCAGTCACTTGGAAGATCAGGGCTTGCGCTTGATTCATGAAATTCATTTTTTCCCGTTACTCTAGTAGCTTCTGTTAATTCCGTTTTATAATATTCAGCATCAATAATTCCCGTTCTGTAATAAAAGTTCAAAACTTAGAGACAAGCTTCAAGAACTCTTATGATTATACTCATAGTACTTCTAAAGCAAGAAAACTTTATATTCCTTTTTCAATTAATAATAATTAATCATAGTGTGGATAAATCACAAAATGTGAGTTGTCAATTTATGTCACTCCTAAGACAAGAACGAGACCTTGAGATTGAAAAAGTTGAATATTTTTTATTATTGTAGTAGTAGTTTTAGATACCCTTTGAACATTTTTAACAAATTACACCAAAAAGCACAATGGTTTCCTATTTCTTATCTTTCTTTGTCTTCTGGCGCAGTCGGATAAAAATCATCATCATCATCATTTCAGCCATAGGATGTCCACTGCTGAACATAGGCCTCCCCTAATGCTTTCCACGTTGATCGATTAGTAGCGCCCTGCGTCCAGCGCTTCCCTGCTACCTTTACGATGTCGTCAGTCCACCTTGTAGGTGGACGTCTCACGCTGCGTTTTCCGGTACGCAGCCTCCATTCCAGAACCTTGCTGCCCCATCGGCCGTCAGTTCTGCGTACTATGAGCGGCAGGGCCCATTGCCACTCCAGCTTGCTAATCCTTCGGGCTATGTCAGCGACTTTGGTTCGTTTACGGATTTCCTCATTTCGTAAAAATCATGATTCATTAGAATAATAGTTCCTAAATAGACAAAATAACTTCTATTAACGAAGCGGAAATCAAACAACCCGCAAGTCCCTCCAAATCGGTGGGCAAACACTTAATTACCCAACTTCCAAACAGCTTTAAAACATTCTGTTTCTATTTGTAATACTCAACAAAAAGGAGTGACCCGAATAAAGTGAAAATATTTCGTATTCATACGGTGGTACCTGTCTGAACCCTTGTTTGATAATGAGACCTTTCAGTAAAGTTTCGCCTTACGTTCATTTACATAATTGTTTAAACATCACGTTTAATTACATTATCCGGGTTACGACAAATCCTTGAGTCTACCTGTTTTTAACATAAATTTGGAATCTAGAGGACCGTTGGACCTAGTGTTGTAAGAAACTCGAATCTTTGAGACTTATATTTTAATAGATCTTGAGCTATTTTTGAAGACTCGAGTCTTATAAATAAAACTTCGAGTTCAAGTCCTTCAGAATTTTGAGTCTTTTGTAGAAAACTCGAGTCCTGCCAAAAATAATTCAAAGACTGAGTCTTTTATAAAAGAACTCAAATCCATTAATCAGTAAATACCATAAAATCATCCAGTATTACCTATCAACAAACCAATTGAAGTTCATGACTCAGTATAGCTCAAAGAACATAAAAGACTCGAAAGGACTCAGAAGACTCGAAAGGACTCGGACTCATGTGACTAGCGAGTCTAGTCTTAAAACTAGACTCAAGTCTCGAAATGAAGACTAAAAGACTCGAGTTTTTTACAACTCTAGTTGGACCGGTCACTTTAAATTCGTCCGTAAATGGGCTTTGATGCCACTTAGATCGCGCTTCAGCGTTAACAGTCGCTACTTTTATTGAAAATGTAATTTTGAACGGAGTTAAATCCGAATTTTAAAATACAATTGAAGGTTTCTGAATAATTTAATTTAAACTTAATTTGAAGTGCCTTTGTTGAACTGTATCTTTGTAATGATATGTAATGAATGGAATTGATAGTAGACATCCAAACCTGAAATTATGAACCTTTGCCGGACTTTGATGCTTTTAAAGCGGAACAAATTATTCAATTATATTCTTCCGTGAAAAATTTCAAACTCACACAAAAATCTCGAAAGAAAACATGTTCATTCTCTTTGTTCATTCTTTAATGACATTCCCACATTTTCAACTATGACTTCATCTAACTTCTCCCGTCGCCGCATCTTTTCATCACCATCTGCGATAAATCTGGGTTAAGGGTGTCTTTCTCAGCCAATTTTCTCAAGTCCAAATTGCTGGAGGTTCAAAACGCCAACCGAGTTTACATTTCATACGGTGGTTGTTCGTCTAAGAAAACTTGGAACTAATTTCCCGGTTCACTGGTGCTATTCTCGCGCCGGTAAGTTCATTGCAAAGTGATTTTCTCTTGCAAACGTACAGAACACCGAGTTCGGTACGTGACGACCATGACTGGGGAATACTGGAAGTTGTTTCGGTTCGGTTTTATCAATACAAATGCAAAATTTTGAACTATCTAGCGATTTAGGCGCGGGTTTTTTTGCATGAACCGCCTGCTGGCGTCTGTTTTCGACGAGTGGTAAAGGATCAGGTTCAATGTTTCCGTCTCACATGACATTTGCTGGAGACATACGCCCTTATTCACAAACATTACTATGAGGTCTCGTACTGTGCGTGGACGCAGACGGACAGGGTGACATATGAACCAATCACAGAGCTCTATTCAACGCTGTGCGTTTGATTTGCTCACTTAAGCAAGCATCGTTTGTGAATACGGGCGCTAGACCTCCATTTGCCATCCCGTTTACACCACCTTTCAGCAGTTACCGACAAAAAATAACATTTTAGCAAGCTTCATTTTTGGAATATCATTACTTTGACCCTCTGCTGATTGACCTCTTTGCGAATTTTATGCTTACCAAGATTTCAGTCGTATACCATTTCATGAATCAGCGAGTGACGTATAGGTAGTTGTAGTTTTCCTGCATCAAAATTACTGCCAATGTCAAATTACGAGTAAATAGGATCTTAAAAAACATTCGTTAATCAACACTTCATAAAAAAGCCGATTAAACAAAAGCCTGTCGCAATAAAGATACGAACATCTCAATCAGCGAGCGCTGAATTAATGAAATATCGTCCAGAGCTGGGATCACATCCGCAATAAGTGCTTAATGGAAGCGGATTATAGGCTTCCATCACAAAAATGACGCCAAATAATGTACGGATGTCCATTTTAAGCAGTGGTCAGCGAACACGAGGTTTTTAATGGAACACATACGTTTTGTTTGGAAGGTTATTGGAAGTTATGCATTTTATAGCGGTTAATACATCTAGAACATGATTTTTCACTACGGCACTTAAGTGATTTCAAGAGCTTTTGTTTTAAGCTGATCGTGCTTAAAGTAGATAGTTTTTTCCTCCAATGCAAATTATTTGAACTTGTAGAACTCTAGACTTTTCAAGTGTGCAATGAAATGCCATATACTGTGCCGTCGATGGAACATCATACGTTTTTATTGTAAAATACATAGTAACTATATTATCATAAGAAGCCACAGTGTATCCCTTGATGTATCGTTTGCCCTCAGTTTGCCATACCGAAAGTTTTTTCATCATCATCATTACCTAATTAACATTACCTCCTTTCAAATAGGCATAACTATCTACACAAAGTTTTATAAAAGTATAGAAAACTTATTTAGATATTTGAGGGCTTTATCTTAATGCAGGTTGCATTTAACATTCAAAAACTTTTTTGTGACCACTACCACACCACTACTGCACTCATCTCATCCATTTTACATCGCAGACCCTACTCCGAATGATCACTTCCTAAGCTCGAAACGAAGATTCTAGAAACGCCAAAGAATTTCGATGGAACACAGCAATTTGGTTGACTATGAATAATTCCCAGTGCCGGGTTGTTTTAAATCGCGGTACTCAAGAGCAAAGGCGGCTAACATCGCTCATCTCGCTTCTTTTCAACTGCAAGACTGTAGAGTAGTGTAACACAGAGACTTTTAGTTGGACAGATTAATCTGTCAAGTGAATGTTTCTACTCGTAATTTAATATTTTCGAGTTCAGGCAAAGACATCTTTGAACGTTCTGCTACATGGTTATTAAAATATCAGTATTTAAATTGTCCAAATGATGTAATACTTACGAGTAGTTTATTTCATTGATAGAAATATTCGTTACTAATTTAATAGAATATCGTATGACAATAACGATGGAATTGCGAAACTGGGTCAGTTGAATTGGTACGAGTAACTCTATACGTTTTCGTTAATTAATACTTAATTATAAGAGTCCTTGTATTATGAGCCAATTTGTTTTAATTATGTTCAAGTTACAGCGATGGTAAAAACATGAGTAAGTAGGTATTTACCGTTGTTTTGAGAGTCCCTTACCATCTCATTTATTTTGCTAAGGTTAAATATAATCACATTCATTATTGTACATTGTCTGTCTTTGTATGTGACTCTTTAAGAAGACAATTGTTTTCGTATTGCCCTCTTTTAAACAAGCATTACCTACCTATTTTTTTATGTATGACTATTAAAATTGTTACAAGAAAAAATATTATTTTTATTCTTAGACACAGACAATTAAATAATTGTCAACACGGAAAAACAAGGGAAATATTCTCAAAAATAACTGAAAACAGAATTGTCATCGCAGTGTTATGATTCCAACCCTAACCCCATTAAGGGCTACCATTTTTTACGTATTTGACGTTCATAAGTGCCACCAGTGGTCAAAATTGAATAAAATACCTGAATCTAAACTACTCTGTGCGCGAGCCTAGAAAAAAACTTGGCTTTGGGCGCACGACCCCAAAACAAAGGGTATTCGCAGCCCACTTCTTACACGGGACAATAAGGCTTTGTTCCTCTGCCGTGATTATAAACAACAAAAATAATAGCTACGACTCTTACACGTGACATTTTTGCTATTGTTCGCTATGATTCGCAATTGCTGGACCTCTGCCTTTGCAGATATTAAACGTGCCAGAGATTAAAATGCGGTGGTGATCTTAGAGATTTCACTTAATTAGAATTCGCTTTATCGTCGGATAAAGAAGTGGTACATCAGCGTTAACTTTTTGCGATCGGTGTTTTCTTTATTAGCCTTTAATTAAAAGGAATGTTATTTTTAAAGAAGAACTAAGTTCATTTGTTCCTTAAGTTGGAAGCTATTTAAATCTTAAGCATGCTTCGTTCACTATAATTTATTATCCTATCCTATAAAATTTGGCGAAAGCTATTCTCAGTTCTATGACCTATACTTTGAGTAAAATATTCAAGGGTTGTATGTTTAACAGAGGTAGGTGTACCCATGATAACAAACAACTTCGCCCAAGATAACTCTTCTCAATTTTCTTACAAGAAAAATATTTATCAAACTCGGTGAAGTTATCGAACGAAATCGAGTTACGGTACGGTATAGAAATAAGCATTATACAGATAAAAATGCACCAAGACGTCCGCCATAATCGAAAATTCCTTCAAACAATTTGTTACGACTCCAGCTATTACAATTTCTCTTTTCCGTTCTACTGATTCAAAAGCGAGCAGGAAGTACGTATTCATATCTCGGGTCGACGCGGCACGATATTTTAGGAAGAAAAATTGTGTGAAGGTCTGACGCGACGCGAGTAGCCGAGCTCTATTACTCAAGGTGTCATCTTGTGGAGGCGAGGAAGCCGAGTGATGCTTGTTTTCCTGCTCCTCGAGAGCCTGAAGTTAGGGGAGCGAGCGGGATTTTGAACTTTGCGTCTTAATACTTATTGACAAGGCTTAGATTCGTATTGCAAACCACGCTTGAAACTCGTTTTAACTAATCAAAGCCGTAATATCGAAATCGAAAGCTTCAAGCACGTTAGGTACGTGTTATAAAAACGTTACTCAAAATTCAAGCATCTTTAAGATCTGTTCAGCTAGCCCCCTTTCTGTTTTTACCTACTAGTGTGAGGCACAAACCATTTGTACAGATTTGCCCCCCTCTTTGGAAGGGGATTTTGCGACTGATGTAGCTGGTTTACTGGCACTGAAGCTTGCTACACTTTTTGACTTTATCCAATACTTTGTTGTTTTTAAATTAAAATAGACAAAAAGGTTTACAATCTCATAACTTGCACCAAAGAAATAACCGCAGACTGGCAGAATCTTCAGTATTGTTGCTGCAATTATATAAATTAAGTGCTGGAAGCGTTAAATACTTTGAATGTCTGCTGTTAAACTTGTGGAATGTACACAGCTGGTACAAAATATGCAATTCATAAAACTATAAGCTATTGATAAAGCTAGTAAGCTTAAATATTGAGATATAATCACAGACTTCTTTGTAGGCATTAGATAGGTAGAAGTGAACTTAGATTTGCTCATTTATAAATCAAAGACTATCTACATAGACTTTGTGATACAGGAACACATAATATGAGAGTATAATATGAGATTGGCTCACCTATGAAATCGGTGGCATTATTAGAATAATTCCAGTTCCAACTTTATTGAGGTTTGAATTTCATAATACGAGGCTTATTCAACCCTGTCACGTCATAATTACTGACCTATAATTTTCTCGTACAAAGCCTTCAGTCTCCAAATAATAAATAACAAGCCACTGCCCATTCGGTAAATTAAAATGTACAATCCACGGCAAGCTAGCTAAATGGCCACTCTGTATGGAAATGTTGATTCACTGCATGTCTCTAAAAGTTAAATTACTACACCAAAATCCTTTTAACATGTGCCTGGATTACAGGATTAAACAGTTCGAACAATACCTCGGCTTTAGTGAAGATAAAAAACATAATATTGGAAAATATTTTAATACTAATTGAAAAACAGAAGTGGAGTATGTGAAATGGAAAGAGAAATTGAAGTAAAGTTTTACCAGTATTTTTTTCAGATTCATATTTTGATTGTGTTTGTTTTAAATAAATGTAGTTGTAATTTAGTTACTGGATTTTAAAGGTCCTATTCAGGAAAAAGATTAAATTTTACATCTCTTTCATTCGCACTGAAATATTTGAGTCAGAAATAGGACCTCCACAATGAGAAGGTTTTTCAAAATAGGCCCCCTGTACTGTATGTAGAGGAACCTTAACGTGGGGATTCCCTAAATAGCCATAACGGTCTCGAGTACCCTCCGATTGAATTGCAAATGGGATCTGTCATCCAACAAAAGAACGCTCTTAGTATCCAATTGTATAGATTCAAAACTCAAAGGGTCGAGCAGACGAAATACTTAGGTGTTTATGTGGATCAGCGACTGTCTTGGTATCCGCATCTAGAACATGTCATCTCAAGAGTCAGGAAACTGACATGGATATTTAAGACCTTGAGATTTGTGGTGCCTGGAACGGCTGTTGATCTACTGAGCTCAAACAGAGATCTTTTCACAGAGATCTATATTTCGTTGGTTCAGTCTGTCTTAACATATTGTGTACCAATATGGGGTGGTGCAGCTAAAACCCGCTTCATTGATGTAGAACGGGCCCAACGTAGCCTAATTAAGGTTATGTATTTTAAAAAGATTAGATTTCCAACACAAATTCTTTATCAAATTAGTGGCCTTCTTTCAGTTAGGAAGTTGTATGTGCTTCACACAGTTTTGAGAAAGCACAAATCCATGCCCTATAACCCTGACTTCACCAATAGGAGGAGGAAAGATATTGTTGCACATGCTCCTAGATTTAAAACCTTCTTTGCAAAAAAGCAATATGATAGGCGTTCTGTGTATCTCTATAATTTACTTAATAAGGAGATTAATATTTATGACAAAAATTACTTCGAGTGCAAGAAACTTTTAATGAAATGGCTGAAGCCAAAATCTTATGACGACATTGAGACAATCTTAAGCTAAACTAAACTAATAAAATAATAAATAAAAATAAAACACACATGTACACATTCACACTAACACTCACTCACTCACTCACTCACACACACACACACACACACACGCACACACACACACACACACACACACACACACACACACACATACACTCACTCACTCCGCGCGCGCCATCCCCCTTACTTTGTTACTACAGAAATGATACTTAGTATACCTAGTTGATATTATGTAGTATTAGTGATTAGTGCTTACTTTTATTTTTGTATAAGTACCTATTGAACTGTATTTACGCACATATAATATTCCAAGGAAGAGCGATGTCTCCTGGCACAGGCTTCTTTAAGCTTAAAAGGAGGCATCGATCACTATTAATTATAAGCAAACTTCTGGTAATGAAATAAAGATTTATTATTATTATTATTATTATTATAAAACGAACCTGTGTTAATTCGAACCTTCTACCTACCCTTTTGTTGAAAAGGGACTGGGCACTAGAATTCAAAATTAAACATACCTCGTGTACTGTTACGTAACAACAACATTTCTTTTTCCAATTTTGTATTAGCAAGTATTTGTACAGTTGACATCAAACTGATTATAACTTGAAATGTAGTTGATTCTCTGTTAGATTATTATAACTTTTGTTTCTCTAACTTTGTTATAATATTTTTATAGGAAAAATTAGAAGGTAATCTTATTCCTGGTTAAGGTTTTTCCTTAAGAAGAAAAACTGCTTACTTTGATATTATTTCCACCAGTATTATAAAGGTAATTGTTTTTTTTTCTAGATATTCAGTACAAAAAAAAAGTTAATAAAGTCCGTGTATTTAATACAATTAATTATGATGATTGATGAGAAAAATAATTCATTTAAAATTATATTAAAATTTAAGACATAAGTTTATTTATTTTTTTTAACTTGAATTTAGACGAAAATTACCTCGTCATTGTGACTTGAGACCGACGAAACGCATATTAACCTTCGGAAGGCAACAGGGGTGACCAGTCACCCCACTAGTTCAAAAAAGTCTTCATACGTTTAGTTGCAGTTGTTGTGTCTTTCTGTCGTTTGGTGTATTCTCTAATTGGAGGGAGAGCTATCAGTCGCATGCGTCAACATATCGCGTTAGGTTCATGTTTTTGATATTTTGACACTGCTGGGGTGACTCATCACCCCTGTTGCCTTTTACGTATACTTTATTTTTTCGGGTTGTTAAAGTAAATGGTTGGTTTTGGAGTAAAATGTCTTTGTTTTCGGATGATCAAATCGAAAAATACTTTCATGGACTTGCTGATGTCAATTCCTATGATAAAGGCTGCTCAGATGATAATAAGATTTCTAAAATTGAAGACAACAGTCAGAAGAGGAATACTTTATTTCCAATAGCGAAAATTGTTACAACGATGACGTTCTACTAGCACAATTCAAACAAAATGTGCTACTATGTAAGAACAGACATGTTTGGTCTTCTTGGTTTCATCACCTTGGAGTCAAACACCTCGACGAAATATAGTGACTCTTTCGAGAGATGCGAGAATTATAGAGCAATTACACATGGCATTCTAAATATGAACTAGGGACCTCCTGAGGGTGCACCTTCAGCAAAGTTATAGAAGCAGGCAAGGTGAGTGCTGTGTCAAAGAAAACTGAACAAAAAAGTTATGACATCTCGTATAAAATGTCAACTACCCTCATGCCCTGAAAATCGAAAAGATATTTGCTTTAACTGTGCTTTATGTTAAAAATTAATTTATTAAAAATATATAAACTGTAAATAAAAGCATTTTTAGTTTTATAATGAAACAAAGTAATAGATCTAATCATTAATAAGTTTGATTTTTCATTACAAAGCTATTTTATTTCAAATTATATTTGTGGGGTGACTGGTCACCCCTGTTGCCTTTTACGTATACAAAAAAAGTGTTGCCTGCCGAAGGTTAATACCCCGGCATAGGGGCGATGCATCGGATGTCTAGTGATAGATGACATGGTGGATTTCAATTCTATTGGTCTTCAATTCTCAATGATCAATGGCAGAGCAAACGTTGGATTTCTCATATCAAGGAACTGTTATTCATGATGATAGTCAAATGGAATTGTTGAAATCGTTCCGCATTAGTAAGATTCATTTCAGGAATCTAATGCTTAGATGAATATTAAATTCTTAGATATACCTAAGAAGCTAGGTAGGTAGGTACCTATGTTTTGAGAGATTTTGACTGCTCTAAATGTAACTGACTAGCTTTTGCACGCGGCTTCGCCCGCGTGAATATCGCTCTGCTTAACCCTATTACTCTGCGACAATATAGCATTCAAATGGTGAAAGAATTGTGAAATCGATACAGGACTATTCCCACCTCTCATTTCCACCGCTGCAACTCCTGTGCAGCCAGGATCTACAGCTTGACCGCCAATTAAAATCCAACCAGTGAAGGTCAAGTTTGTCCTCGGGTAAACTTAAACTGTCATTGGACCCGGTTTGACATCGGTAGTAGTTTTTAGTTTATTCGAAAAACACAAAAATACAGGGTGACTGGAACTGAACCCGCCATAGCTAATACGCGTATAGAGGAGGTCATTTGCTAATTATTGAACCTTACTTTCAATGGCTAAAGTTTTATAGTTTAGGAGATATGTAAATTTTTATACCTTTTTCAGATTTTTCCGAAATTTGACCTAAAAACTGCTTCAATTTTTTTTCTCGCGTGATTTCAACAGTTTTTTTTATTTGATATTAATATCGAATATGTCTTTATTTAAATAAAATAAATTTCAGATCTAGATTATGATTCAATAACTAGTTACAAGCCGTCAAAGTTCAACAGAAGTACAAACCACGATAAAAAATTCAAGTTTGAATTCGATTTAAATAAAAACTAATGGTGATAATGGATTGCCAATGATCTTAAAAATATCTCTAGCTTCTCTTCTTTCCAATGATATATCACACGTTGTAATTAGATATTGAAATTTGTCAAAAAGTCAAAGTTTATGGAAGAAAATGGAGTAATAATACAAAAAATATCCATACAAAGTTGATTTTGAATTTTTTTAAACTCTTTTCTTCATAATGTGATTATTATTTTTAAATTCATTTTTCAAAAAGCACACAAAAATAGTTATGAAAAGGAGTATAGCAGAAAATATGAGATGTTTGAAGAAACTTTGTTTAGATATTTTCGTATTATTACTCCATTTTCTTCCATAAACTTTGAATTTTTAATAAATTTCAATATCTACTTACTACGTGTGATATATCATTGGAAAGAAGAGAAGCTAGAGATATTTTTAAGATCATTGGCAATCCATTATCACCATTAGTTTTTATTTAAATCGAATTCAAACTTGAATTTTTTATCGTGGTTTGTACTTCTGTTGAACTTTGACGGCTCGTAACTAGTTATTGAATCATAATCTAGATCTGAAATTTATTTTATATGACTAAAGGTTTATTCGATATTAGTATCAAATAAAAAAATCGGTTAAAATCATGCGAGAAAAAAAAATTAAGCAGTTATTAGGTCAAATTTCGGAAAAATCTGAAAAAAGTATAAAAATTTACATATCTCCTAAACTATAAAACTTTAGTCATAGAAAGTAAGGTTCAATAATTAGCAAATGACCTCCTCTATACGCGTATTAGCTATGGCGGGTTCAGTTCCAGTCATCCTGTATAATAATAGAAAACCCAATGACCGCCAATAAAATCCCAACCAGTGAAGCTCAAGTTTACTGCCAATTTTAATCTATGCAATTGGTTAGTCTACATCGCAACTTTCCTCTACAAAATAAAATATTAAAACTGAAGTTTTATCGCAGTCGTTTTCCGGTGTTCAAGCTACAAAGTGTAAGTAAATAGTGTCTATTTTGTGCGATGTTATACTAATTAGAAACGGGCAACACTGAGCGCGATTAAAGTTTTTTACACTTCTTTCCGTGTCGCTAATGTCAGGCGCTCGTTAAAATTTGCCTTCTAACTTTTTATCACGGATCTTCTGGACGGTTCCCCTATTTCTCTCGGCCACATTTACTTGTTAGCCTTTTAGCTTTAAGGCTTGGTATTTCTGCTAAAGTAGGTATTTCGCGCTGTCAAAATCTGCGCGCGCAATTCTTCGCCGAAGACAGCGCGCCAAAGAGCTCTCGCGGCTACACAGTATAGAAATACGCTGTTAAGAAATACGCAGTTGGTTAGGTTAGGTTGACTTCCTTCCGTTCAAGCGTCACACTCACAGCACTTTCTAATACAAATCATATCCAAGTGATACAAATTAAAACAACTTTCAAAATTTTTGGGAATATATTTTAGAATCGAATAAATATAGAATATAACTGCCAAAGTAAACACGGTTCAAAGAGGCGTGGCGTCACCCGACCTTCCGGAAGTTCCGCGCCGGCTAAAAGAATTTCAAGATTACGTCACCCGACCTATCGGTAGATCCTCGGGAGCTTGACCGATTGGAAAAACATTTTATGATCAGTTACTCGTAGTAGCGATTATTTAGAGCTTGGATAATAAATTATAGTTGTTGCAATTCACAAAGCTTTGCATGTGGTTAATTACATTAATCAGTACACGCATCAATTTTGTTCAGTCTTTTTGTTTATTAATAAATAAAAATATCATACTAAAATTGCATACATATTTGTTTGTATTGGTCTGGGTGTTTTCTTTCCATAATTTATGTATAACGTATGTACGGGGCTCTGTATCGAAAATCACTATGAGCAATAAGCATCACACACGGTTACCTGGAGTGCATTACCGCAGCAAAAAGCTTGCCATCTTAAATGAACGGTATAATATCGAGGTTTCGTCAGTACAGTTGCGAACAAAGGTGTTTGTGTAGTGAAGTTGAGTTGAGAGGTCAGATTATTGAAATAATAAAACGAACATTTTATTTTTTAAATACATTTTAAAAATAATGTACATTACAGATAACAATGAGAGGATGACATTGCAAGGTGGTGCCAGTCCAGTCTTAAATCCGTTGATATATGCTGCATCTGCCATGTTTTTGGCTAAAAGATTCTTCTATCTTGCAGTTTAGACTTTTATTACAGACCTCAGACAGTATTTTTGGAAAACTTTTACGCATGGTGGAGGAAGGGACGCTCTAGAGACTCAAGTCTAGAAGGAGTCACATATAATAATAAATCTTTTGGCAGTCACATGAACTCCAAGTTTTAAATCCGTTGACATCTGCTGCATCTGCCATCTTTTTGGCTAGAAGATTCTTCTATCTTGCAGCTTAGACCTTTAGCTACTACAGACCTTAGACAGTATTTTTGAAACATTCTTACGTATGGTGGAGGAAGGGACGCTCTAGAGCAGTGGTTCTTAACCGGTGGTCCGCGGACCACTGGTGGTCCCTGGAGGCATTCCAAGTGGTCCACGATGTGCACTTGCACACCTTGGTCAAAACCACTTTTAACTGATTTTTGCAGTCAAACTGGTTTTGACCGATTATGAGGTGGTCCCTGACAAGACAGAAATTTGGTAAAATGGTCCCTCATGACTTAAAGGTTAAGAACCACTGCTCTAGAAACTCAAAACTACAAGGATACACATGAACTCCAGTTTTAAATCCGTTGATATCTGCTGCATCTGCCATGTTTTTGGCTATAAGATTCTTCTATCTTACGGCTTAGACCTTTAGCTACAGACCTTAGACAGTATTTTTGTGAAAATTCTTACGCATGGTGGAGGAAGGGACGCTCTAGACACTCAAGTCTACAAGGAGTCACATCAACTCCAGTTTTAAATCCGTTGACATCTGCTGCATCTGCCATCTTTTTGGCTAGAAGATTCTTCTATCTTGCAGCTTAGACCTTTAGCTACAGACCTTAGACAGTATTTTTGTGAAAATTCTTACGCATGGTGGAGGAAGGGACGCTCTAGAGACTCAAGTCTACAAGGAGTCATATGAACTCCAAGTTTTAAATCCGTTGACATCTGCTGCATCGGCCATCTTTTTGGCTAGAAGATTCTTCTATCTTACAGCTTAGACCTTTAGCTACAGACCTTAGACATTATTTTTTATTATTTATTTGTGTCAGCGTGCTCTTCTAAAGAGTGTAAGACGATTATATGTAGGTACTATTAAAATGTAATTTTAACTCATTGGTTTTGTCTCATATTTGAGGAATGTACTATGTATCATGAGTAGAGTCTTCGTTTAAAAGGATACGAACGATTTAAATTTAAATAGGTAGACAAAATTTATAATTTTTAATTATCAAAAATTTAAGCTTTCTCCAGTAACACTGATATTATTATACTGTGACTCATCAAAGTCATCATTGTCAAAAATATTGACAAATCGCGAACTGTCACGGCCAAAAAACTGACACGCGTCCGTCCTCCGTAAGCGCCACCGCGCGACTGATTGAGATTGTCCAAGCCGTCATGGACGATTTTTTCCACATTTTTTAACATAGTAACTAAATAAGACGCAATATAAAAATTTCATCCGTTAAAAGCCCTCAAGTTATTTCTGAACTTTAGTTTAGTAAAAGATTTAGAATCTCAAATCGCTTATTTTAAAAATAAAACCATAAATAGAAAACGAATAGAGGTAACTTTGGGAATTTATTCTATCGAGTCAACTTCATCAAATCGTGTTTCCATCCGTTAATAGCCCTAGAAAATATCCTCAACTATGCCCAATAAAAATCTTAGCCTTTAATTTTACTGTTTAGTACCTCAAAAATGAAAAATGAAAACCTCATTTTCGCCATTTTCTCTGCTACCCGGCCTTAACACAAAACGATTGAAACAAGCTTTTTGTACTAATAAAGGTCGTGAACCTTATTCATTAATAAAACACTGGATACCGAAGTTTCGCTATTTGGTCATATTTTATAATTTATGTATATTACAAACACATCACATAAGACTAAACTCAGGTGAGATACAGAACAAGAGCTTCCTCGTTGTGGATAAAAAAATACGCGTGAAACCCCTCGGTGCGCCACGGTAATCTGACGTTTCCTCCGGAATTGACATCTGTCATACGAATGACATATTATTATGTCAAATACGAAAATACTAACACTGGACAGTGGCCCATTGGCCGTAGCTAACCCACATTGTTGAAAAGGTCTGATTTTTAAAGTTAACAGTTACTTTTGAAAGAAAAACAAATGTATTTCACTATAATTTAGTAATTTATAATTTTCATAGCCCTTTCAGCGTAATAGACGTTAATGAGACGAGCTTAACGATTCTGGTGGAATTAAGTTGCGGGAATAAAACTATTTTGCGAAATAATTAGGTGCTCCGTTATGCGAACATGCTTTAGTTCTAATTAACGCTAAGGCTAGAATAATATAGCATAATATTTTGTGTCTTTTATAATTATAGAAAATGTTGTTTACTAGTTACTTTATTGTTTGGATTTTTAATAGCGAATGGGTATAACACTTTACTTTCTTCGTTTCAGCCAAAAGACGTCCACTGCCGGACAAAGGCCTCCCCCAAGGACTTCCACAATGACCAGTCCTGCGCTGCCCACATCCAGGTACCTACTTCCCTAATAATACTTAACCTCTAATATTTGCTCCCAGAAGGATTCAAACCCGCAATTGCAACAGTAAACACCAGGCTATGTGCTCATGGTCAAATTAGAAAAAAGATGTAAGCACAAATCTTTTTAATATGTAAATGCTGTAACTAACGTAATGTTATCTTACATTACGGCCTCAAAAAATAATCCCCAGGAAAAATATCATTTTTATAAAATAAAAACACAAAAACCTCGAGGAAATTAATTAAAAGAAAAAACAGTCTGCTTTGTATTCCGCTGGCGTTAAGTGTTTTTGTCCACAAATTGTGAAGATGTCCGCATTGCACACTCCCGGCCGCCATTTTGAAGATTTGGCTAATTTGTCAAAACGATTAGGGTAAACTGTTTTTCATTTTATGCAAACGTGACGTGATTTGAATGGGTGGTTGGTCCCTGAGAGGAATGACGCCTGCAGAGGGGAAGTCCCGACTAGGGCTACGGGGAAAGCTTTGGCCTGGGTCTTCTCGTGTATAGTGACGTTGACATGAAAGAAAGTGGTTTTGTGTATTATACATATTACTTCTTTAAGGTGTGAGATTGGGGGGAAATACAAGTAGTAGCGTACTCGTAGTACTTTATAAAGGAACATAATCTGTTATTTTGTAGAATTACACAAACTTCAAGCATTAAAACTTCAAAAAGTCGCTTCATACTTGGTTACTATCAGTCAATTAATTTGGTATTATCTACCTACAGCTACCACTTTGCATAGGCTTCAAAAACAACTAGTACCTAGAAACAAATAGATTCAACTAGGTTGATTTCTAGGTTTTATAGAGTGTTAAAGGAGTAGACCAGTGTGACATTTGATGATGCCACTTTTAGTCTTCAACATTGTCATTATTTAATCAAATTGCCAAATCTCACAATTGGCACTGTCATTGCTGTCCAATAACCTACCGTATGCCTTGGGAACAAAGTCGATTAATTTAGCTTCAGGCATCCGCATGACTGTCTATTTGGGCCAGTGTCGTCTGATGTCCTAGAGGAAATTGACCTTTCTCAAGGAACGTGCTAGCAATGCTAAGTCGGTTGAATAGATACGCCTATAATAGAAACGTGGGCTAATTGTGACTGAGATTGGCAGTGGTAATTTTATGACATGATTGAGGGATCTTGATTCTTGGATTGTAGGATTTTGACACCTACTTACTGCTGTTAAACTAGGTACCTACTAAGGCTGAGTTGCACCACCTAACTTTGAACGTAACTAGGTATAACGATAACCGGTGCTTTTTGTATGGAGTATGACAGATTTTTTGACGTTTGTCAAAGTTAAAGTAAGAAGATGGTGCAACCCAGCCTAAATCTGGTTTTTACTTCTTCTTAAATTTCAATGGGCTTTTGTTACCGAAATGATAATTATATTTTTTCGAAATTTCGGATTGCCAGAAGAGAGAAGATAATTAGATTCAATGAATTATTATAAAGTGAAGATATTTAGTGATTTCTAGTGATTCGTTGTATTTCACTAGTTAGACCAATTTTCAGAAGACACAAGGTCTCTATTTCTAATTGAATTTACCCTAGTATACAAACAAAGTGCAAAATTTCAGCTAAAACAATTTATAGACGATACAATTAGGTAAATGCTTTTTCTCCTCAAACCTCCGGTTATGGTGAAATCAGGAAGCAATATTGCGTACACTGAACATAACATCGGGCCTTTTACCAATACAGAACCAGAATCTATCCCCCATATCAATACATTATGTCTTGATCCTCTCGTAGAATCCCATAAGTTTAGGACAACGTAGAAGGGAGCAGTAGACTTATAATGGTCCCAAGAAAATCAAGGATACGATAAACATGACTAAATGGTTATAAACTAATTTTTAATTCAGCCACAATGTAATATGTGTAAGGATATTTATAAAAATAATTAAATTGAAATCCACATAAGTTAGGCAGGCTTCCCACTCGGTTCACTGGTCTGTCGAAGGCTGTGAGAATTAAGTTCCTGATGCGGGCAACACAGGACCAGTGATTGTGAAAATCCTTCAGGCAGACCATTGTTCAGCAGCTGACATCTTTTCGTTGGTAGTTTAAATAAATAAATGTATTTATTGCCTTCGAACTATAATTTATACATAGGTAAAAGAATACATGTAACTTTCGTTGGTAGTTTATTGAATATCTCAGCGATGTACCTATGGGTCTATCCCCACCTTTCGTTCCCACCGCTGCAACACCTGTCCAGCCAGGATGAAAACCCAACCAGAGAAGGTCAAATGTCAATATTCCAAGGGAAAGTTAAACTATCATAGCCAAGTAGGTACAAATTGAACCTACTACCCCCCTTCTTCTATTACGTTTCGGATATCTACGCATCAGCCGTCGTCGCCGGGTCCGCAACGAATGCAGGAATCCGATAATGGTTGCAATAAATCCGCACTATCGTAACGCCTTCTGCGATTTTGTTGCGTGGACGTTGCGTGTTGGGATTTGTAATAACATACGCTATTCTGCAATAGCAAATGTAATAGGCAGGTAATTTTCGCAGAAGATATAATTTAGCTAATAAGGGCGCGGCCTCTTATTTGATAAGAATGAAAAATGGTATCGTACTTTTCATATTACAGTCTTGAGTAAAACAAAAAAGTAAAAACTATAAAGTTTTTTGGTATTGCTAGTTCCAGCTTGCCAGGATACTTGGCCAATCGAACAAACGCAGTAAATGTTTTTAGTATACTTACTTTTGGTATATTTTCGTACAATTTTTGTAATTAATCTATTTCACATTCCCCAGTTCTAAGCGCCGGTATAGTGAGCTGAAAAATTAAAGCGAAATCATCCCAAAAATTCAATTTTGCATTGTTATCAATACAAACAAAAAGTAAAGTTTTCTTTTTTACGAAATCTACGTAAAACATCCCATGAAAAGAAAAGTGTTGAGACATGCATTAATTTTGAAGTGTATCCCGTACTTACCTATCGACCCGTATTCGATACCGATCCGCAACGATTGCAAGAATCGAATAATGTTGCAATAAATTCGCACTATCGACATAGACGAGATGTGTCGTGACGTCATTGTCTTACTGGAAACGCCTTTTGGGAATGTGCTTTTCGATTTATGAGGAAGAGGTCCGAGGTTTTTAGATGGAACTTGTTTTACTGCTGTTCCTGGTATTCTTCCAAACCAATATTCAGCTTTAAACGGTACAAATTGGTTGAATGTTTATTTTTAGGTGACCAAAATCAGTCGAACCTGTTCCATCACTTGGTAATAAATTCTAGGTATTAAGAACTTATCTTTGAGACGAACTTCAACTAATGAAACTTTATTGAGAACTAGTGGTTGGTGAAACTATTACTGGCTTTAAAACTAATCGCTTTAAAACTTGCGTATCCAGAAAGATTAAACTTTTATTTTATTTTCATCAACAGTACCTTTTATCTACGAAGACTTTTTTGTATATTCTTTGAAACAGAAATCTCTTTGATCAACACTGAATATAAAATTATCTCATAGTGTCAGAAAAAAAAATCAAATTATAATTTATTTAATTTATTGAAAAAGATAGGTACACCAATGACATATAACTTTTTTTTTTTTTTTTTTTTTTTTTTTATGCATAACAAGGCAGGTATTTGACCACAATCGCACCTGATGTTAAGTGGGATGCAGTCTAGGATGGTACATATCTGCCCTGTAAGTGCTTATTCACTCTCGCCTTGAAGAGGCCCGGATTATAGTTTTCGGGAAAGACAGCAGCAGGCAACGAATTCCAGTCCCTAGCTGTTCGCATTATAAAAGAGTCATCGAAACGCTTAGTGCGAGCTGGTGGAATGTCAACAATATAGGGATGGTACGCTAACCTGCGTCTGGTTCCCCGATGACGGAAGGGGGCTGGTGGAATTAATTCGTGTAATTCTTTCGCACATTCTCCGAAGTGTAGCCTGTAGAAAACCGATAGGGATGCTACCTTACGGCGATGGTCAAGTTCCTGGAGCGCCGCTTCAACAAGGGTAGGGCTGTCGATAAGTCTTCTGGCACGCCTTTCCACCGAATCCAAAGTAGCCAAATGTTTCTTGGCAGAGCCGTCCCAGAGGTGGCAGCAGTATTCCATGCAAGGTCGGATCTGTGCTTTATAAAGCTGCAGCCTTTGCTTCTTGGAGAAGTACTTTACATACAAATACTGAATTGATCCAACAGAGTAGGTTACAAACCAGTGTAACCCTTTTTGGTATCATATTCCCAAATAGGCATCTTCAACTAAAATATGTAGAACAGAAATTGCTTGTGACCATGGCTGCAGCATAGCAGCCGAAACGTCAAGCCTTGAGTAATTAACGCCCGTATTCACAAATATTTCTATGAAGTCTCACAGTGCGCTTGGACGCACAGGGTATGCACATGAACCAATAACAGAGCTCTATTCAACGCTGTGCGTTCGATTTTCTGCTTCACTTAAGCAAGCATCGTTTGTGAATATGGGCGTAAGTAATTCATAATATTAGTACGAGAGCCCACGACCAAAATTTTTGTGTCATAGCAATACGGCCAAAACCGCATCAAATCGAAAGATACGATTATCCTGAACTCGAAAATACCAATATCAGACATTTTCCGCGTAGCGTTTGATCTGACCGAATTTTCAAAATTGTCAAAGAATTTTACCGAACTGCATCATAGCAATATGTCTGATTTGCAGACTGTAGTTGAATGATAGTTCTGAGATACCGGAAACATTATTTTCAGACGTTAGTGGTGTAGCGCAAACCCGTAAAATCACTTAAAAAAATTAAAAATGAGACAAAAAAAATGTCTCATAGCAATACGTCTGAAAATCTTTTTTATTAGTAAATTTTGGTTATTTGATGCGAACAAAACAATTTTCAGACGGAAATGTGAACGCATTAAATTTTGAGACCGTTTTGAAAATGTTAACAAATTTTACCGATCGGTATCATAGCAATATGTCTGAAAATTGTTGGACATGATAAAATAAGTTGTCCACATGTGCAAAAAATTTATATCAGACAAATTAAGTGTAGCACCTTCTCTATCATACAACTTTTTGATACACTTAAAGTGTCTGAAAACAGGTTTTTGGTAATCATGGCAGCAATACGAAAAGTTGAAAAAAATATATATCCGTATTGCTATGCTACAGGTCGGCTAAATTTGTTAACATTTTCAAAAATGCGCTCAGGCTATATGCTACGCGCAAAATGTCTGAAAACAAACTTTTTCGTAATACAATTATAAAATCTATGTACATTTTCACTATCAGACGTATTGCTATAATACCGACTGTCTTTTTTATTTGACACAGCAGAAATGGCCTCCCACGCAGTTGCTACACTTTCGACCGTTACTACACACCTAGTCGGGTTCAGAATCATACAATCTAACGATTTTATAGGGTTTTTGCCGTATTGCTATGAGACATGGTTTTGGTCGTGGGCTCTCGTACTATATGTCGTGGCGTGTTTCTCTATTTTAGTTGAAATGGAACGCGAACTTTAAAAATTATATTAGGCAACTTCAAATTTGGGCGGATAAAAAATAGTTTGTACCACAAAAAGAAACTCATTATGCTATGAGAGTCATCTCTGGCAAAGTTTTTCCTTTTCATGCCGCGGGCTGCAGCGAACTTCTGTGGTAGCAGCTGCCGGCTTCTTGCCGAGTAATTATACGTGTTTCAAAATCATTCCAGTTTCCTCCGGATTTACTTTTGATAAGAACATTCGGTGTGAACATCTTTTTAGTTTTGATTACATTGCGGTGTTAATATCGCCTTAATTTAAACAAGTACAGGGTGGGCCAAATTTTTGGAAATAGCGACGCTTGATTTCTCGTAATCGGTTTCAGGTAAGGACGTGTGGGTAATGGAAAACTGTGCATAACTTCATGAATTTTTAGCATCATTATTTTGAACGTTTGTGAGCACGTTTGTCTCTTTCACGGCAAAAATTAGTGAACGGAGTTTGATGAAACTTTACAATGCTATTAATTGTTCATATAAGTAATTCAATATTACTATAATATACTATAACATATAATAGGCTATAATTTATAAAGATCTATGGCAAACTAATTAACACGCGGGTAAAGTCGGGGAAATAGCTATGTTGTTGATATCTCATTGCTGAAAAATGAAGGATTCTTACTTTCAAGAACTGCCCCCTAGTTAGTAAAACAGTAAATCCAGAACATATTTTTAATTGAAAATCGAACGAATATTTCGCGGAAATGTAACGGTTTTTCCTCATAATTATAGAATACTTTTGGGTCTGCTTTATTTTAACCCTTTCCTCAATCAAATTTAATACCTATTTAATTTACAAATACGTAATTGACTTCCATTTCTAAGAAACAGAGTTTCTTTTCGTTTTAAAACCTTATCCTACAATTTCATTATGAAATTTTTATGTTAAATGGGGTTTTCCTCTATAATAAATCCACTAAAATGGTGCAGATGCGATCTATGTTGGAACGAGTCTGTCCAGAAGATACATAGATTAAAATACCCTGCAAGTCTTATTTTATGAATTCTTAAACAGAGACTGAAAGAAACTTTCGATATATTGGTCGTTTAGCAAGAGTTAACAGATTGTATTAACAGATACAATTCTTTAGCTTAGGCGCAGACCACCAACTTTTAGTTGGCCGATGGTTGGGCCCGATTCTAATTTGTATGAAGAATCGACCGATACCAAATCGGTGTAATGTGCGCACTTCCAACATCTCCATACTGATCAACAGCTCGGATTGGACGCTGTTCTAGTCCAAGAACAGTACTCGCAGTCCGAGCTTGTCCTCCAGCGCGGCCTCTCGTCCCAGGCGGGCGTCTTCGTGGCCGGGTCCCATCTCTCCATCGCGGTACTCCAGCACCTGACGAACGACCGCTGCACGGTGGCGTACATCCATGAGGCCGATTTATACGTCGTCTCAGCGTATTTCAAGTACGGCGAGGAGATCGACCCGCACATCCACCATCTTGAGCGGGTCTTCGACGCGTTAGCGGGAAAACGCATCATCGTGGGAGCTGACGCCAATGCCCACTCACCGCTGTGGCACAGCAGGCCGGACCAAACCACTGGGCGAGGCAGAGTGGCTGACCATCGTAGGTCGTCGGTTGAGGACTTCATCTTGGGACACGACCTCGTCGTAGTCAACACCCCAGACCAACCGGCGACCTTCAGCACTGCAAACGGGGAATCAAGCGTGGACATAACACTCTCCACCAGGAACGTCACAGTCACGGACTGGAAAGTCCATGTGGGGGCCAGCACTAGTGACCATCGCCTTATCACGTTCAGAGTTGGCCGATCCTCCGCACGAAACATTACCACAGAGCGCGCAGAGCCAGGCGAGGAGCCTCCGAGATTTCGGGATCGGGGTGTCAATTGGGACCGCTTCGAGAGTGCTATCCATGAGCGAATGGGATATCTGGATATGAGGGAGCCTGCGTCCTTGGTTAGCAGGCGCTTCACTAACGTGATTGTCCGCGCTGCGCATCAAACCCTCGGTATAAAGAGGAAGAGCCGGGACGTGGGTTATGAATGGTGGACGCCTGAACTAGACGATCTCAGGAAGGCAAACGGCGCTTCACGCCGTGCGTGGCAGAGGCTCAGGAAGAGAGGGGGCAGGGCGGAGGAGATTGCACGAGAGGAGTTCCATGCGAGTAGAGCGCGATATAGAAGGAGAAAGGAGGAGACGGAGCTCGCGTTCTTCCGGGGGCTTGCCGAGTCCGGCAACGAGGACCCGTGGGGTCTGGCCTACCGTGTGGCGAGTGGCAGGAAGCGTCCGCCCTCGAACGTAATCAACGGCACGAAGTTCGCCGAAGGCTTTGCGGGGACTGTGGACGAAGCCATGCACGGCCTTGTGTATGCTCTGTGCCCGGACGACGATCCGTCTAAGGACACAGAGTACCACAAACAGGTGCGGATCTCGGCTGCCCTGGTCCCCTCTGGCCCAGACGCGTCTCCTCCGTCCCTTGAGTATCTGCGAATCATGGTTAAGCAATTGCCCAACACCGCACCGGGACTGGATGGAGTGACCGCAAGAATGTTGACGCATGTCTGGAAGGCTGCATCGGTGGAGTTCCACCTGGTGTACGCCAAGTGTGTGGAGGAAGGTGTGTTTCCGGATGTGTGGAAGGACGGTCGACTGCTCGTGCTGCCAAAAGGTAATGACAAGCCCCTCACCGACCCCAAGGCGTACCGACCAATTACGCTTCTCTCGATCTTGGGTAAACTGCTTGAGCGTGTAATGTTACACTGCGCGCCTCAGATCTCTAGCGGGATGTCGGACTGCCAGCATGGCTTCACCAGAGGTAAGTCGACAGTGACAGCGATCGACGCGATTACCGACACGGCCAGGGCGTCCACAGCGAAGTACGTCCAAGCTGTGTTTCTTGACATCTCGGGTGCGTTCGACAACGCCTGGTGGCCGATGGTGATGCTGAAGGCCAAAAGAGGAGGATGCCCGCCCAATGTCTATCGGATGTTGGCGGGATACTTCTCCGGACGCCGGGTTGGCTTAACCGTCGGCAGCCGGGAGTTGTGGAAAGTTTCCACCATGGGGTGTCCGCAGGGTTCTGTGCTTGGACCAACGTTGTGGAACGTTCTGTTGGACGACCTGTTGAGATCGCCGATGCCGGAGGGGGTGAGCATGGTGGCGTACGCCGATGACGTCACCATTTTGATTGAGGCGCAATCGAGAGCCAGCATCGAGTCGAAGGCCACAGAGGCCCTTAATATCGCGTCTGATTGGGGAGCTCGGAACCGACTGGGATTCTCTCCTGCCAAGTCGTCCATGATGACAATCAGGGGGAAATTCCAGAGGCCCCCAATCATCAAACTTGATGGCGCCTCGATCCGACAGGTGAGCTCAGGAACAGTGCTCGGCGTGGTGATCGATTCGGGTCTTTTGTTCACGCAGCATGCACAGGACATTGTAGAGCGCGCAGCCAAATGCTTCGGGAAGGTTTCGCGTGTGTCTGCGTCCTCCTGGGGCATTCGATACCCCGGTCTGCGCATTCTCTACCAGGGAACGTTCGTTGCCACGCTTGTGTATGCTGCGGCGTGTTGGTTTGAGCGGGTCAAAGTCCAGTCGGTGGGCGGGATTGTCCTGAGGGGGCAGAGGCCGGCACTCGTGCTGCTGACGAAGGCCTACCGGTCTGTCAGCACGGCCGCGCTCCCGGTTTTGGCCGGAGTGTTGCCCGCCGACCTCGAGGTGGAGTATGCTGGACGGACGGCTGTACTGAGGACGCGCCAGCTCGCGACCCTGGACGAGATGAGCAGTCGAAAACGCGATATACGGGACTCGGTGATCGTATTTTGGCAGCAGCGTTGGGAGCAGGAGACCAAAGGTCGTGAGCTCTATCAGTTCTTCCCGGAGGTGGCTGGTAGGCTCAGCATGCGCTGGGTCCAACCGGACTATGTGACCTCGCAGATACTCACTGGACACGGGTGCTTCAATAAAAGGCTGAGCGACATGAAGCTGCGAGAGGGGAGTATGTGTGAGTGCGGCGAGAGTGAGGAGGACAGGCACCACGTTCTGTGGTACTGTCCTCTGTATGAAGACCTGCGGTGTGAGATGCTGAGTGGGATAGCGCTCTCGGAGGGGTACGGTCCTGCGTGGTACCCCGATCTTGTCAGCTCGGAGGCGAACTTCGCGCGGCTGCGAGGTTTCGCGCACGCGTGGCATAGGAGGCGGAACGGACAGACGCCTAGCGGCCAGGCACCGGATGGTGCCAACGTGCCAGTAGAGTCCATGCCCCAGAAGGGGGAGAGTGGCAAGGGACAAATGGACAAAGATTAAAGAACTTGTAGAGAGTCAAGAATTGCGCGCGGTGGAGTGCAATCTGCCGTAGGCAGCCGCAATTCCGCGCGCATCTCTCAAGATTCGGCCACAATAACCGCGAGGTTGGTATGGCCATGGGTGGTGGTGGGATTTGATCAACAGCTCGATCCAACAATCGGCCAACTAAAAATCCGGTAGTCTGCGCCTAGGCTAACAGATACAATAATCTTTTCGAAAGTTTCTTTCAGTCTCTGTTTCTTTCAGTCTAAAATAATTTGAAAAGTCGGTTTACAATAAGAATGTGATAAAATTTTGTTTCAGAAATTATTACTGCACTTAACAACATTGATGAACGTCCAACCCTACATTTTCTAAGTCCAAATGGCTTCATTTCCACAAACTCGGGATTATTACACGAAATAGCAAGGTATTAAAACTACAATCGAAATGGAAACCAGGTTTCGTCTCGCAACTGTTTATTTTTACGCCATTACGTTAGATTTACAACCGTGCGGCCCATTATCTTCGCCAAAACTACCGACTTTGGTTGCAGCGCAAAATGGAAAATAAAAGTTGGCCATTTGTAAGTCCATGGAGTACTTTGTTCACACTGAATTTCAGCCGCGGGTGGGACTTAGTTTTTTATTAGAGCGTTTTATCGCTATGTAAAACATAAATTAGAAAATAATACATCAAGAAGTTTAGATTAAAATATGATTAGGTTTATTAGTATCAAACAACAGACATTTGGACGATGTTTTAGGTCCGCATTAAACGACAACCAGGAATCAAGTGAAGATTTCAGCCTCTGAAAAGTTGGAATTCAACAAATTATCCTACTTCAGTTTTACACGAGTTTGGCGCTTTTCAAAATACGAACCCTAGTAACATACTCGTAGCTAAAGCTCGTTAAAAAATACTGTCCCAAAGATTACTTAAAATTATATTTCAAAGAGCATCACTAGTGTTACAAAAATCTGCCAGCTTTCAAAGAAAAAACCGGCTTTTGGATCTCACTGAAAATATCACAATTGTTACTGGCGTTAACCTGGCGGCTAGCTTTGATGTACACTTCAACAAAGGATTTAATTCCGACCCTAAGTGTTCCTATTCCGAAACACAATGTCCACATTTTCAATCATACCCTTCTCTTTCACTCATCCTGCAACTTTAATACAGTGTGAGTCACGTTAAAGTGTACATATGAAAATAGATGAAACTAGACCTATTTTTATCGACAAAAAAGAGGTAAAAAATTTTTTGCGTTTTTTTTTATTTTTTTTTGGAATTTTTTTTCTTCCAATTACTTATTGTAAAGAAAACGTAATAACTTTTAAACTAAGCGGTATATCCTGATAAAATAAAAACAGTAATAATGCTAAATAACAGGCAATACTAAAAAAATACATAAAATACACAAAAAATGACAACAAATAAAAAAAAATGATACTTTTTGAAAAAAATCTGCTTTTAAATTCGTGTTTTTTTTGGTTATTTGATAAATTTCTCCAAAAAATGCCCCTATAACAGGTGGTTTTTATTACTTTTTATTATTCTCTATCGTATTATCTTTGTGAAACCAAAAATCGCATGTCTCTATCCCTATCACAACATTTGCTATGATCGTTTGAACAAAGGCCTGCCACAACATTATTCTCCGCTACAGGTAGAGACAATTTTAATTTTAACTAAAATGTTTATTTTACTTCAAAATCTTTTGTTTTTATTTGAAATCTAACTTGTCTTCATCAAAATTACAAATCTAGAGCCATTTTCATTTTCGTTGTTAACGAAGCTTTGAATGGCGCGCCCGGAGAGGCTTAGTTCAAACTATCATTGCAAACGTTGTGATAGGGATAGAGACATGCGATTTTTGGTTTTACGAAGGTAATACGATAGAAAATAATACAAAGTAATAAAAACTACCGGTTATAGGGGCATTTTTTGGAGAAATTTATCAAATAACCAAAAAAACACGAATTTAAAAGCAGATTTTATTCAAAAAGTATAATTTTTTATTATTTGTTGGCCTTTTTTGTGTATTTTATGTATTTTTTTAGTATCGCCTGTTATTTAGCATTATTACTATTTTTATTTTATCAGGATATACCGCTTAGTTTAAAAGTTATTACGTTTTCTTTACAATAAGAAATTGAAAGAAAAAAAATTCTATAAAAAATTAAAAAAAAATCTCAAAAAATTTTTGACCTCTTTTTTGTCGATAAAGATAGGTCTAGTTTCATCTATTTTCATATGTACACTTTAACGTGACTCACACTGTATGAGTGAAAGCAACAGGGAAAGCTGATGATGCAGGAATTGCGTTATAGAATAAGTCCCCTAAATAATTACAATTCTGACGCCCGCACATGGCCTTTGCCCTAAACTTTTGCTTTTACACTAACCTTTACTAGAAGTAGGTACACCTAGCCCTTCTAACCTTTTATACTACCTTATATTTTACATTATCTTACCAGTCAAATAATTCTCCATTATAAACATAGAAAACCCTCTTTTTATCACAGATAATGTCAATCTATGATCAGAAAAAAGTTACACATAAAGTTTCCCCTTCGAGAATTGATCCCTAAAACTTTTGCCCACTTGATAAATTACCAAACAATCCAAGTAAGTTATCAAAGAAGGCAAACAATAAGATTGTACTTGAATCCAACACCCAAACTCGTTACTTGTTTCGCTTCTAAAACGTTTGTCTGAAAAATAAAATCCTAATTCGTTTCAAAAAACTAATACAGTTAAAAATAGCTTACAATTCTACCTCCAGGTTGCATCCATTTCTACAAGGGAAAAGGAGAAGTTAGAATTTTCGCAAAAATCGTACGGTGCGGTGGTTCAAATTGAAAACACCGGCTTCGTAACCTCGTTTGGCGATTGGTTTGTTACGAAAATTGTTTTCTCCCCACCGTTGGTTAGTAATTGACTATTTTTGAACCTTACTCGTTTGGCGTAAGCCCTCTCTAGACTTTTGACGCCTAAATCGCTCTTGCTGAAGTTGTAAATTGGTGGCATAACGGTTTATGAAGTTTATTTAAGCGGTTTTTCCGATGTGCGGGCATCTCTACACCCGTATTCACAAACATTAATATGAAGTCTCACAGTGCGCGTGGACGCACAGGGTCACAAACAAACCAACCACAGAGCTCTATTCAACGCTGTGCGTTCGATTTGCAGCTTCACATTGCTGCGACCATCGTTTGTGAATACGGGCGTAAGCATCTTGTAGCTGTAGTGAGAGCCATTTTGCAATAATAGCATACAGTTTAACGTGCTGACGATTATTAATTTGACGTATCAGAGTAGTTTCATTGTGTCCAAAGTTATGTGTAGAGGAATTACAATTCCTTCTTAGAATAAATTAATTCTTAAATCGTAGTTTCTGAAAAACATGCCTAAGTGTTAGAAGGAATATTGACTTATTTTATACATTTTAATGCTTACAAAAGTTACAAACTACAATATTTATGTTATTATTTTTTTCGGCCGTTTGGTGTAGTGGTTCAGAACGGACTACTATGCCGAGAGGTCCCGGGTTCGATTCCCGGCCGGGCAGAAATTGAAATGATGAATTTTAATTTCTGTGACGGGTCTGGGTGTTACTATGTATAATATGTATGTATTTAAAAAAAAAAAGTATATAAGTAGTGTATCCGTCAAGCTAGCACCCATAACACAAGCATTAAGGCTTGGTATTTCTGCTAAAGTAGGTATTTCACGCTGTCAAAATCTGCGCGCGCAATACTTCGCCGAAGACAGCGCGCCAAAGAGCTCTCCCAGCTACACAGTATAAAAATACCAGTTGGTTAGGTTAGGTTGACTTCCTTCCGTTCAAGCGTCACACTCACAACACTTTCTAATACAAATCATATCCAAGTGATACAAATTAAAACACCTTTCAGAATTTTTGGGAATATATTTTAGAATCGAATAAATATAAAATATAACTGCCAAAGTAAACACGGTTCAAAGAGGCGTGGCATCACCCGACCTTCCGGAAGTTCAAAAGAATTTCAAGATTACGTCACCCGACCTATCGGTAGGTCATTTAATGATCAGTTCATCAGAAAAACATTTTATGATCAGTTACTCGTAGTAGCGATTATTTAGAGCTTGGATAATAAATTATAGTTGTTGCAATTCACGAAACTTTGCATGTGGTTAATTACATTAATCAGTACACGCATCAATTTTGTTCAGTCTTTTTGTTTATTAATAAATAAAAATATCATACTAAAATTGCATACATATTTGTTTGTATTGGTCTGGGTGTTTTCTTTCCATAATTTATGTACAACGTATTACGGGGCTCTGTATCGAAAATCACTATGAGCATCACACGCGGTTACCTGGCGCAGGCACCCGCTCTGAGCACTCATGGGAGTTTATGCAGAGGTTGCTAGAGTTTGACTTTGAGCTTTGTTTATAGTCATTACGAAGCAGATTTTGATGGAAACTGCACTGTCTTGAATTCGAAAGGGTAATTTGACGGTGTTAGGGGAATTCTAGGAATAAATGCAGAGCCTCCTCATTGAGATTGAGACATTTTAATTTGAGATTTCACTTGACATTGATTGCAATCTGACATGGAGTTTTCAAACACTTGTAAAAATAAAAAGTAATAAAATCAAAAGCAGTAAGTATCTAGTATTGATATCAACTTCGACGCAAATGACTCCCAAAATAACTTTCTACCCCTTTCACACGTTTGTCATGAATTATAATATTAAGGAATTGTTAAGCAAAATTTTAAGTAGATTGAACCAAAGAATCACTGTCCCATACAATCTTTGCCCCCTTTTTTCACCCACTTCATTTCATGACCCCATTTCGGAAAATCGGATGCCTACGTCATACAAAGAACACACCTTCCAACTTTCAGGTCTCTACGATATCCGTCAGTCATTTAGGACAAAGCATTTTTACTAGTTGTCAAATACTCTAACGTTCCAGGTATGTCATTGACAGGAGGGCGTTACTATCTTAATGGGTTATTTATTAGTCCCATCTTTATGCCACTTGACATTTCAGAATCGTTTGACTTTAGATACCTAAGCGATTTGATATTCAGAGTCTTTTAATGAAATCAAGTTCTAAAATAACTTGAGGTGTTGTACCCGATCAAGCTTTTCATTGCAGGACAGTTAAATAGTTTTATTATTAGTTTCTTCTTTAAGTCTTGATTTGTCAGAGTAGGTAAAGGCTCCATGAGAGCAAAATTTAGCTTTATAATAGTTTTTAATTTTTTTCTTGAAATATTTGACGCCTTGTAATCTCTCGTTAATATAGGTCCACACAAATAAAGAATGTTTGACTTAGACTTTAATAATTATTATGCTCGTACATAATTATAAATAAACTAGCTTTCCGCCCGCCGCTTCGCCCGCGTAGTATTTTTCGGTTTTTATAATTAACCTATTACACTCAGATATAATGTGGCTTTCTATTGGTGAAAGATTTTTTAAAATCGGTTCAGCAGATCTCCGAGAGGGGTAATCTCGACCCCTTACAATTTAACAAATATACAAACACACAAACTTTACCTCTTTATAAATTAGATAAAGATAGGTAATTTGAAACCCTATTTTGTTTTATTCTTTTTTTTATTTCAAACATTTCACAATCCAAACTAATATTTACTGTAGGTAAGTAAATGCTAAACTAAATAGTAAAATATTAGTTTGGATTGTGAAATATCCTACTTCCTACTAATATTATAAAGGCGAAAGTTTGGATGTCTGGATGTTTGTTACGCTTTCACGCAAAAACTACTGAACGGATTTTGTTGAAACTTTACAGTATTATTGTTTATAACCCAGATTAACATATAGGCTAACACTTATGACGATATGTGACAAATAAATTTCAATAAATAAATAAACGTGTCTAAAAAGCGCCATCTACCTATCGTCATTGGTTAAAATCTACAGCGCTGGACAAACTACTGTATGACGTTCGTAAATATTCATTTGGGGGAAGCCGTGAAATGCCATCTATCAACATGATATCTAACGGGGGTAAAACGAAGTCTACGCGAACAAGGTCGCGGGCGGCCGCTAGTTTATACATATAGGTAGCTTTCCCTCCGCAACCTTATTGGTATTCCATGTATGTGTCTTTTAACTGATTTCTGTTACACATTTCATGTAAAATTTGTCCAGTTATAACTCCATTTACATCTGCATCTGTAAACAAGGTTCATGTTCTCCAGCCCAGATGCCGAGTAAACAGAATCGTCTTTCAGTGACGTGCAGCTGCCCCTATATTTGACCCACTGACCTAATTTTTCATTATTTATTTGTATCAGTGTCAGTGTCTTCTAAAGAGTGTAAAGACGATTGTATGTAGGTACTATTAAAATGTAATTTTAACTCATTGGTTTTGTCTCATATTTGAGGAATGTACTATGTATCATGAGTAGAGTCTTCGTTTAAAAGGATGCGAACGATTTAAATTTCAATAGGTAGACAAAATTGATAATTCTTAATTATCAAAAATTTTAGCTTTCTCCAGTAGCACTGATATTATTATACTGTGACTCATCAAAGTCATCATTGTCAAAAATATTGACAAATCGCGAACTGTCACGGCCATAAAACTGACACGCGTCCGTCCTCCGTAAGCGCCACCGCGCGACTGATTGAGATTGTCCAAGCCGTCATGGACGATTTTTTCCACATTTTTTAACATAGTAACTAAATAAGACGCAATATAAAAATTTCATCCGTTAAAAGCCCTCAAGTTATTTGTGAACTTTAGTTTAGTAAAAGATTTAGAATCTCAAATCGCTTATTTTAAAAATAAAACCATAAATAGAAAACGAATAGAGGTAACTTTGGGAATTTATTCTATCGAGTCAACTTCATCAAATCGTGTTTCCATCCGTTAATTGCCCTAGAAAATATCCTCAACTATGCCCAATAAAAATCTTAGCCTTTAATTTTACTGTTTAGTACCTCAAAAATGATAAATGAAAACCTCATTTTCGCCATTTTCTCTGCTACCCGGCCTTAAGTTGCTTACTTTGGGGCTAGCTGGCGCTGTGTGAAATTGTCATAAGATTTATTTATTTATTTATTTATTATTTATTTATTTACTAAATTCTCTGTAATCATAATCAACTGAAAATGATTTGCTTTTCTTTTATGAAGAATGTAGTTACCTAGTCTATCAAAACTAATTACTTAATTAATTTAGAGTTTAGGCTTCTAAAGGCTCAGAGAAAAGTTCAATGAACTGATTTTCAAAGTGGTTGTTGACCTACAGTTGGATTTATTATTATCTACATCCCAAAGGGGATGGGAACGCCTGAATGTCAAGTTTGTGGTAGACACTTGGCATTTGGACATATTATGTCAGCACCGTACGAAAAATGCTGTAAACTTTAATACCAAACTTTAGTACCGTTTCATTTGATGTGTCTATTCGTTTTAATTGAAATGGAGAATGTACATACTTACTACAACTAAGACTGTTGTGAATATTATCTGAATAGAACAAAAATGAAATGTTATAATTAATTGATGACATATTTGTTTGAAGCTTTCAGGGCCGATTTTTTATATTAATATTTTAGACGCCGCCGCAGTTAATAATATTTTCCGAGAAATATGTAATTTGAAATCTAAAATTTGTCAATTTTAGTTTATAATATCTTTGGTAGCTGCTAGGAATAATGAAAATAATAATTATGGGGTTTGTAAGATATTCGAAATTGTGGAATCCTTTCAGGGACCGTGCTTAAAATTGTTGAGTCAATCAAATGGTCTAGAACTACTCATCGTTTGATATGATTTGAACGTTTGGATTGGAAACAAGTTGATATTTTTTAAGTGTCGCTTCTTGTGTGTTGAAATAAGCGTCATTATCCTCACTAATTCATTTAATTTCCACTGCAGGAAAACAAACCCTCTCTAATTTACCAGGAAAAACGAGGAAAATATGCGTCTATATTCGTAAATAACATTCATTTCTGAGCCGAGGATACTCAGAACCTTTTAGGCTGATATTGTAAAACGACACTCAAGTATGAAAACATACTCGTAACAAAATGTCACGCGCATCTTTTTTCAGTAGAACCATAAGTAGTAATAACTTTATTAGACGCAAAAACCTATGAAAGCTTAAATTGAGCCTTACTCAATACACAAAAACCGCCTATTCCCAAAACAATAGCCCAAAACAAGTCACCGATCAAAGCAAACAGAGCACTAAGCAGTCAATAAGCAACGCAAAGTTGCTAGAGTTAGCGAAGCTTAAATACAGATTAACAGAGCAAGGATTGGCGAACAAACATCGCAGCTAAATTTACAAGTTGTGCCGCGTACAAGCGCACGCGTGGCTTGCAGTTTGTTAATTATGATTCACATTATTTCGGCTATGCATTCTCGGATTCGTAACGAGTCTGTTAGCTGTCATGCACAGTGTTCCTTTAGCGTTAAGTCTAATTAAATTATAATTTTTCGTACATACGATGCGCTAATATTATTATAATGCGAGGTAACTAAAATTTTCCCATAGCTATAGGCCCAGAACAGACGGTGAAACGCAACTGCAACGAAACTGCAACTGCTAGTTACTTTTGAGTTGCATCTAAGTTTCTGCTATAGCGTCCGTTGAGAGACCACCATGTGTGGTCTCTCAACGGACGCTATACGACGGACGGACGCTATACGACGGACGGACGCGACCAGTTTGAAACTTTCAGTTTCAGTTTCATTCATAAGAATCATCAGAAAGTTGCAGTTTCGTTGCAACTGCTAGTTAGGTACTTTTGAGTTGCATCTAAGTTTCTGCCATAGCGTCCGTTGAGAGACCACACATGACGTGACCAGTTTGAAACTTTCAGTATCAGTTTCATTCATAAGAATCATCAGAAAGTTGCAGTTTCGTTGCAGTTGCGTTTCACCGTCTGTTCTGGGCCTTACTCGTACTAATTTCTGTCTGTCACAGAAATACTTAATCGCTCATCAAAACCGAGATAAAAACTATTTTATACCAAAAATCCGTTCAGTATTTATTACGTGAAAGATCCATCCATCTGTCTATCCTCACAAACAACTTTCACATTATAATATTCGTAGGACTAGAACGTAGGACGTATGATAGGATAAATTTTATTAATAATTAGCAGCCGCCTGCGACTTCGTACGCGTGGATCCCGTTTTACCCCCTTAGGGGTTGAATTTTGCAAAATCCCGTCTTAGCCGTTAGTGAGCACCTACGTTCTAAAAGGAACCCCCATGCAAACTTTGAGACCGCTAGCACTTGTAGTGAGTGAGTCAGTCAGTCAGTGATCTTTTGCTTTTATAGATATAGATTCAGCGCTTAACATTATTTCTAACAGGCACAAATCACCATCAAATTAGTGCTTGCAACAGTTCGGTGAGTAGCAGACAATCTTTTGTCTATTAAAGACGTGTGCAGTTAGACACTCGACAGGAGGATCGCAGTAACGTTCCTAATTTAGACCCGCTAGAAGCTTTCTACTGTTACCCAGCTAAATAGGCTAATGGGGAAATCGTGATACCTAAGGCAAGGAACATGAGTTGTGCGGGAGATATTTGAGCTGGCATTTATACCGCACTGACACTTATATTAAAATTTACTTAGATATACAGGGTGACCTGTAATGAGTGATCATACAAGTCATAATAGTCAATTTTGTTAGATGCCTCAGCACAAGTTTAACATTTATGAGATACTAGCTGTCCGACCGCGGCTTCACCCGCGTGGAATTTTGTCTGTCACAGAAAAACTATATCTCGCGCGTCCCTGTTTCAAAAACCGGGATAAAAACTATCCTATGTCCTTTCCCTGGACTCAAACTATCTCTATGCCAATTGACATCAAAATCGCTTCAGTGATTTCGCACCCCCCCTGGAATAAGTATGCAAGTCCACTTGTGCGATATTTTTTTTATTGCACTAAAAAATCAAGAAGGAGGTAATACATATTGTCAATTTTTTTCATAATTTTTCTCTTAAAAATGAAGAAATTATGTACAAATATGTAAAATATTGCAACATTAAAATATCTAAATTTCCATAGCAAAAACGAAGTAAATACATTTGCACTTAATTGTTTAATAAAGTTCCGTATGAATAATAGCATATTAATAGTTACGTACATCTTCCACGAAGACTTTAAAAAATATTTTCGCGTATCTATTGTTGCATACTTATTTTAGGATATTATTTGGTGGGTATCGTGGTGCAAGTTTAGTTGCTTAGTTTTTCCACGAAACTTTTGTGCACATTATGCTGGTAATTTTGTGCAAGTCTAGATGCCTAATTCTTCCACGAAACTTTTATTCGAATAATAATATATAACAATTGATACGTTATTTTCTACGTACATTATCTTTGTGCAAGTCTAGTTGCCTAATTATTTTACGAAACTTTTGGCGATGTTGTGTTTTATACCGATATTGATACATTTATTTACATGTAATTTAGTCATTAACAAAGCACAAATTAACTTAGTTTCAGTCATTTAAGTATCCGAACCACTACTTCTTGCACTAAATACCCTTGTAAGACTATCAGATCCTGTGTGTTTATCAAAAAAACATACCAATGATGGTGGTAAAATAATCGGTCTTTATGAGTACAAGATCCATTTTAAATTCTGTCTCTCTCTTCAGTGAACCGTTATCGTAGTAATCGTGATAAATATTCATCTTTCCAGAGCCGCATGAGTTCATTTATCAGCTTCTGCGTGTATTGCCAGTGTGACAAGGTATGTATCTTTACGTCTTTCAAAGCAGTAAGCAACAATCGGTGCGTCCCTAATTATAAAATGACACAAGTTTGTATGTATTTTAAGGAATATTGTCATCAAAAGGACATAATGGTCAGACGTTTAAAAATGCAACAACCTGATAAACTATTGCCATCTTTTCGTATGTATGATGAGCAGTCAGTATTCTTTTCAGATGGTACTTGATCGACCAGACGCCAGCTTTCCGCAGACCTCCACAGATTGGACTTGCCACTGGAATGTAGTGCCATTAAGTGCCTTCTATATCCTAGTGTTGACCCTATTTGTCCAGTAAATTGCATTATTATTCCAGGCCTTATGAAACTCCTGGCTCAGACAAAGTTTCTATCCTGGTTGCTTCACAGGTCCGGTCACTCTTCAACTAAGCGTATAAAAGCACCTATAAGTTTTGGACCAAATAAAAATAGTTCTTTCTTTCTTTAAAGGTTCAGCCAAACCAACGCAATCACACGCGATCAGCCGGCGTGCAGTGATGGCGATCAGACAAAATGCATCGATCGTCATCGCTGCACGCCGGCTGATCGAGTGTGAAGTGAACCTTATAGGATTCGGAAGTGCTGTCACCAACGAGTTCAATGTGGGTAACTTTTGTAGTCATGCAGACAATAAATATCACTATATTATAGGCTTCTATAGTTTTGTTCCCTTGGACATCAAAATTTGAAAGGGTCCTTCAAAATCGTCTCCCTTGTTCATGAATTGTCTAGATTGAGTAACTTGCTGTTCTGGTAAATCTCCCATTAGGTACTTACTTTAGCAGTAGCATTCAATTTAGCATAATTGAAATATCTGTGTACTTATTTTCTCGCCAATGGTTTCGCCTTGATAATCCAAAATGTGGAGCTGAGTCAGCTTTCTTGTGAATTAACATGATGTCAGTATTAATATAAACGTTTTCGACAATCTTCACGACGCGGTTTGCAACAATAGATTTCCACCTATTCGTCTCTCCAGACAGCTAGGCGATCACAATAGAAAAATCTGTTCATAGTGTGCGAACATCTGTGAGGTTGGTATTCTTCACATTATTCCTTGTCATTTGCTTCATCCAGTTTACTCAAAGCAGCACATAGCTCAAGACGAAGTAAAAGAAAAACAGGTTTCAGAGAGCACTTGAGTTTTTTAGCAATTAATTTCGTTTCAAACCCTTCATCTAGTTCAAGGCTGCTCAACCTTTTGAAGAGTCGGGCCAAACGGTGGATTCAGTCGTTAACGACGGGTCACCTACATTTTTGACAGCTAACTTCAGAGAGATCTTAAAGTTTGTACTGTGCTCGGCGGGATTTTTTATTTGGTGCTTTTTTTTTTTTTTTTTTCAAACTGTACATGCGCGGGCCACTTAAAATTCTTTTGGGGGCCACACTGTGTCCCGCGGGCCTGGAGTTGAGCAGCCTTGATCTAGTTAATCTTATGTGAACGGCTGCAGTATAATGCACTCACAGAGGCATCGCTAAATTTATTATAATTATTGTATTTTTACTCGGCCTGCATCTGGCCTTCCAGCCACCTTTATCAGGTCGTCTGACCACCTTGTCGGTGGATGTCCCAACGCTGCGTTTTACGGTACCTGGCCTCCGCTTCATAACCTTGCTGGCCCATCGGCCGTCAGTTCTGCGTACTATGTGCTTCCAACCGTGCGATGTGGAAGTCATTGGGGGAGGCCTATGTTCAGCAGTGGACGTCCTGTAGCTGAAATAATGATGCTGACGTATTTTTTCTCTCTACCTATACCAATCTATATCTGTATTTTGTCAATATGAATCAAATCCTGCCGTATCTTAATCCAATATTTTTTTAATGAGTTACTTTTCTTTCTATCCTTATTATTTTTTTATCAGCCAAAGTTTTTGTTTTGAAACAAATAAATACTTTCTATTCTATTTCCATTAGAATCTTAGCCATGACTGTACTTGGAGCTAAGCTCCAGCCAAGGGGATCAAAAAGTTTGATCAGATGTATCAGATAAAATATTACGTTTCATGATTGGTTTTGCAATTTGTGGTATATTCACATTGTATTTAAATCTGTCCTCAAATTCCATTCAATACCCAATGCTTGGACTGTTCCATCAAGGTTCATGAAACTACTTTAGCACTAGCTGATCTTTTGTTGACTTCATAAACTCAACGCAGAACTAGGTAGCAAAAGGTACATATTTGACCGCAGTTGCATGTGATGTTAAGTGAGATGCAGTATAAGATGGTAGATATCTACCTGTAAGTGCCTATAAGGTCTGGATTATAGTGTTCAGAAGAGAGCAGCAGGCAGCGACCTGTTCGCATTATAGTATTGAAGTGTAACCTGGTGGATGGTCATATCAGATGTATTATTATCTGCTCTGTAAGTTCTCATTAAATTATAGCATTATAGCTTCAATTGACCAGTCCGCTCCTGATAAAAGGTCGTTCATATAAAAATGTTGTTTTATTATTTTATAAAAATCGGTACTCTTCGGTAATTCGGTCTCCAAATAATGCACTGGTAATCCGAATAATTTTTTGTCACATAAATCTGAAGATCATCTTCATAATGTCATCTATGAAGCAAACACGTTTCATCTCATTATAATATTTCTCGGGTCTTCTTGCAGCTGAGAACTGCTTGTGGGTTGGTTCACAAGCAGTTCGTTATTCAGTGAAATATAAATCGAACCTTAACACGAAGCATCAAATACAATCATGCGCGAGTTGTCTCCGTATTATTCCAGACAACCGCATGATGAGGTAAGTATTACTGTCATTCTTGTTTTTTTTTCAGGTAGGTACCTTGTTTTATAAAAAAATTCTGTGTGTTCGTTAATATTTTTCAGGTCTGGTGATTTCTGCAACTTTCTTTCTAACTGAACGGACCTCTGTGTGGTTATGTATTTGGGTTTTTTTAAGGGAAAGGAGGCAAACGAGCAGACGAATCACCTGATAGTAAGTGATTACCCGCCGCCCATAGACACCCGCTCCTCGGTGAGTTACAGGTGCGTTGATTGTCTTTAAGGTGTTAGAGTCTCCTCTTGAAAGATTGTAGATCGTATTGGTCCGCAAATACTGCAAACGGCAGTTCATTCCTCGGTTTGGTGTCTGCAAATGGTGATTGTGGATTTTCTGTTTTAAATGGTAACTTTACAAAATATCTATCTACCGCTTCCGTAAAAAAAAATGTCCTGAAGCAGTGGTTGGGTTAATACTGGGGAGTGTAAAACTATAAAAGTGCTTTATAAAAGCCTACTTGCAAAAATAAATGAGTTTTATGCCCGTTTTCACCATTAATCCCAAATTTTTAAGTGACCCCTATAAAAACAAAATTCCTGTTATGTATCACCATAGAGGTCACTTACAAATTAGGGATTGATGGTGAAAACGGGCATTAGTCCTTTTGATAGCTCGTCTCTCCCTAAAAATGCAATTTCCGAAAATTATAATATTGTTATGCAAAAATATTGTAACTTTTTGATTTTGAATAAAGCTATAATTTTAAATACTACCATAAGTAATGTAATTTTTCACAAGGTAAAAGTACGTTATCCTTTTTACGAATTTATTTCAATACAAATAGTTCGAGGAAAAACTACGTAAACTACACTTACACGTTGAATGCACGACTAAATCTGAACGCCAATAAGTGGTTATCTGCAATAATACCAAACAGCATGTATTCCTTTACATGTCAACAATGCAATATTCATAATTACAACAACAAGTGTTAAAATATGTTTCGCGGAATAAGTACGCAACGCTCTTTTTTAAGTTTTTCTCAAAACCTATTAAGTGTATTTTAAATATAAATACATAGGCCCCTCACAGACATTTTTAGCTATCTTTTGATGTATAACACATATTTTTAATAATGGTAATAAATTTTTAGGACAGTTTTTTTACGCTCCTGAAAAGTTGGCATTTTTCACTTGCGTACTTATTCCAGGAAGGGTGCGATTTAGGCGTGAAAGCAAGACAGACAAACAGACCGAGTTACTTTCGCATTTATAATATTAGTATAGATTTTGATTTTAATCATGTATGGAAAAATCATGAGGAGACAACTTTAACCATTAAATTAACCAAGTATTAGTAGAAGTTACTTTGTTAGTGGTTTGAAGAATCCCAGCAGAAAAAAGTACCTCTCCAAACACACTAGCTTTTTCTTTTCACACTTAGGTCATCTAACTCATTACGACATGACCGCCGCATCCTTCAGTCAGGCAATTCATTCTGTCCTGAAAAGGTACGGCCACGAAAAAACCCGGTTCCTTGGAACTCCCATTCGCTTTGTGCGCTTGGCCCGGATACAAAGTTCCTTAATTAGTGCAGTTCCGTACCTGTACTTGAAGGTGTAGCCTACAGCTTCAGTAGTTTGTCCCTGGAAGTAATTGAATTACTTTATTCACATATCGGGTTGTTGTAACCAAGATTTGTAAATCGATTTAAGAGCAAAAGCAATCTTAGTTGAATTAAAATTTAATTATCCATCCCTAAATCAAGAAAGCTTTTAAGGCGGCTAGCAGCCTAAAAAGTTAAATAATATTTTAAAAAAACTAACTTAAGTACTCGGTATTTTTTAAACATTGGTCGCATCTTTTGGATTCTAACCCGTGAATGAATAAATAAGATTATTTAAAAACTAAAATTTTAAAATTACTAATATGAGCAGCGCGCGCGCGTGTAACGTGCGGAGCGCGAACGCGTACTGGCGATCGATGCGTCGCGGCTATGGGCGGGACGCCGATCGAAAATTCTAGAGCGCTGTAACCGTTAGCGGGGCGCGGCGCGCGGGGTGTAGCTCGCGCGGGATTCGAGCTATGCCCATATCGGGTAGCGTAGCGTGATGCCGGCGCGATAGGCACGTAGTAACCGGTTTGCTATACTAATGATAAAAACTATTTACAAAATAAAAAATACTTCACCCCCAGCGCCGCAGTCAGGAATGGTGCCCAAAAGGCTGGCAGCATTGCCACGTTGAATGGCCAGGCTAATTCTCTGGCCGAAATAGCTGCCAGCCTTTTGATCACCGGTCACCTCGGTGAGCCTCTTTGCCAGTTCCTTATAAAAGGAACGAGCGCTTGGACCCCATGGTCCCATAGTCTCAACCCCAAACGGCACAAATATATAACTCTCATTGAGAGCTGCATATTTGCGCCGCTTGGAGCACTCAGCCGAGGCCGCCGCCGCGCCTGCGGCAAGGGAGGTACCTCCTGTATGAGACGGAGCAAGCGTATCCGCGCATGTTGCGTCCCACACAAGAGGACGTCCCTGCTTCCAGGGAATGAGCGTCATGCCATCAGGTCTCTTGCCGTCGTCACGGAATATGCCGTTAGGCTCTAGAACTGCTGGCACATTGACGGCGACAAGAGCTCTGCGGATGACGTCATTGATGCAGGCGTGTCGGGAGACTCGACCAGCGCTCATTTGGCATGAGAGGCCATGGTGTCCTAACTCACCGACGCGAGTACCGCAACGACAGCGATGGGGATGGTTTGTCTTGACGCCAAGTCTAAGGGAAATGGCGAGGGACAGTGTACTCCTGTCAAGCAGAGTCCCGATATTGGCCGAAGGAAGAGCATGTAGCCAATAACCGGACTCTGCCTGAAAGACCGCTAGTAGGCGAGCACGCTCTGCAGCATTTTCGGAGGAAGTCAATAAATCACTCTGAAAACGCAAACAGAGCGGCTCGTCCCACTGCCTCTGAGACGATAGAGAGGTAGGTGGATCGGCTCCTGGGCATGCCCTAGTCCAAGCGTTTCTGGCCTCTGCGAGGTGAGCCAACTCCACTACCCCTAAAGAAGGGGACAGTAATTTATTAAAGAGTTCGGCTGTACCATACGCAGAAGACAGAAAAGCTGGAAGGGCAATATGCGATATCTGACGTGTGCCTAGTCCTCCGAAACGCACAGGGAGAGAGGCCTGTTTCCAGGCGTTATCGGTAAATGCACAGATTATTTAATTTTATACTTAGGTGGCTGTCTAACAAAAAATTGCATTACACAAAATACATTTCATGTCATTCATTTGAAGAGGAACGTGGAATTCTAAACGTGCAAGTTATTCAATATAGGTAATCGTATATTGTCCTAAATCTAACTCAATCTACAGATCCAGAAAATGCGTTAGTAAACGAAAGCACAATTTGCTATACAGCCAATAAACACATGGTACTCTGGTAAAATGTTTGTCCCAAATCACTGTTTAGAAAAAGTACGCTCCAGGGACCGGCATTGCTTCGTCGAATGGTCGTATATTGTCGGTCAATTTATATGTATGCCACTCGGCTACTTTATGTTTCGCTTTCCTCATTTGTACAAGTAAAAATACATTTAGCAATCTGTCTGATAAATAGAGTCTGGTTCTATCGACTATTTGGACCTATTGGATTTATACGTAGCGCTTCTAGCAATCAGTTTTTTGGCTTGAAGGTTTTGCTAGCCGTTTGGTACCTACTAAAATATTTTTTTATTTATTATAGAAATAAATAAAAAATATTTTTGCTCACCTAAATATGGTCTTTATGAGGAAAATTGACCAAAAAATGGGTCAGCAGCTTAAGCATGAAATTAGTTGCTATTTTCGAGTTAGACAAAAATAATATCATGTCATTCGACATTTTACTTAGCGCCAGCTTCTCATAAACTAAGCAAAGCCACAGAAAAGCCTAGAGTAAACAGGTATAAACAAATTAAATTCTTAAATAAAAACACCTACTTAGGAAGTACCTCTACCAAAGTTAGTACTAGCAGGCCTGTTCATCTCCGCGATTTTACATCGAAAACAAAACACGCACGATGGCCCACCTACAGGATACTATTCGACAAGGCCTCACATACGAGCGAACATTGATTCACGCACGCGTATTCTTGTGTATGATGGAAGAAAATAAAGAAAATGGTGTACTAAATACTGTGCAGTATTTAACTGCCTAAATAATAATAAAAACACAGAATGTACTTTTTTAAGTTGCCTCAAGACACAGAGGTAAATAAGTAGTTAATATTATTCATGATAAAGTCATGCTAAATCATGTATTTCCTCCGCCATTTTCCGCAGTTTGGCACCTCACGTCACATCATTTTACCGAAATCAGCCCTATAGCTTCGGCGCAGTGCCGATCACTGACGTTTGTCAACAAAATGGTGCTTGACTCTTGAGACAGGCTAAATTACACCATATTGTTAATGACATTGAGCATACATTTTTTTAAATACCTTCGCGAAGTAAAACTTCTGTACGTAGTACTTATTATTATTCTGTGGTACTAGGTAGTAGCAGTGGTAGGGTTAACCCATTTAGCCCTACCGTACCCTATGTGGTATGGTATCTTTTTGAAAATATTTCGAAGTACCAAACTGTTGTTAATTTGTGAAAATTATTGTGACAGTAAGCTTAAAGTTATTATTTTACATAAAAATACTTAAAAATATGTTTTAACAAGTGGTTTCGGAAATATTTATGAAATTCCTCGACAAAAAACAAAAAATATATTTACAATGTATTTAAGAAGGTATAATTTCTTATTATTCATGGTAAATTATGTTATATATCAATTTTATTTCAAAAATAGAGTACAATAGATATCATGACTACAAAAAAAATATTATTGAGATTATTGTTATACGGTTTATTCCAGTCTAAAATAGGTGTACCGTATAAGGTACAGTAGGTCTATGCATGAGCAAATCATACGAAAAAATATAATTTAATTTTTATAATTTTTATTTGTTTTAGGCTATTGATGCTTCACTATATTGCCACAACTCATTAAAAATTTGATAATTTCAGCAAACATAAAGCAATCTTGGTATTTTTTTACTGCTGTCTTGTCAGATGACCGCTAATGATGAACAGACTGACGAAGATTTAGGCGATAAAAATAGTGTCAATGTAAATAATAACCCTCAGAGTTTTCTTCGATGGATTTGTTACATTTCCATCGTCGTGTTGCTAAATGCGATTATGGATAGCACCAAACGTAACAAATCAGAAGAAGCCAGGTCTTTTTCAGCTATCCTCACTAACTTCGGAGACGGTAGGAAAAAAGAACCAAATGTGGTTAGTATCACATAAAACGTCTTACAAGATATGCCAAGTGTGATACTAGTGATTATGTGATTTTATTTTTATTTTATATCAAACAAAAATAATTTTTTTTTTTTTTTTCATTTATTTACCAAATAAAAAGAATTACAGACAAAATTTGTTTTGACAGCATTCAGGAAACCACTAAGGTTTGTGTTGATGCTGTTGCAGTTCTACATCGATACTTATGGTTACAATAATAATTTCAATTAATTTACAATATTTTATGACTTTAATTAATCATCCCGAATCTAAACAATACCCGATATGTTGACATAAAAATAAAAATCTTCTTTGAACAACGACTATGTTTTGCTTGCTTATAGACCTACTGTACCCTATATGGTTCGGGCTCCCCACGGCCCCCTATTTATGGATTAATTTTTTAATATTTTTTTTTTAATGATTTTTAGGCTTCCCTTTAAGTTTTTGCTACAAAATCAATTTTTATTTACAAAAATAATTATCGGTCTAAATGGGTTAATATTGGGACGTGTAAAAGTGCTTTTTAAAAGCCTATTTGCACAAATAAATAAGTTATATGAGTTTTTTATGAGTTTTAGTTTTGTGCCGTGACCAGGAATCGAACCCGTGACCTTTGATGTCGATGTTTGGTGCGTAGGCGGGTACGCGAATCACTTGAACTAGCTGCCGTCAGTATCTATGTCTACTGTTTATTTATAATATTCTTCTTCTACTTAATCGTCTCGCTCTTGGCAGAGCGGTCGTGGTCACGTTGAGGCGTTGTTCAAATCGGTTGTAGAGGCGGATACAACTCTCCGCACGATCTCCCGCCATCTTTCTCTGTTGGCAGACTATCTGGTGCAGTCACATACGCCGTCTCCCATTACCGATTTATAATATTGTGAATGCTTAAAATACTAATTACCCCGGAAACACCCTTACTACTTTTCCCAACCTAATCCCAACTGAAAATGATCCGGCCCGCTCAAGCCCATCCATCTTTATTTCTCATCCCGCATCACAGGACTTGAATAACGTAATTACGTCAGAACAAAACAGTAGGGTATACGTACGTAATTTGTATTTGCATCCCTCCGACCCACGGTTAATTTTAATATATGCGTGCGCGGCATCATTTCGTTATTATATTGTTATTAGCCTATACGTTTTGGGCAAACCAATTTTGTGGTGTAGGGAAAGCTGTTTTTGATCACCTGGATGTAACGATCAATCATACGGTGAGTGGGTAAATTCGTTTCGGAGAACAATCTAGAAAGAATCAGGTTCTTGGTAAAAGTTAGAAAAAAATGGTATTTTTTTATGACTGCAAAGTGGGATAGAAAATTTTTAGATTTTTCAATTATAGAACTTTTCATCGTTACCTTTAAGAAAGGTTTAAAATATCTAGAGGTTGTCAGTACTAATTTATATTCTTCAAGCTAAGACTTAAGTAAAATTATAATGTAAATTGTATTCTATGTAAATACAGTTTCAAAATGATCTTTAGAAATAATAATCCAAATCTTTGAATCTATTTTCTTCACTTAATGAATTTCTGGAAAAGTGTTATTATACCTAAGTACATTGTCCAGAAAAATGTGAATGACCGTATGGCTTAAATCTTTCCACAACTGAAGTGAGGCCAGTGCCCTACAGTTCTTTAATTTTACGAATATGTTTCTCGCGACAATGACACGGGTCCCAAAAATACTTTTTCATGAAGTTGACTTGCAAAGTCACTCACACAGGTAAACCTCCCCCCTCCCCCCACAGCCTAAATAAATTCTGGCCATATCTAAAAAACCAGACCCGTGAACTTGCGAATGGCTTTTATAAAACATTCATAGGGCCACGACCTCCGTCAACCACATGGACATAAGTAAATATTTTTTTCATTTATCTTCGTCTCATTCATCTTTTGCCTTGCCGTGTTTCACGTGAAGCAAATATTTACTTGTAGAATGAAAAAGATAGATCCTAATACCATTAACAAAAAGTAGGATGAAATTGAAATCGTTGGCATCATTTTAAAACAAGACTCTATGACTCTAATCATGACCCATGCATTTCCTAAATATGAGACAAATCCAATGACGTAAAATGGCGATAATTAAAGCTGTGTGTGTGTGTATGAAATCGTAAAAATAAATACATACTAAAAAATAACAAATGACTTTTTAATGAGGATATTTGCCGACTTAATTATTGCATGTTAGGTGCAGTTACAGGTATCGCCACCCTGTATTTTTCTTCCCTGCGCTTATGCCAACTAGCACCTAAGCAAAAAATATTTTTTGTAATCATTTTACCCAAGAAAGATTTTCTCGTTTAATAATAGAAAAGGAGTCGAAAAGTTCTTACCAAAAGAATTAATTATACCCTATCTTAACTTACGACATTTCATTTTTCCCCACAAATAATACATCAATCACCCCTATCGGCCCTTCAACGAGTCCTTAAAAACTTCTCCCTATCTGTCGGGGATTTTCTCTTCAATTATTATAACTTAGCATCCGAATCTGTTGATACCATGATTGATATCTTTCGGAATCGTAGCATTGAGATGGGCTTTATATAATGTGTAAAGCATTTAAGGGTTAAAATACATGATTAATGTACCGCGTATTGACTTGCTAAGAGGGTTTTAGAGGGTTTCAATGGTTCCGGGGTATGAATGGGTCGAGTGTAATAAAATTAAAAGCGAGTTTAAAAATTGTTTGCTAATATTTTTATTAAGGGTAATTATTTATACCTCCTTAAAAATAAAAGTTACACGTTCGTTAAACACAAGGCTTTTACCGAACTTGGCACATTCCCAACTCGACATTATTTATCTTTACCTATTTATCTTTTGCATAGAGTTGACAACGTGTCGAGTTGGGCATAATCATTTTAAAGTGACGTGCAGTAAAAAAAGGTCAACTTAAACTATTGTTCAACAGGCGTGTAACTTTTTATTAGTGAGGGGATGTGTATAAAATTACGAATATTCCCGTTAACCCCTCCAGTTAAGCTTTAAGCTTGCGTTAGGAGTGGATTCACCACAACAGTCAGCGGTCGATGGTCAAACTAGCGTTCCTCGAATCTCGAACCAGCACCTGGCTTTGACATTTTGCGGAGTTATCGGTTTACCCTGTGAGTAGCTAACAAAGTGAGTGGTGCTAATTTTTAAGTAATTAGTTACAAAACTTTTGCTCCGACTTTTAAAAGAAATTTGTTTTTAGAAGACAATCTAGACAATGAGATTGGGACATTTATCTATAATTAACTTATTTAAAGAATTACGTTATTAATTAATCACTGTCTAGACACTGAAAAGAAATTTTTGTACGCCGATGAAATATGATTTTTTTATAGTGTCACGATAATTTTAACCCTAAATTTGTAATGCAGTAGGTAAGTGCTTGCAAAAAATATTTAATTTTGTCCATTTCAAGTGGATCGTAAACGAATCTGCCAATGAAGCACATTAAGGAGACGCCCGGAATCATTTTTCCATCCTTATTGAACGGGGAATTAATTAAAATTTCATTATTCAAGAAAAGATTATAACTTCCTTTTAGTCATTTGCATATTTGACTGAAATATTTGAAGAAATCCCCTCTAAGAGCAGTCTTATTAAATTTGTTATAAACGCTCAACTTTCTCCGACCCTAAAACTTGTATTTCTTTTTTCGGGTTCAGTATAAAATTTGAATACACTTTTTGCGCGCAAATGAATTTTAAGTGGTATAAGTAACTCCTTAATTTTGTGAATTTCCTCTTGATTTTTTATATTCGTCTGTTTTATTTGAAAAAGGTGCGGCGTTAAATGAGAAAAATGCTACGTTTTAAGACAGTTAATTAGACTCAAATAGACATTCGTTTATGATAGACTTTCTTTTAAGAGTAGTCATAACTAGAGTGGTGTTTAAATAACCGTATAAAAATATTTACTTTGTTTGATGAAAAATACTTCTTTAGAGAGCTTAGAATTTTTTTTCATGCAGGTGTAGTGTGATGCCTTGTTGATGTTTTCTTTTTTAAAACGTTAAAAATAAGTATCAGATAGAAAAAAACCCACATTAAAAATAAAGTAAAAATTTACGACGCAAGTTCGAATATGTCGTGAATGTTTAATATATTTTAATGTCCACCAATTTTTAATGCTGACTGCGCCACAAAAACGTACTTAGCTATTTAAAACATGCAAAATAGATTAGTTTCATTCAGACCGTATTACGATACTTAGGTAGCTGACATAGGTAATGGACAATACCAGGACACTTAAAAGGGCATTTCATTTTGGTCCTTACAATCCGATTGATTTGGTTTTCAATGAACCTAGTAGCACAACATTTTTTTAAATAAAATAATATATCATCGACTTTTGACTTTTGACATGTTGTCAAAAGAGAAAAATAGTGTGAGTATTTCTACTACAGCCCCCCTAGACAAAACGCACTTTTTGATTGAATCGAAAATCAAATCCGTCAAAACTCCATACAAAAAAGGGGCTTTTCGACCACTTATCGACTGGTTTGCGATTATAATTTGCACTTTGTCTAGACCCACAGGTCTAGCTTAGCTCAGTCAGAGGTGTGTGAGCGTTACGGAAGAGTGTTTTTGTAAAGTCAAACGTCAGCGAGACTTCAGATCTTTCTAAGATTTATATGCTCTGTCACGTCATAATAATTTCTCCCGTCACGATCCCATACCTCGGACACTGACTGAGTTAACCTAGACCAAACGGGACTATTCCCACCTCTCGTTTCCACTACTACAACTCCTGTGTAGCCAGGATCTACAGCTTGACCGCTACAAAAACCCAACCAATGAAGGTCAAGTTTGTCCCGGGGGAAAGTTGAACTGTCATGGGACCCACAACGAAATTAATCAACAGAACATAGGAGGAGTTCGAAATTAAGGTTCGACGTCCCTCCATTGCAAAGCGGATGACAGGTGACAAACAAAGATTTAAAACCTTTAAGAAAAGATTATGCACCACGGACAATAAATATCAATTAAGGGGGCATATCTTATGAGCAATTAGCAACTACCTGCTAATAATATTTTTCACAAAATCGCTTAAAAGCACGGAAATTATTCCTTGTCGCGACAAGATTCATTTATTCATTTATTTATTTATCGGTGTAATAAGTAGTAAGTTAACCTAGACTTGTAGCCAATTAAGTAGATATTTTTCTAGTTCCCGATCTTTCAACTACTTGATAAAGAAACTAAACACGATTGACTAAACGGAAAGCCAATTAACAAACAAATGAGTTAAGGTCCAAGATTGTAAAGGGATATCTAACCGCAGTAATTTGTATGGAAATGCGATAGGAATAGGAGCGTCGCCGAGAATTATCTGGACAAGGATTCTTAGGATCTAATGATAAAAGTTAATCACTAGCAATAATTACTTTAGCAGATTCGTTCTCCGAGAGAATTTCGTAAAACGCACAGTGGTTAGTTTGCTGCCTTTAATTAATGTTATTACGAGTATGATATTTTGTAATGTATTATATTGTAATTATGGCACAATCTCCTACGAATATCTTTTGTGGTAAAGGTTTTTTTTTTTTTTTTTTTTTTTTTTTTTTTTTTATGCTAGCCAAGGCAGGTATTTGACCGTTGATGAAACATTCCAAAAAACTATACGTGAATTTAATTGTATCCCGTAATCACGCTTTATGTCATTAGTTGTAATGACTAAACAATAAAATTACCACTCCTTTGCGTCGCGCAGTCGGGTAAAAAGATAGGTGAATGAAATGTAGGTAACATGAGGGCTTAGTGTGAGTTTACATCAAACGTCCTCACTAGCGAGCGCGTCACAAAATCTATGAAGATTTTAGTTCTTGAAAGTATCCGCTAGGGTCGCTGTACAATCTGTCATACATTTAATGTCATTTTTTTTCTCAGTCGCTAGTGACATGACTCACACTAAGCTCCCTGATCCACTGCTGGATTCGGGATTCCTCTAGATTTGATAACATCATTTTCGCAAAACGTCAGTGAAGTCCTAACAGTGCGTATGTCATTTTGACGGTTTTAACATTTTGATGCCTTGATCAGGAAAGACCGCGTGCTTTTTTCCGACCAATCTCATGTAAAATGCACTTTTTTGACATAGTACGTCCGTATTTACAAACGATGCATGCCTAAGTGAAGCAGCAAATCGAACGTACAGCGTTGAATAGAGCTCTGTGATTGGTTCGTGCGTCACCCTGTGAGTCCACGCGCACTGTGAGACCTCATAGTAATTTTTGTACCTAAATACGTTACGAACTTCACTGATGAAATGTTCGTTTCAGCACCATTTAGATTCATGCGCTTCTCCCATTGTTAGTATTTCGCTAACGTAGTCATTGATTACACGCACCACGCGGTGCTTGGGGAAAAGAAAGCTCCCGCGAGCCCCACGCAATTAAGCTTCTAAGTAATAGCAAACACTAGTTAAAAGAACGTCGAATTTATTCTACCCTTTTCAGAGTAGACCTCATATTTATTTCATGTTTTAAAGTTTGACGATTCTCAAGGGTTATGTTCTTACTTAAAATAATGTCTCAGATTTTGTCGAATTGAATTGAAAATCTCAACTAATATAATAAATGCAAAAGTCTCTCTCTGTCTGTAAAGCTTTGACGCCTAAACCACTGAACCAATTTTTTTGTAATTTGACATAGAGATTGTTTGAGTCCCGGGAAACAAAGGATGGTTTTTATCCCGGTTTGAAAGGGAAGCGCGCAATAAAGTTTTTCTCTAACAGACAAAATTTCGCCAAAGCCACGGGCAAAAGCTAGTAAAATAGTAATAATAAAATAATGATATTATTAACTAAAATGTCGGCCAATAAAAGAATAATTAACACAGTTTTAATGGAAATGGACATACCTAAATTGGATACCCATAATTTTAGGTAGTTTTTTTCCACTAAGAATATAATTTTATTCTATCACCTAATTAGGCCAGACTATCTAAACATTTTTTCCTTAGTTCGGTCAGTTCAAAATGGGAACTCGCTAATTAGATTCAGTGATTTAGATAGCAAACTAGGTGTTCTTCCCCACACAGTAATACGAGGTTCGCCGCGTAGTAAATTAGTGTGGTCTCTGCAGAGACAATCCATTTTATTTTATTTATTGCTATGGACTTCGTAATTCCATTTCTTTTGCATGAAAAAGCTAATTACGAATGTTGCGACTGCTATGTTTTTGCTAAAATGTAGTTTTAGAAAATCGGTTTCATTAATCCCTCCCTAAATTGTTTGAAATCATTTTCTAGCTATGGTTCCGTCCAAATTGGGCTGTTTTATTTCTTATTATTAGCTTTGTATTAAAATTATTCGAAATTAAAAATATTGTATCAGGAGTTAACACTTTCTTAATAACAACTACAGCTTTTTTAAATGCCTCTAAAACATTTTGAATTCCTTTTTCACTCGGTACTGAACTGACCGATATGTATGGTTCAGAGATAACCGGTTATTTACTAGCGCTGCTGACAGCTCACACTGGTCCCATGAATGGTTTATTGGTCTACCATGGAACTCGAACGGTAAATTGAGTGGCTGATGGTATCGGAGTATGCAACTGAATCTCTTGTGAGAAGTGGGGAAAGAAGTTACAACTGCGTTAATTGATTGCGTTAAGATAAAACATACATCATTATACGTCTCTCAGGAGTTCGTGAGTAAACAGTGTTTTTTTTATTAATTAATACGTCACTTATGGCTTATGGTAATGGCATATTTAGGTACCGTAAAATATAATGATATCCCACAATTTTGAAATCACTAGGTAGATTATTTATCAGCAAATAATCTACGTTTAATCATCGCTAAGTGGCATTAAAATACGTGGACTGTAGCTCTATAATTTATTTATTACTCAAATAATTGGATTGCCGTTTAAAAATAATTGGAGTTTTTTTCTGTGAACAGTAATTAAAAAATTACTGTTTTTCTAACCTTGACATGTTGATAAATGAACTTGACTTAAGAATTATGGTCCCACGTTGTTTGTTAAGTCGACCAATTATACCAATTTTAAGGAGGGCGATAATAATTAAGATATTTTAATAGCTATTATCCTTGGAAAGATTTCAGGGCGCAAACCAGCTCAAAATAACAAATACATATTATTAGTAAGAGAAAATACTACATTTTTATGTAGTATTTAATTCATAAATTGACTATCAAAAATAAAAAAACGCTCATGATGATTGAACTCATGATTAAATAAAATATTTTTTTACATTTAAGACAAGAAAAGTACTACGTTAACTAACTTTATTATGTATGGTATTCTAGTAGTATCATTTAAATGATACCTTTGAATTAAAAGTGGCTATGGATTATTCCATTTATTGGAAAGTTGTTTTGTTTGATGTCTCAAAGTCAAAAAAGTCACATTAAACCAAAGAAAAAGTAAAGAAATGTCGCAGACTTGATATTATTATTATCACTTTGAAAAGTCGAACAAACTAATCGCAAAAAGCTTTCAACTAATATTAGAATTTAACTCGATAATAACAAGCATTAATTGCATTATCTAAGTTCATGTAACAATAATTTAGGAACAATTATAAATAATTACAATGAATGAATTTATGTTATGTAATTTATTCATAAATTAGGTACGTACAACGCCGTTGGCGTCCTAACAGCTGAGTTTGGGTAGGAAAATAAAAGTAGCTCCAAGGAATATAATCTTTTATCCTCTCTAGGCGTGTATCTGCTATGTTTACTTATACCTAAATTATTACCTAAATTCACATCACTACATTATTATAACTATCACTACATAAACAGGTGATCCGTCTGCTCGTTTGCCTCCTGTCACATAAAAAAAAATACAAAATTGCTTTACGGTGTCTGTTCCTATATAAGCTTAGATCTTTAAAACTACGCAACTGATTTTGATGCGTTTTTTATAGATAGAGTTTTTTCAAGAGGAAGATTTGTAAGTATAATACATTGTACCTGTGCAAAGCAGGGGCGGGTCGCTAGTTCACAATTAAGTTAATGTATCATTTGTTTCTAAAAATATCAAAGTCCGCGATGGCCGCAGTGTCACTTTTTCTTACATGTGATATTTTGCGACGAATAGTCGCTGTCTATCTGGAATATACCACGTATTGTCATAATAATATCGAGGTGCAAAGCGTAAAACGTAATTAGAGATCACAACGAGTGGATTGTCTTGATCTAATTACTCCTGCTAGCTGTCCGATACCGAGACACTGTGCGAGATAATGAAACATGCGATGCGAAGGACGGACGCCATTGTTATTATAGTTTTTGTTATGAACGTAATCTATTGTTACTCTGTGTATTGGTATTTTATAAGTAAAATGTAATATTGAATAGTTTTATAAAGCTTTTAATTTTATGGAAATCCTTGAGGCCTTTGTCCAGCAGTGGAAGTCATTTGGCTGAAAGTAATAAAACGAAGCTCTTAGGCTGGGTTGCACCATCTTACTTTAACTTTGACAAACATCAAAAATCTGTCAAACTCCATACAAAAAGCACTGGTTATCATTATAGTTACGGTCAAAGTTAGGTCGTGCAACTCAGCCTTAGTGTAACGCCTCTGGTAAATAAAATTCAGTTTTTTAAAGTTATCGTTATCGGACCGTTCATTGTGGAAAACCTTGGGGGAGGCCTTTGTCCAGCAGTGGACGTCATTTGGCTGAAACGATCGAACGAACGAATTTATCTGAAGAGCTTTTGAACAGCATATACTACTACGATATTGAGTTACTAGGCTAGAATTAAAAAAAAATCATTCTGAACTGTTAAATTTAATTCGTTGGAACAGTAGAATTTCTTGATGATAAAGAATTCAGTGAGCCCGCAGACCACCACCAATTAATCTATGGCTTTGATCCCTTGCATAATTGAGGAGGGTCGATAAAAATACTGTTT